>NC_081221.1:11638091-11968404 GCF_902713425.1 Acipenser ruthenus
ACCTCAGCCACTGACTCATTGTGTGACCCTGAGCAAGTCCCTTAACCTCCTTGTGCTCCGTCTTTCAGGCGAGATGTAATTGTAAGTGACTCTGCAGCTGATGCACAGTTCACACACCCTAGTCTCTGTTAGTCGCCTTGGATAAAGGCGTCTGCTAAATAATAATAAACAAATATCTGGAAGATGTTGAGTCATGTTGCTGTCCCTAGTGGCAGGGGGTGGAATTACACTTACATCAGGGTGTGTTTTTAAGTGGATCTTCCTCTCGTGACTGTACCAGAGCTGCTGGGGAGTTTTGGGTTTTTCTGGGATGTCCGAGCGCTTAAAGTTCTCGATCAGGTCAGGGTGCTCCTCCCTAAACAGAAGAAGGACTTTGGTTACGCTGGTATTTTAATAAGATAGATCATTTAGCTTTAAAAAGCATGGATAGATGTCATAATACAAATGTAATTGTGAGTATTTACATTTATAAAACAATGGTACAATGCAACTCAAGCTGCTGCAGGTTTCATATATCTTGTCTGCAATTCAATTATCGTTGCACTGATGAGTTTAGATTATATCAACAACTGAAAATTAAATGCTGGTAAAATGCTCAAACTAACATTAATAGAAAGAATACATTTTACCATGGCCAATTAGAGACTTCAGTAGCTTCATTTAAATTGCTTTTTCACAGCTACTATTTTATGCTGTTTGCAGTCCTTCTGAATGGCTCTAGCTTGTTCCATTATTGAGTAATATCATGATTCTCTAAAATCAGCCTTTCCCTGGATTTGAGCTGTTTTGAACTTGTTTGGAGAATTCTAAGTGCCAGGACTGAACAGCCTTCCTCATTTCTTTCAAATCGTGTGACAACGTGGCTTTTTAACTCTGCTCGCTCCAGGCAGTTCAAATGCAAGTCAAGGGAAAATTAGCCTAATCTGAGAACTGAATATTGGAGCAACGTAACCCATAACCATTGAGAATGGCTGCAAACAATATAATAGTACCAACTTACTACTTACGCTTTTGTCCCCGTCTAATGGGACTTTGAGGGAGTCGGGACTATAGCCCTGGTGGTGTTTTGTGCAATACCTGTAAATAAATAATTAAAACAGATCCACACCCAACCCCAGCTCACCTAAATCTTGCCATATTGCGTTCAAACTCTTCCTTCTCCCTCTGAAAGTCCTGCATGTATTTCATCTGCAGCAAGACAAGGACAGGAAAGATCAGGCACCAGAAGACAGAATAGAAACTGCGTAACTATAAAGCTTCATGAATTGCAAAGCCTAATAAGAAATCAACTGTGTCTGCACTGCTCAGGTTGGACAGTAGGGGGCAGGATGCAGAGGACAAGTAGAAATACATACCTTTTATGAACGTTGCTGTGTTATTTTGAAAGGGACAGGTGGTATTAAACAGTGAGCTTTCATGACGGTTTCATGATCTGTAACTGTTTTTATATTAAATGTAGAAACACAATGTTGTTTTCAACACAAGACTGCAGATTAAAGGATCAAACTGCTCCTTCCTGGTACCCATATCTATACAAACGGTATAGCTGCAATTCAACCACATGAGGCAGTGGGAAGCAGCTCTTAAACTATATAAACCTAGAGCATACTTAAAGGAAAAATGCAAATCTCCTATTAAAACTAATAATAATGATAATAATAGACAAAGAAGAAAGATCTATACTAAGGGGTGCAGTGACAATGTTGCTAAAGTCATGGTTAGCTCTTAAAGTCTAACAAATGAAATAGTTACATACAGCAACCCAATTCAGTCCTGCGTTTTGTACTTCAAGTCCAATTGAAGCAAATGTCTTTTCCAATAGACTTTGATTTGATTTATTTATATTTTTTATTACTGAACATGTCTTGAAAAGCCACATAACAGAAGTTCAGATAAGACAGCCCTGATGAGTACTGTGGACTAATTCACTAATATGATCCCCTCCCTTCCTGTCAGTCCCTTTCAATGTGGAAGCTATCTGAAGTTCTCTCTAAGTAGCCAGCGCTCCAGTAAGACTGTTTTACTTTCGGTGCTTGGAACAGAGGGACTCTGCTGACCTATCCCAGAGAGAGGGGGAGCTCTAGCCTCAGTGCCAGGGCTGTCTACCCACCTTCTTCTTGTCTGGCAGCTCCTTGTACTTCATGGACAGGATCTTGGTGAGGTCCAGGTTGCTCATCTCTGGGTGCAGTTTGGCATACTTGGCTCTTTTTTCCATGAAGAATCGGAAGTAGGGGGTCAGGGGCTTCTTTGGGAAATCAGGGTGTTTCTGGAATACATACAATACATAATCGCTTATTATTACTACTACAGGTCCGGCTACATACTGCAAAAGGATACAATGACCTACATCCACAGTATGCGGGAGGGTACATACTGCATGGATGTTAGTGGAGTACAGTAGTTATTGCCCAAAGGGAGTGAATGGGTTGTTTACAACTTTCCTTTAGAGTGAAATAACCCACAAGCACACCATGAACATTCACAGAGTATCCTATTTCAGTACTGTGTATGGAAAATTAGTGCAATTCGCCTAGTCATTTCCAAAATTAGACCAACGCCATCGAATGCATAGTTAGGTTTTTCTTTTTAAACCGGATCTCTCAACATTTGCTATACAAGATATATTCCAGTTTCAAAGCTTATACTGTACATGCAGGGGCACTGTGAGGACAAACCTTACCAGAACCTGCATACAGGGACATTAAGTTAAGAAAAGGTATTCAATGAAAAGCTGGATTACACTGATAGTGGAGGGGTATGAAAACTGCAGCTCGAGAGCTCCATTAGACACAGCTGTACCCACCTTGAGTTTCTTGCCCTTGTAGGGGTTCTTCACATGATCCTGAGCGTCCAAGATGATTTCCGACAGCGTGCGGAACTTCCGCACCTGAGACAGGAAGGAAAGGAGGAGCCAGGTCAGTGAGTGTTCAAACCCCCTGCTACAGGGAGGACAAACTACACAGTGACACAGCAGTGTGCACGTCTATTAGAACACCTCAAGATGTGTCATTTGTATCCTTTATATACCTACCTGCTTGAAAACCTCAGGCTCAGTAAATCGGCGATATAGAAACAATAGGTGCTTGTGTGTGAAAATGTTAGACCGCTTTCGTGCGTTAATTAGGCATCTCAAACAACTCCTAAAAAGTCTCATTCATTTTACCATTTGTGGATTGTTCCTTTTCTCTTGCTGGTTTAAATTATTTGCATGTGTGGCCAGTGTTCCCTCTAAGGCTAAAATGCGCACATTTTCCGCAGTAACTGGCAACAACCTTTGCACTCAGTTTACTAACTTTTGCAAGTGATTATCATAAATATCAACCTCAGTCAAGACTCCAGCCTCTCGAGGTAAACCTATTATTTTGAGACCATTCTTACAAAGCATTAACATAAGCAGATGTGTGTCTGTCTTGCAGCTGATTCTGATTTCCCTCTGTGAAAATGCACGTCACAGAACTCGCTCGGGCACCAGCGAATCTGCTGGTACAGGGTGGGTGAAGCAGGAGTCTGGCGATCCTGCCTCTATAGAGAGTGCTGCTCGGTGCTGCTCATGAACTTTACAGTTTTTAAACTTGTCATATAATTGAATAATAAAATAAGTGAAGCACAATCTTCCTGCATTATTTACCATTAAATATCATAATGCCAGTCGTAAACACGTAGAGAATAAGAAAGCAAATAAGATGGCAACAATGGCAAAGCACTGCATTCTATGCTGAAAAACTAGGACCTAAGGGTACTGCGTTCAAGGCGGAGCTTTCCCGATGCAAGTAAGCTCAATTAATTGCGTATTTCATTATTGTTTAGTTTATTTCTTTCCACGCTACCTGCCTTTAATGAAGCTATAATTAACAATTTTAAACCATGGCCGTTTCTTAATTGAATTATATTTTCTGAAGACGAAGAAATCAGCTCAAAACTATTTTTCTAGCTATACAATCAAAGGAAATTGAGCACTTTACTGTGTAAAGGATGTAGTCACTACACTACACACTGTTGGCTTCATAAAGACAGTCTGTCTGGAGACATGCCTCTTTTTAAATCTTGCAAATAACACTGCAGAATTAGTTAAGAAACAATTGAGAGGATTAAATATAAGTTTACATTAAAAGGGGCGCTATTTAAATTACAATCGGTGAAACAGTGAACCTGTTTTAGAGCAATGAGTCAGTCAACACACCTTTATCAGTGTTTCATATTTTATCCTGGTTATTATTATAATGCCAGTAAAATGCTAATTTGTGGAGTACTGTACATAGGATTACTCTCACATGACGTTGCTGGACTGTTACTAAACTGTTTCATATTTTTTATTGTTATTGTAAATGCCAGCAATAAGCTAAACAGGTCTTTTCACCTTTATTTGTAGACTGAACTACTGTGTTAGTGGAAGACTGTAAATATGATTCTCACAACTGCTCTGGACATTTGGTTTTCTGCACTATTGTAATATTATTCTTAGGTTTTCCTGCTTATTTTAATGCCAGCAATGAGCCAAGTGATGTCTATAAACAATGACAGGTTTGACGTGTATTCAGGTGCTTTACTTACTATTACAGCAACAAGAGTCTGGTTGAAAAAGAATTGTAGTAATATTTATTACATTTACTTATTTTAACTACCTACATCATATTTATGTTCAAATGCCATATTTTAATTATTAATATGTTGATAAATACTGTGAACAAATGGAACTGGCCATTTTTGAAAAATGGAATTTGGTATTCCCAAATGGAACAATTAGTAACCCTAAAGATGGTTCCAATTGAAGGCAGTGCAGACGCCAGTGTTTTATGCAGTAGTATGAAGCAATTTTATGCAGGCCACCAGTTAAGCATGCAGTCTATATCTGTGATAACAACTAACAGGGCTGCATAGGATCAGAGGATGATTCAAAATCAGAGGCAGAGCCACGATAAATGTCTTGTTTAAATTTTAAGTAAATTGTAAAATTGTTACGATACTTGTGTTGGAATATTGTTTTAAAATTGTATAATGCAACAAAAAATATATTAAAAGTGTTAATACGTGGCCGAAGGTTTCTCACTGATAATTTATCCTCTCAGTCAAAACGGCAAGTTTCTCAGTATCTAAAAAGCTTAGAAGGAACGCTGTGTGTGGCTTATTCAAGCCATCAACTAAATTAGACAAATTGTCAATTTTCCAAGTTTGGTTTACTATGCACAGCGAATCAAAACTCCAGAAGCAATGGGGTGTTCCAACAGATTAGCACACTACTGTACATGCGGAAAATACACACTCATACACAGGAATACAACTGAGCTGATCTCTAAGAATGTGTAACCCTCCCCATGAAGTATAGGTACATACAAGCACCTTTCATCCCCAGATTCAGATCCTCCCAGTAACTTGTGCTGTAGAATGCAAGTTACTTTACTATCAGATCAACTGGAGTGGTTCTCCAGAGAAAATTTAAAACCACAGAGACTATGTACAGGGTACTCCACTATGTGATTGAGATTATGTATCAGTATACTTCACCAAATTCACTACATAGCTACTTGTATTCCACCAATGGCTATTAAATGTTTAGAGTTATTCCGAGGACAAATATCTGAATATGCAAACAAACACTGCTTGAAATGTAATTGGCTGCAAAAATGGCAATTGTTTGTATTACAGAATTTATAAATGAATCAAAAAATACCATGCAAAGAAATCTAATGCATAAATGATATAATTTAAAACTAGCAAGACATATGTACAGGTTGAGGCTCATCCACTATATAGAGATGATTCAGGTGTCAGATTGTGTATGTATGTGTGTATATATATTATATATATATATATATATATATATAAATAAATAAATAAATATATACACAGTAAACTGACCTCATGAGAAATCTCGAACCACTTCTGTTTGCACATGTCTGCTGTGTACTGGTTGAAGGCCACCTTGCCCCAGTCCAGATGAGACTCTGCAGTTTTGAATTTGGTCAGGTCATTCTGGGGAAGATTGATCCTCATGCTCTCCAGCAAGCCCAGCAGGTCTTCTTTGGGCCAGTTTTCTGAAGCTACAGAGCAAGGAGCACAATCAGCTGGATAAACCCACTCCTTTAGTGGAACAAGAAATATAATCAAAGCTTCGTGAAGCACAGCTTTCAGGCTCCTGAGACAATACGTGGAGTCTTCTGTGCAGACTGTATGTCTGTCTGTCACACTCTGCATGGTGAGCACAGGACCTGCATTGCATTCTCTCCAACACACTCTAATAGACCGTCTAATAGACGCTCCAAGTCCGTATGCGAGTGTATGTAGTCAAGTTAAATTTGTATTATACTTGGGTTCAATTGACTGTGCGAAAGTAAAACCAAGTAACTTTAATTCCTAAATGTAGACAAGCAGCAATTAATATACTGTATTCCTTCGAATTTAAGACGTAGCCCAAATTTCACACACTCTATTTGAGGAAAAAATAAAAGATCAAATAAATATGCATTTACAAAGATACAACCTCAATTACGCATATGGAGGCAGTGTGTTGCCGTCTGCTGTCACACAGAGCATTGCAGTGATGTGCTGCTTCCCATTTCCAGCCGTGATTACTCACATCTGTTTTTCTCCCAATTTGTGAACTCTGGTATTGCTTGGCATGTTGAAAAATATGGGGGTCTGATCAGCATTTCCGATCTGTCTAAGCTGGTCCTGTTTGTTAGAAATGCTAAAATTGTAAAAGCTTCTCTTCAAATTCCTCAGGAAGCTAATGACACTTCTTTGAAAATGGCTGCCTGTATGTCATGGATGATTCGAGATCGGGCAGTAACGTCTTGGTTCGTCTTTTCTTTAATACACGCACCAGTATACTCGAATTTAAGATGCAGGTTAATTTTTTTTTTTTTAAGAAGGAAAAATGGTTTAAAAAGTGCATCTTAAATTTGAAGGAATACGGTAGTTAGTGTCAATGAACTAAATCTGTCAGAACACCTAAATCCTAATGTTTTTAGCATGTTTCATTGCACAAATGTCTGCCTCCTGACCATGTAAATAAATTATCTACTTAATTGAGGGTAGTTCTCATAAATTAGTTCAAAATTCTAATCTGCTTATAGTTTCATCACTTGTCATCTAATGGGCATTGTTGTTACAGCACTATTTGAAATCAAGCAGACATACAGATGTTGCCTTTGTTTGTTTGTTTTTTGTCCTAAACCCAGCCCTTGCTTCATCCCTTACCTTTTTCGTTGACGGCAATGACTTCTGCAGACAACTCCATAGTTCCGTTCATTCTCGGGTGGAGCACACCAGGCTTGGTCTCAATTCTCTGCTCCTCTGTTCTGCAGAACGGTCTAAAATGCAGCAATGCAGCACGATTTCAGGTAATCAGTTTAGAAATACTCAAAACAAACCTCAATAAAATTAAGACATTCCTGGTCTTGAAATTGAAGACACTGTCATTTAACTTATTAGAATAAAACACGATTCTTTGGTCAGTTTTACTGAGCAATGTGTGGAGATGGTTTTGCTGACTGTCCGGTTTGTTTATATTCTCGGGTGTAATTCTAGAAGCAATTCTAATTAAGAGGAGGTGTGACTAATTAAGCTCATAATTAATTCTGAAATAGCCTTAACGGCTATGTAGTAAGTCTTACCTGTTGATCAAGCTAATTCCTCAACATGTTTCTTTATGTAAAAACAGTGTTGTCTGATGTTTTAAACTGAAAAATATTGTTTTGCAGTCTTCCATAGTTAAGGTATTCCTATAATCTTGATTTATCAGAAAGCAAGCCTTGTTGGCAGCCCAAGTTGTTTACATTACTTGTTTACATCACACACAATGTTGTTTACATCACACACAATGTTGCTAGTTTTTAAAATTTCCAAAATAAAAGTATACACTGAGACAACAGTACATATTTTAAAATGTCATAAACAGACATATCATGCTGTGGTTTCTAAGCAAATGAGCAAATGGTTTCTAAGACAATGATTTCTATAATGTTTAAAATGCGCTGCACTACACCGCCCCTCCAAGCGTATGCATTGCATTGGGAGACACGTTTATTTATAGACTAGTGACGGCTTCAGACCTCAATGTTAACGCAGCCGTCGATCAGCACAGCGAAACGCAACTACCTTCCTAAATGCTTTGTATAATTTGTCTCTCTCCGAACAAGTACCGGCAACTCTTTTAAGATGCTACGGGCTGAACAAACACGGACACTACGAGTGCAAGAGGAGGAAAAAAAGCAACGCTCACAGACAGCCGCGACGAACACCAGGTGATCACGGAAGATCTCGTCTCAGCCCCTGCTGTTGAGGGGAAATGAAGACTGGCTGACTGCAAACCGCTCGACTCGCCTGAGCTATCACCCTTAGCAAGCGGAACCAGCTGCTGCTGTGTCGCTACTGCCTACTCCCCCATCTTCACGTCTGTGCGACATTTTCCAAATGAAATGCGCTAATATTAACAACATACAAGCTCTGTATCTGGATATATCCTGTGTAAAGTATCCCGTTTTAAATATCAACTGACAAAACACTTTCCAGTTTGGCTTCGGAAGATAAACTAACAGTGAAAGAGGTTTTTTTTTTTTTTTTGGTCTTTCTTTTTACACCGAGGCATTTCCGAATCTCAACCCTGAAATGGCGGCTGTTGCAGCAACCGCAGCCTGCTCAAACACAGTTGATGGTTCTG
The DNA here is from genome assembly GCF_902713425.1 of Acipenser ruthenus. Taxonomy (NCBI): domain Eukaryota; kingdom Metazoa; phylum Chordata; class Actinopteri; order Acipenseriformes; family Acipenseridae; genus Acipenser; species Acipenser ruthenus. Next base: position 11,646,751 of record NC_081221.1, read on the forward strand.
TGAAGGGGCGAGAAGTATTATTCGTCTTCGTCATGGTACTTAAAATGAAACCAGACCGTTTTAGACAGTATTAAGTGTTTTCTCCCCCTATTTAATCTAGTTTTGATACGGGAAACAGAAAATGCGAAACATTAATATTGTGTAATGTGTATTTAGAGTTTGTGACTAACATTAAAATATATTTATTTTTAAACCCCAATAACCGCATTTTCCCCTCACACTCGGGGAAGGGAAAGAAAGCAATGGTTACTAAATGCGTTGGTTTGCCAACATACAGCCTCCAAGAAAAACAAAAAATATCATTTTTTTTTTTTTTTTTTTTTTTTTAATTAGTATTTTCTCAAACGAGTTTCATTAAGCCTGTCTCATTCCCTGTGTTAAATTCACCCCAAAGTACTGTGAAGTATCAGGGGGTTAAGGGTAAGAATCGATACTGTGTATCCAGGGGGCTTTGCTTTCATCTCGGTGTGTTTGATACATGACTACCCCTGGATATCCGTAAAAATGTAAGGCCACTTACTGGCTATAAAAAATGGACACGGTTTCTTTGTGGTTCATTTAAATGTAATTGTATATGGCGTTTTAGCTTTATCCGGGTGAAGAATTTAAAAGAACCAAAAACCACAGATTGTAAAGCTGAAAAACGTGAAACTGAGTGAGATGGCACCGAACAAGCGGCGTGGTGACCTCTAAAGAGTCGCAGAGGCGATAAGACCAAAACGCAACGATTACCAAAAAAAAAAAAGGTTTAAACAAAAAAAAAAGGTGTACTTTACCTATAAAAACGCGCCAACACGCAATTCTAGTTAAATTAAATGAAATTTTCACATTCTTACCTTCAAAGACGTCCAGACAATATCGGCGGTAAGTAGGAAGAGTAAATCCGGGAAGAAGAGTCTCTCAGGCGGTATGGCGACTGAAGAGAATCGTCTTACAGTCTAAAGAAAAGAAAACAGGCACGTTTCATGCGGTAGCTGGTGTCTGTCGATTCGCTGTTAAAACGGGGTAAAATTATTTAAAAGGCGCTAATGGTGTTCGGATTTCTTCAGCAGGTAAAAATGGATCTCAGATCAGAAATTGTGACCAGTGTGAGCTGGCATGGCGACCAGCGTGAGCCTCCCCTGAAGCCGCCATGGTCGTAACCTCGCCAGGCTAGAGAAGCAGCGTAAAAATAAAACCGTTTTGTGATCAAACTACGTTACACCAACCCGGGTCAAATTTGATATACGATTCAGAGACAGTAACAAGAAAAGCAGCCGGTACACGGTAAGTCAAATTTTGCGTTTCACAGAACGTAACGAGGCGAGTCCACACGGTGAGAATTTAACTAAGATCCCAGATGACAAACCGGGGAGACGGCATGGTTATCCCGAGAACCACCGCGTGGAGGTACAGCACAAACAAAATGAGATTAAAATACAAAGAAAAAAAAATAAACACAACTAAACCACGTAAATAAAATAAAACAGCAACAAAATACCCACCGGTAATGCATGCAACGGATACAGAAAGAGTCCCCCTCCTGTAGGAAGCAAACACGAGACTAGACTGGAAGCCAGATCAATCCGTGAAAGAGAACCAGAGAATCGGCATGGCGACCTCACAATGCGCCTACCCTGCAGGACTGGGCTTCGCGAAACACTCGCAACACATTTTTTAAAACAGGAAAACCTCGACAAAACATCTAACCGGATCACCATAAGCTTTTTTTTTTTGTTCCAGATTTACAAAATAAAATCGACGGTGTTATTTATTTTTTAAAGAAACGCGATGTCTTACCTGCTGGTTTCTGTTGCACGCTTGTTGCGGAGGGCTGGGTTGAATGTTAGCCAGCGCTGGCCCTAGGCATGAACACTTCAGTCCCCGCAGAGATGGAAACTTCCCCCCGCCTCCAAGTCCAACTCACTAGCTCTTTCCATCTCTTTATCCCAATCAACCCCGGCTCACTCTCCAGCACCAGCAGTACCCAAACCATTCATCTTCCAAAACATATCGCAGCCTCATGGTTTCTTCACGACACTCATAGAATTTGGCATTACAGATTTATTTTAAAATTATGATTATGATTTGTGTTTTTTTTTTTACATTTTAAAATTACTCAACTGGAAATGGAAAATGTTTAATTCCTTTAAAGTTACAGTATTATAAAGTTACACAAGTAATGTTAAAATTGCAGGTTATGTTTGGAATGTTGACTATATATATATATATATATATAATTTTATTTATGTATTATTTTATTTATGTATTATTTTTATTTATTTATTTATTTTTACGAGTTTGCTTTTTTTATGTCATTTTTTTTTTTTTTGTATCTTGATAGTTCTTAGCTCCCCTTTTTCCCTAAGTAACAATATGATTGTTGATACAATTCATGGGTGGTTTTAATGTAGGTTTTTACTCCCAGTCTTTAGCTACTCCACCTTTGTTGTTTGTGGGCGTCGCCCGAGCCAGCCAGTCCTGCGGTTGGATCTCGCTGACAAATTAATGAAATTCCAATAAACATGCAGGGATTACACACGTTACACACAAAACAGAGAGAGAGAGAGAGAGAGAGAGAGAGAATGAGAGAATGAGAGGGGGAGACGTCACGTTCATATGCTATGTGGAAGTCATTTTAATTGAGCTGCTTAATTTGTTCCAGTAACATGCCCTACGAGTTGCCCGTTGCACATATTTCCAATTCAGGGGTGGCCAATTAAAAAACAAAAAAAAAACTTGTTGTCCACGGGACAAAATACTAGAAAAATCTACTTGTCCTTCTTAAAAAATACTTGCCCCATCCCAGTCGCATAAAGCATACACAAAAGAGTAGAATATAACTTGTAGGATTTTGGTTTAATTTAACAGTGAACACAATCAACCAATTAGTGATTAACAGGGGCGGGTCTAGCCTTGTAGTTTGACTGGTTCACTAAATTCATTCAAGATACACAAAAGGTTCCCTGTGACCCGACCTCACCTCAACAAATGTGTAACATACTTTAAGGAAATGTTTCTAATTCATTTTAATTAACACACTAAAAGTGCAACTATAATAAGCAATACTATAAAAATATAATATAATATAATATAATTTAAAAATAGCTTCTGCCTGTTTTTTTTTTTCCACTCTTTCTCCATAAGCTGAATTCAGCTTCTGTGTTTTTCTACCAAAATGCACGCAATATTCACAGTAGGCTCCATCAAATACTGCAGACATAAAATGTTTTTTGTTTCTTTTGTTTATTTCTATGATATATTTATTTTACTTAATAGTACTTATAATTATAAAACCGATTGTTAGAATGCTGCATGCTGATTGTTGTCACGATTAGGAACTACTTAGGAACAAGGCGAATCACTGCACCTGTGCTAACCACGTATCACTGCGCCACCCAAATCAAGGAAAACAACTGTCAAAGTACCTGCTGTCATGGAAGATACTGAAGACATCAAGGTGTCTTGTCATGTCTTCCAGTTTATATTAATTTGCACTAAGAACCAGTTTGCTATTTTAAACATGACGCTGTTTTAGTATTTTATTTGTAGTACATACAGTCATTTTCTGTAACTTCGGTCGGATCCAGTTGTCAGATATTCAGTTTTATTTTACTCATTTTAATTATCAGCCGTCGTTTTGTGAAACTGTCTCTTCATTCATTTTTAACTGTGGACATAATATTTTTCGACAGTATTTACATTAGCCTACTACACGCGATGTCAACCACCCGACTCTCGCCTTTCTTCACTTTCTCTTCTACTACCGCGCAATCACTCTTTACAGGTACAAACAAAACACCCGAAATAAAATTAATACCACAGAAATTGGGCTGTTAAATGCTGAAATGACTGGCTTTTTACAATTTGACTTTAAATTACGTACTTAATAATTAATAATCTTCATCCCAACAAAGCATCTTAAACACTTGGGGTGGCTGTGTGGTCCAGTGGTTAAAGAAAAGGGCTTGTAACCAGGACATCCCCAGTTCAAATCCCACCTCAGCCACTGAGTCATTGTGTGACCCTGAGCAAGTCACTTAACCTCCTTGTGCTCCGTCTTTCGGGTGAGACATAATTGTAAGTGACTCTGCAGCTGATGCATAGTTCACACACCCTAGTCTCTGTAAGTCCTTGGATAAAGGCGTCTGCTAAATAAACAAATGAGAAACTAAACAAATAATCTTGCGCTGTATAGAGCCAATGGTAGTGAATTATAGCAACCGTGTTACATAGAATATGCAGGAAGGCAGCACCTCACAGATACACAACTAAGCAAGGGTTCGTTTATTTAAAGTCATACAAATGATTTGAAACACATATAACAAGGATTTTATAGTTATTTAAAGTCTTTATTAAAAAAAATATTTATTTTTACTTGACAACAACGCAAGAAGTGACAATATCCAGCACCCATGCAGGCCCTCTCGTGCCTTATTGCTTAAGCATTTCATTTATATTATTATAAACATATTTGTCAATCTTAATATTTTAATAGTTTCACAAATCGATGGATTGTGCATGTCCAATACATAACTAATATGGTAATATATTTATTTAATACAGTAAATATGTATTATATGTATGTATTATATTTAAATATAATGTAAATATGGTAAATAGCAAACCAGGTTAGCTACACTAAAATCATTACATTATTTTGCGAGGGAAAGTTTGTCTTGAAATGCTTCTAAACAGTAATCTTTACGTTATTTTTTAAACATATTACCAACAAGTACACGCTTGACCACGAAGTATAAATTACACAGCACGAGTTTTTCAAATCCGCTAATACCTTAGCGTCTATGGTGTTTATTATTATTAATTTTTTTTAATTTATTTATTTATTTATTTATTTATTTATTTATTTATTTATTTATATTTACCAGATTTCTGCATTGAAATGCCAGGTTCATCCATTTCAATTGTTAGCATTGAACTTTCAAGGCTTAATTTACTTCCATTGCTGCAGAACAGCTGTAAGTTGTTAACCCATTACTTGTTCCCTGAAAAAGGCCTTTTTGTATAACTCTGAAATGTACATTATTTTTCAGTTTTTGGTAACCTAAACTTTTTTTTTTTAACCTCTGGCAGTTTACCGCTTACCTTTGTACCATTTCAGGTTATTCACTGGACTTGAACTGCTTAAATTACAATAAAAACTGGAAAAATGGGGGTGTTCTAAAACGTTTGACCGGTAGTGTATGTGTGTGTGTGTGTATATATATATATATATATATATATATATATATATATATATATATATATATATATATATATATATTTGTGTATATATATATATATATATATATATATATATATATATATATATATATATATATATATAATATAGCGTTAACCCACTTCTCATATAAGGGATACAGAGTTGACTCATTTCTACTCTCCTGTGATGCGCAAATACTAGGTTAAAGACAAGATATTTTAGCAGTGAGCATCTGTGTTGGACTGCGTGTTCTGTGTGTGTTCTGTGAGTGGTTGTTTATGTTCTGTTAATGTTCTGTTGTTAGGCGCACGGATCCTGCTAGTAGCCTTCATCCTAGCCCACGAAAGGACCCTCACAGAACTTTTCACGTGAAGCGCACCGTCGGGTCTGAACAGCACCTGAGAGGGAAAGGACTGTAACAGTATGGGGCGCTCTGGTTGGCTTAGGGCCAATGACAATGTATTTGTTCATGTTCAATCTCTCTGTTGAATCTGTTCAACTCCACCAAACCACTGCCAAAGGCTGATTGACAGGCTTTGGAGAAACGGTGTGCACAAGCTGCGTTATTTAACAAAGAAGAACCTGTGAGGTGAGTTACTGCATTTTGAATTTAAAGGAAAAAGTTAATCAATTATTCTGCGTTGTTGGTACGTAATTTAGGACAGTTTTAACTGATTTTGTTATTGTTTTAAAAGTATCATTTTTCAAAATATCATTATTTAGATTCTAACCCCTAAAACTGAATGCAGCACATAATTATGCATTTTCTTCTCTTGGGGTCAATTGCAACGAACTTGCAGAGTTAGTACGGAGCTGCGTACTAAGTTAGTACCAATTGCATCGAAAAGACGAGCGGAACAAAGTTGGAGACTAGCTGATCCCCTGCTTTAGTACGGTACTGAGGATCAAGCATTGTTGTTGTTACCAAACAGGAACTGAAGGGGGCTCTGAATCATTCTTTCGTTCATTCATTACACCGTGTAACACATTTTTATTTATTTTTTTGTTCCTGGGTAGTAAGTGTTATTTCCTAATTGCTTATGCCTCAAAAGTATAGAAAATGGCTATTATTCCCCACAAACTTTGCTTTTGAGACCAGGACAGTGATATTTTGAAATTTACCTATTTCCAATGAGAAAACGGGCGAATTTGTGTCTTTTCGTTCATATAAAGTCAGTAAAAAACAACATATGAATCCAAATTAACATGTATTTATACTAAAGTAATACAAAAATGACTACAAAAGATTTAGAAGTGAGTAGTTTTTCGAGATTTACGATTATACTGTAAATCACTTTCACGAATCAGCCCCCAAATGTAGTCTCCCATCATGTTCTCGTTATACTGTCCTTCACTGACAGCTCATCCAGGAGCCTCAAAGCCGTGCTGCTCCATAATGGTAACAAGTACTCGTCTCTTCCCCTGGCTCACTCGGTGCACCTCAAAGAGGATTACAACAGCATCATGACCTTGCTGGACGCCTTGAAGTATGATGAGTACGGCTGGGACCCCCGGAAGGTGCTGATGCCACCACTGCACATCAAATTGGGCCTTATGAAACAATTTGTCAGAGCTCTAGATAAGGAGTCGGCAGCCTTCAAGTACCTTCAAGACTTCTTCCCTAAGCTGTCTGAGGCAAAGGTCAAAGCCGGTGTCTTCGTCGGACCACAGATAAAGAAGATCCTGGAGTGCAATGAATTCCCCAAGAAGCTCACTAGTAAGGAGAAAGCGGCTTGGAACAGCTTTGTCGCAATGGTTCGGGGCTTCCTGGGCAATCACAAGGCCGAAAACTATGTGGAGCTGGTTGAGGCTCTGGTGGAGAACTACGGCACAATGGGCTGTAGGATGTCCCTCAAAGTCCATATCCTTGATGCTCATCTTGATAAATTCAAGGAGAACATGGGAGCGTACTCGGAGGAGCAAGGCGAGCGCTTCCACCAGGATATACTGGACTTTGAACGCCGCTACCAAGGACAGTATAACGAGAACATGATGGGAGACTACATTTGGGGGCTGATTCGTGAAAGTGATTTACAGTATAATCGTAAATCTCGAAAAACTACTCACTTCTAAATCTTTTGTAGTCATTTTTGTATTACTTTAGTACAAATACATGTTAATTTGGATTCATATGTTGTTTTTTTCTGACTTTATGTGAACGAAAAGACACAAATTCTCCCGTTTTCTCATTGGAAATAGGTAAATTTCAAAATATCACTGTCCTGGTCACAAAAGCAAAGTTTGTGGGGAATAGTAGCCATTTTCTATACTTTTGAGGCATAAGCAATTAGGAAATAACACTTACTACCCAGGAACAAAAATTGTGTTACATAGTGTTATCAGAACCGCTTCATCCTTTTACAGGGAGCCAGACACGGTGCAAGGCGGGATGGCTCGGAATCAGAACATTTGAAATATTTGTAACAGTAATGCATGTATTTTACGATATTATGAGCTAATAATCATTTTTACAATGTTACAAATAGGCCGACATTTATACATAAATATTAATTCGTCTCTAACATATATTTATATGTGTGCACGTAATAATTATTTTTTTTATTAAGATATATATGCATGGTGAAATACTCCATATCAGGGCACACGGACTGCCTATAAAATACTCAACCAAGTGCAATGCCATGAAATAAACTAGCAAAGCTGGTTTAATTTATTTTGAATTCTGTTTTTGATTACAACATTAGTTTTACACATGATACAAACAGTTGCAGCTCGTGCGGTGGGGCCCAGGCTGTTTTAGGGAGTAAAGGATAACCATGGTCAACACACACGGGCTGTTCCGACACCGTTCTCATTGGACCAAAACAAGTACAAAACAGGGAAGGGGTGGTATTCCGAAAAAATATCATAGATAATCACTTCTAAAAACACACTGAGATGAGCATCCTGAGAAAAGCATTTTATTTTTCAATGTGCCCCCAGGTCCGACTATGTAAAATAACACTTAACTCACATTCCACCCACTGTGTCCCTACTTCTCAATATCCTTGCTCGCCCCTAAGAGCCATGTCGAGTCCCCTCAAATTAAAGGGAATGAAAAGACTTACTACCCCCCCCCCCAAAAAAAAATCAAATAAATAAAAATCAAATAAATACGTCTCTCAAGTGTGAAACCTACTATCGCATACTATAGGATCTCCATGCATGACTAATGCTGCCAACGCCTTCCTTCATTATTAGTAGTTAACAGTATTGTAGTCGTAATGTAATTTTATTTTACTATTACAATATCTGTACAGGCAGCAGATGCTTCAGACATAGTGACGACATATATGTGTGTGTGTGTGTGTATTATATGCACACATTATTATTTCAACAAAAATAAACTGCCAGTACATTCTGGGACTTTCACATGTCTTCCACTATTCCACTTAGTAAGATACTAAAATTCAGCAGTTATTTTTGGGTGTGTTGCAATTGAGACCTTTTTTAGTAGGCAGGTGGGGACTAACTTCAGCCGCCAAGTTCGTTGCAATTGGTATTTAACTTGCGTACTAGTTTAGTATGGAGCTGCGTACTAACCACGGGATCATCCCCAGTTAGTACGCTGCGTTCAGTTCGTTGCAATTGACCCTTGGTGTCTAACGTTTATTTATTTATGTATTTATTTATTTATTTATTATGGAGGAGACTACTGTCACAGCAGATGCGGGTCAAGACGTGGTGTTAAGACATTACTGTCCCCACAGATCAGTTTATGTAGTCATCACCTTACTTTACTTAAAAAGGCGTTCACGTGTGTGTATACATACACGCCCCCCTTGGACGTTTTCACAGTTTGTTGTGTTACAACCTGAAATCTTGATACATTTAAATGGGATTTTTTTTTTCCTTTGATTTACACAACCTACTCAACACTTTGAAGAGGCAAGAGAATTTTCATTGTGAAATAACAGTTAATAGAAAAAAAACTGAAATGTCTTGGTTAGTAAGTATTCACCCCCATGAGTCAATACTTACTACTCCACACTGTGGGGCAGCAGTGTGGAGTAGTGGTTAGGGCTCTGGACTCTTGACCGGAGGGTTGTGGGTTCAGTCCCAGGTGGGGGACACTACTGCTGTACCCTTGAGCAAGGTACTTTACCTAGATTGCTCCAGTAAAAACCCAACTGTATAAATGGGTAATTGTGTGTAAAAAATAATGTAATTGTATGTAAAAAATAATGCGATATCTTGTAACAATTGTAAGTTGCCCTGGATAAGGGCGTCTGCTAAGAAATAAATAATAATAATAATAACCACCTTTGGCAGCAATTACAGCTGTGAGTCTTTTGGGGTAAGTCTCTACCAGGTTTGCACATCTGGATCGTGCAATATTCGCCCATTCTTCTTGGCAAAATTGTTCAAGCTCTGTCAAGTTGGATGGGGATCTTTGGTGGACAGCAATCTTCAAGTCTTGCCACAGATTCTCAATCAGATTCAAGTCCGGGCTTTGACTGGGCCCTCTAGGACATTCACTTTCTTGTTTTTAAGCCACTCTAGCATCGCTTTGACTGTGTGCTTGGGGTCATTGTCCTGCTGAAAGGTGACTCTCCGTCCCAGTCTTAGGTCTTTTGCAGACTGAAATAGGTTTTCCTCAAAGATTTGCCTGTATTTTGCTCCATCCATTTTGCCCTCTACCCTGACAAGCTTCCGAGTCCCTGCCAATGAAAAGCATCCCCATAGCATGATGCTGCCACCACCATGCTTCACAGTAGGGATGGTGTTACCTGGGTGATGTGCTGTGTTGGGTTTGCGCCAGACATAATGCTTTCCATTTAGGCCAAAAGTTCATTTTTTGTTTAATCGGACCACAGAATCTTTTGCCACATCTTTTCAGAGTCGCTTACATGCCTTTTGTCAAATTCCAAGCAGGATTTTACATGGGCGTTTTTCAGAAATGGCTTCCTTCTTGCCACTCTTCCATACAGGCCAGATTTGTGGAGTACCTGAGCTATTGTTGACACATGGACAGTTTCTCCCATCTCAGCCATGGAACGCTGTAGGTCTTTCAGAGTTGTCATTGGCCTCTTGGTGGCTTCTCTGACCAATGCCCTTCTTACCCGGCTGCTCAGTTTGGGAGGACGGCCTGCTCTAAGCAGATTCTGGGTGATGCTGTATACCTTCCAGTTCTTAATGATCGACCTGACTGTGCTCCAAGGGATATTCAATGCATTTGAAATCTTTTTATACCCCTCCCCTGATCTGTGCCTTTCCACAACTTTATCCCAGAGTTGTTTTGAAAGCTCTTTGGTCTTCTTTGCTTTGAATGCACTACCCAACAGTGGGACCTTACAGAGACCGGTGTATTTAATCTGAAATCATGTGAACCACTTTTATTGCACACAGATGGACTCCATTTAACTTACTGTGTGAATTCTGAAGGCAACTGGTTGCACCTGAGCTTTTTAGGAGTGTCGTAGCAAAGGGGGTGAATACTTATCTAATGAAGACTTTTCAGGTTTTTATTTCTAATGGATTTGTTTTTTTCACCCCCCCCCCTCCCGCCCCCATTTTTTTCACACATTGAAAGTGTTGAGTAGGTTATGTAAATCAAAGAGGAAAAAAATCCCATTTAAATGCATCAAGATTTCAGGCTGTAACACAACAAACTGTGAAAACGTCCAAGGCTGAATACTTACTATAGGCACTGAAGGTGGGCCTCTCGATCGTAATGCACATGTCAGCACTATGACTATAAACTGGTAGGATCAGCAACGCCCTGATCACTGAGGAAGATGACAGTTTTCTCCTTCAGCCTGTGGATGTGGAGTGGATTTCTCATGGTTTCCTGAAACAAATCAATTCATACATTTAGCTGTTGACTACATCTCTACTGTTCGCCTAGATCACTTATTAATATGCATTACCTTTGCGTGTAAGATCAGGTCTTGTATTGACATTGCTGGTAACAGAATCATGGAGATCTGAAATTAAAAAACGACATTGATCCACTAATGATACTACTAGCCCACTACTAATAATATAATCAATATTATATATAATATATATACTAACCTTGTTTATTCACTTTAATTCATGAATAAATTGTACTTTCCAGAACATGCCATTACTGGTGGTTCTACTCCGGAGATACTGTCAATACTTGGAGGGTCCAGGGCATTAAGAATGTTTTCTTCCATTGGGTTTAAAGGAGATTTAGAAGGTTTCCCTCCTCCAGTTGAGTAAGCCGCTTTTTCAGTTGCACAATTTTTTTTTTTTTTAAATATAAACGGTGCCTCTCAAGTCTTGCCAGTGCTTTTCTACAACGGCGACACTGTGATGGTACACACCAAGGGTGCATATTTTGTTTGTTATGGAAGAAGATTGTTTTTCTTCTTACAGGCCACTGAACAGTGTTTTACTACCTCCTCTATCAAAACATTGTTTTCATTTGACCTGAATTTTGGTTTTCTAGATATATAGTTTTAGTTGTGTGTGGGTCACCATCAGACTCATGCGTCTCCATCATGAACAAGTTCTTTTAGGAATATGCTTCCGTTAATTAAGTTACTTGTTAATAATGAATAGAGCCCACTGGCCTCTATACTCAAGTGTCCGTATTTGAGTGCTGTGGTAAACATTTTACAGAACACATTTTTTTTGCACTTCGCTGGAAAATTGAAGCGATACACAAACAAAAGCCCCTAAAATAAGGACATTCGGCGAGCACACATTCATTCTTAAATCGGTCGGTACAAATCAGTCGATTTTGGTTTCAATCAGTGAAAAGAAAATGCATGATTGACAGGGAGTAACAGGCAAATGACGTTCCTCCAGGGAAAAGGAGACGAAAACCGATCGAATATCATCATGGTTGTCACACTTTTTACTCTTTATTATTTTCCTCAATCTGGTGACATTCTGCGAGGTTCTGTTCCTCGTTATATTGAAGAATAACTCTTCACGGACAAATTGATGTTTTTTTACTTCAGTATAACTTTATTCCAAATATGATATTTAGACGGTTGAAAATGCGCCGGTCACCTGCCTCATTCTGGGGTTGGTTGTCACAAAATATTTTCTTGATTTTACAGTAGACAATAATGCAACATTTTTTTTTTTTTTAAATAACATAAAGTTTCTTCTGTGTACAATGACAGAAAAAAACTATGTGACAACCTGCCCCAACCCGACTTTACATGACAATTTAATTCTCTCAGTACTACTGGGAGAACCTACTGGTTTTGTTTTTACACCAAAGGCTAGCCAGTATCTGGTTCTATTAACATGGCCATCAGTTCAAACATACTCCAATACTACTAAGAGTTATAACATAAACAACAAGATATACATTTTTTACTTTGGGTATGAAAAAAATGAAATATGTGCTAACCTTTATGTTAGATGGAATTGACCTCAAATTACAAGATGGTTGAGTTCCAGAAAATAGAACACACATTTCAGTGTTAGTATCACCTGCCTGCACCATCTAGTGTCATAGTTATGAGCACTGTGACAACCAACCCGTGTGACAACCAACCCCGGTCTCCCCTACCACAACAAAATCTGGATTACAGTAATCCCGATTGCATTTTGATGTTTTGAAAAACCAAATTGCACAAATATAACGCGGAAATCCGATTACTAAAGTTTTGAAAAACTGGCCCCTGTTCTTTAAAGGTGTGTGGATTCGCGTGCTTCTTTCACCGGCTCCGCTCACATGGTCTTCTCCACCGACACACCTAATTGATCCACTAGTACGCGGGTCCATCTTGCTGGTCTGTAGCCCTCTTCCCTTCCCTTCCCTTCCCTTCCCTAACCCTTCCCATCCCTTCCCTAACCCTCCCCTCCCCCTCCTCTTCCCTTCCCTAACCCTTCCCTTCTCTCCTCTTCCCTTACCTTCCCTTCTCTCCTCTTCCCTTCCCTTCTCTCCTCTTCCCTTACCTTCCCTTCTCTCCTCTTCCCTTCCCTTCTCTCCCCTTCCCTTCTCTCCTTCCCTTCCCTTCCCCTCTCTCCTCTTCCCTTACCTTCCCTTCCCTTCTCTCCTCTTCCCTTCCCTTCCCTTCCATTCCCTTCTCTCCTCTTCCCTTCCCTTCTCTCCTCTTCCCTTCCCTTCCTTTGGCACTGTTTGTTTGTTTTTCTCTCTCTTCCTGTGAGTCAAATCCCTTGTTTTATTGTCTGTGAAGGGTAGATTAGGGCAGCAATCTCAATCTGTATCAGGTGTTGGTACTCAAGCATCATAAATCAACAATTTGTGAATGAAACAAAAGCAAAACATACAGTGATAATACAAATAAGAAAACAATGTAGTGACACACACAATAATATAAAAAATCCAAAACACATTCATAATAATAACAGTGAAAAGTAAAATATTCAGTGCACACAATAATTAAAAACGAATTGAAATCTGACACTCGTTCCACCGTCAATCTTAACAAACTGGTCATTCATGACGTTGGCACACTAACAGGTTCGAAATTAGCCAACAATGAGTCGTTTTCAGTCGTTAATTTTCTAATGCATATTGTGGCGCTAGCGTTATCTGTGAAAATGCAATACTGAATAGGGCTGTTACAGAAACCACATTGCTGCCTCGCTTCTTGATTGATTTGCAATCTGGAAAGGGGCACAGCTAGTCGTTGCCCTGGTGACTCATGATAATGTAAACATACTGATCATATTTTAACAATAAACACATTTTCCATCCAAACACTGAATCAGTCACGTCTTCCCCAGTTTGAACGGATTTCTTGGTGTATTTACATGACACCAAAAAATGCAGTTTTGTGTGACACTATTGACTCTCCAGTCTGAGTTTGCTTGTGTGTGTCTTTATGACAGAAACAGCATTTATTACTTTTTCTTGCCTTTGTACAAAGTGTCCTTATTATGAGAATAACACGGTATTCATGATTGCATTTTACCACGTTACCCAGTGCTTTAAAAAAAAAAACAACTATGTTATTAGCTTCATTATCATTTTTACTGTTATGCTGAGAATCTGTTGGTTTTACGTTCATAAGAACATAAGAAAGTTTACAAACGAGAGGAGGCCATTCAGCCCATCTTGCTCGTTTGGTTTTTAGTAGCTTATTGATCCCAGAATCTCATCAAGCAGCTTCTTGAAGGATCCCAGGGTGTCAGCTTCAACAACATTACTGGGGAGTTGGTTCCACACCCTCACAATTCTCTGTGTAAAAAAGTGCCTCCTATTTTCTGTTCTGAATGCCCCTTTATCTAATCTCCATTTTTGACCCCTGGTCCTTGTTTCTTTTTTTCAGGTCAAAAAAGTCCCCTGGGTCGACATTGTCTATACCTTTTAGAATTTTGAACGCTTGAATCAGATCACCGCGTAGTCTTCTTTGTTCAAGACTGAATAGATTCAGTTCTTTTAGCCTGTCTGCATACAACATGCCTTTTAAACCCGGGATAATTCTGGTCGCTCTTCTTGTCACTCTTTCTAGAGCAGCAATATCCTTTTTGTAACGAGGTGACCAGAACTGAACACAATATTCTAGATGAGGTCTTACTAATGCATTGTAAAGTTTTAACATTACTTCTCTTGATTTAAATTCAACACTTTTCACAATATATCCGAGCATCTTGTTGGCTTTTTTTTATATCTTCCCCACATTGTCTAGATCAGGGGTGCCCAATCCTGGTCCTGGAGGGCCGATGCCCTCCTGGTTTTTGTTCAAACTGTACACTAAATGGGTTAATTGGACCAGTTAAGCTTCTAATAAGGGCTTGATTGGTCCAAGTAAGTAATTTAGGGCACAGTTGCAACAAAAGCCAGGAGGGACATCGGCCCTCCAGGACCAGGATTGGGCACCCCTGGTCTAGATGAAGACATATCTGAGTCCATTCATTTGAGAGTTGAATATTTCAAACACAATGCTACAGAAGCATCCTGGTACCTTTGCTGCAGGTGGTAGAGGCAGACAGAGTATCATGTGTTTAGTATGTATTTATATTAATAATGACTCATACAAAATGTAAGTCAAGTCAACATAATCATATTAAACAATGTATGTGTTAAGTACTTCCAATTTATATATCAAGCAATTTTTGACAATTTTGTCAGTAAAATCATTAGAAACTGTCAAACAAAAAACATCACTTCACATCACATGAGACTTCTCATTGGGCAACATTTTCAAAGCCTTAACTCCAGTCTTTAATCAACTGTTACTTTTTGAAGGACACAAAACATCTGTTAGTTTAACAAACCTAGAACCGAACTAAGATATATATTTCATGGCACTGTAGATTTTTAGTGCCTCGAGTCCTGAGTGCACAACATACAGCGAGCACTTTACCAGACAGTGGCAGGAACGTTTCATCTACAGCGTTGTGTTTGAAATCTGTACATTCCAAATTGAATGATGAAATACGAGCAAAGGACGGAAATATCTTCAACAGTAGAAAATCTGTGACGATATTAGCACTCCTTTAAACTTTAATATTGGTATCCAACTCATAAAGGATCTCTTTCCATACACAGATCATTGGCATAATGTAACTTTATTGAATGCTGCGCTACTCGGATGTACAGAGAAGGAACAGGAACTAGAGAAGAATTAGTGTAACACTGGACCGTCACAGCACAATACAGGTTCAGACTTCAAATGGTACAACAATATATATTAATGTATATATATATATGTGTGTGTGTGTGTATATATATATATATATATATATATATATATATATATATATATAACCACTCACATCACAGTAAATATTATATATATATATATATATATATATATATATATATATATATATATATATATATATATATATATATCTGAATGAATTACTGGTAACTGGTAGACATCACACCACTGAACCCTCATAGAAAGTGTTTAGAACTGTATAAATGTAAAAATAAAATTTTGAAATTCAGACAAATTCTGGCAGTATTTAATGGCTTTGAAAGCAAAGATTTATAAAGAAAAAAAATAATTTGAAAATAGCTTTTTAAACAGGATAAAAAAATATCCTTAAAGATGGAACAAAGCGCCCCCTTGTGTTTTTTATTTTATTAAAATCACATGCGGTTTGTTCTTTTTGATTTCTACCATTCTGCACGAAACTAAAGAGCAGAGTAATAGGCACTCCTAATGCAGATGCTGTTGTTGTTTAAAGAACTCTCACTGTAAAACACAGTTATCTTCCCATTCCATTTACCCAACGCACGCAGTAGATTCCAGTGGCAGTAGAAATTGGCACAAACAATTTCAAAAAGAATAAAACGGACCCCAAAATTACCCACCCTTCCCCCCAAAAAAACTAGACTAATTAATATGTGTGTATATGTATATATAGATTGCATTTTCACAGTGTAGCTTCACTTCTATGTACAGCGTTTAAAGCATATGCCTTTTTTAATAAAACATTTAATTTAAAAATATACCACAATCACACTTTTACAAAATCTCTTTATCTAAATTAATTTCCTGCCAAAACACTGGAGGATAAAGGCACAAGCATTAAGCCCTATTGGTTTTAATTTTTTTTTTTTTTTTTTTTTTTTTAAATCTTGTTGATACAGAATTCTAAATCATTAAAGCACTTTTTAATATCTAAAAAATCAGCATTAATAAAGCAAAGCACAGGAGCAGGTTGAAGCAATTTGCTTTGTTGATCATATTACTGGGACTTTTGGTGATAAGTGCATTTAAGGTAGCAATGAAAATAACAAGCAAGCTATCCACTATACAGGAGTCGCATATATTCATTCCTGGCAGTCACACAAATAAGGAATGTTTGAGCCTAACATTAACAATATCAGGTTTGACAATGACTAAATAATAGGATCAGCTGAATAGGTTATATATATATATATATATATATATATATATATATATATATATATATATATATATATATATATATACACACAAGCTTTCGAGACCACAACGGTCTGATGATAAGTGGAAACTGAAGGTACAGAAAGATTGAAAGCGTATTTTATATACATTTTCAGCTGACCCTAAGTTATCACCAAATAAAACCTAAACTTGGAGGTTCAGGAGAATATACCCCTGCATAGATCAATTCTGTTTCCAGTAACAGTCCAGCATGGCAGTATAGGCACTTGAAAATGAATCTAAATTATTGCTAATACAGGAATTGGTTCATGAATTCTATATGGCTTAGACTTTTCGATCCCTGAAATTTTTAATCTGCGTTCATGCCTTGTATTGGCTGGAAGGCACTTTTGGGTCCCCGGGTAGTATTTTGGAGATGTACGGAAGCTCGGAGTGAATCCTGATTAGAATTGTGAAGGGCCTCCCGCGGAGGTTAGACGGGCATTTGGGTCTCATCGTAGACATCCTCTCCTAGAGTCTCATCAAACTGCACCTTGGCATCGTCTGCATCCAACTGCAGAGAAACGAGATGGCATTATCATTATCACACAGGATTGAGAGACTCCTCGTTAGCAAGACAGCTACTGACACAGGTTCTCAACTGGTTCTTACAAGTGATTGCAGCAAACATAAGACTACCCCACATCATACCTTCCATTTGTTAGGTCTCGAATGTGTAGTTTTGAAAGAAACACATGTAATAGTATAAGGATCATCAAAGGCTAAGCAGTTAACACTGGAACCCAGGTGTGGCTGTATGTTATCCTACTCGGTATTCTACTGGACCAGCCCGGACACAGGAACAAAGGGATTGATAAACTGGGCTATATTGTCACCGGGCATATTGTTCTGTGTTTGGAACAGCATCGTAACTCACGCCAAGAAATGAATTAGTTTTCTTATCACAGTGGAAGCAGAGTTCACAAAGTTCAGCTTTGCACACGCCCAGTGAGGTAGGATATGTAAGACAGGCACTCATCAGTGAGAGTGAGACAAGCTACCCGAATCCTCTCCTGATGACAGACCATCTCCGTACCCGAGCTATCTCCCAGAGAATTAGGTAACTGATCACTATCTGATTCTTGCTTAAAAGCAGGTGCCACATTGCTGTGTCTAACGATCAATGTTCATGCTATAGACGTGTAACTCTTGAATATTGGAATCAATAAATGGAAACATGCCCATTGGTATTGTGTGCACTCATTTGTAGACATCAAATTAATTTGTTTCCTTACAATAGTACACATTTCATATTTATTTTAAAACATGGTATCTGTCACTACCCTTTTAAAAGTTTAACATGGTAAATTTGCACAGTAATTGTGCCCATGCTTTTCTGATGGTTATACTATGCATTTACTCTGGTTTGCCATGTTTAATATGCTTTACCATACCTCTCTGGGCTTTACAATGCTTTCTCTATGCTTTCTCTATGCTTTATTACACTTTGCTCTGCTTTTACCATGCTTTTAAAATGCATTATTACACCTTGATATGCTTTTATTATGGGAAACTTTTAGAAGTGTATACTATGTTAAGTAAATCTCTGTTTGCAAGCCTAGTTTCATTTGGACACCAGAGCCCTAAATCGTGAATGGAAATGCACCACAGGTAAGATTAATGAAAGTATTTTGTGAGCTGCAGCCTCATCTCAGTGTTAATTTGTTGTGCCTGACATGACTGCTTCATTTGTAATGCAATGTCACCGATATATCATCTTCGACTCTTAAACAGTCAATATATAAATAATTTAAGTTTCTTTCACTATTTCTAGATGCAGTGGCATGCATGACTGGCATTTTGTAATGTACAAAAGCAGCAATATATTCTGTAACGTACAAAAAGAAATCAGTCTGGCTGGGCAACGCTAGGCTGTTATAAACTAGCTGTGCCACTTTCCAGATTACAAACTCAAACAACAAGAGTGGCATCAATGCGGTTTCTCTGTAAGCTGACAAAATAGCATGAGCTACCAACCTTCTCAAGGTCTTACAAGTGACTGCTCTAAGAGATGGGCCTCATTGAGGAACGGTCCCTCAGAATAAACTCAAACACTTTGCAGACTTCAGCGCCCTGGCTGACGCTGTTCTGGTAGGTGTTTCTAATATTCCAGCACTTACGCATTTGATCTCGAGCTCGCTGAAGAGGCGGGTGAGCAGGAACCTGCGCAGGGGGATGGTGAGGATGAGGATGAAGGGCAGAGCCAGCGAGGCAGGGGTGGACTTGATCACCCACAGAAGCACCAGACAGACAATCTGAATCAGGGTGAACATGTGCATGCGCCACGTCTTCACCTGCAGCACAGAGAGAGGGGAGGGCATTAGCACAGAGAAGCCATAGCCCACACAGGCGCCCAATACTTGTAATATAGGGAAATATACAGATTGAAGTAGCAACGAGTGCATTTTTCACATATTATAAACCACAGATTTATAAAATATACCTGTAATATTTAATACAAAATATATGGACAAAAAATGCATATGATCTTTTTAAAATCAGAGGTGCATTATTTTATATTGCTTATTTATATTATGTATTTATCTGGCACGCGCCTTTATATGTTAACTATACTAAATATCACATATTTAATATAGGGTTATAGGATGGTAAATGTTTGTTTGGGGTAGTGTAAGGATATTTTTGCTGGAATAGTAAAACTAATAAATAATGATCTAAGCGTCAATGTGAATTCTTTACCCTTTTGAAGGATTCTCTGTTTACTTGACTGTTTACCATGTTTAATAACTATTCCATCAGACACAGGGGTGTAGTGCTGGGGGGTCGCGGGGGAGCGCTCCCCCACTTCTCTTGGACAGAGCGAGCACCACTTCCATACGTTACATGTAGAATATTGAACTGTTTTGCTCCTATTAATATATGGAGATAAATATACATGTGTATAACCCATACAAATAAGCAAAGAATGCAATAACCGTAAGAAGCCTTTGAGAGATAAATATAGTTTGAATATAGCGTGCCTGGTCTGGAACGACAGGTGTGAATAATGTAGAGAGGTGAAGGGGACCTGTATCAACGCTGTGCTGAGGTGTCAGCGTTTTACAGTTAGATGTAATAATTGGAACAGTTCTTATTTTTAGACCCATATATCAGAAATAACGTAGATCAAATAAGCTAATCAGTTACTTAAAAGATAAAACTCAATCGCAACAAACAAATAAAGGGTACCTGTGGCCTTACACAAGAGTTTTTTTTGCAAACGGATGCACTTGTGTTTCAAAATCTCAGTTTCATTCGCTCTTAAGTAGTGAGATGAGATGATTCTCGACCAAACCATTCAATATATTATTATATTAATAATAGTAATAATAATAATAATGATGACGGTGTTAATCGTGTGTATTAGTGTATGAAACTCACTTCTAAATATAGCACTACACCACTGATCAAACATGTGCCTTTTCAACCATACAATATGACTTAAAACAGCTATTAGAATAACACTGACCCCCCCCCCTCCCCCAAACCCTTTTTTACCAGTAATAAATCAAGTCTATAACATTCCTTATACTTCAATAGAAAGATTCCCTGCACTCTGATTGGCTGAGCTAGTGGGATATAACCCCTAGTATATGCCCTTATAGTTTGTTACATCACTTTCGGGCCCCCTTACACAAATGGTCCATAATGCCTGGTAATGCCCTCTGTGTCTGGGCTAATTGCTTACGTATCTGTGCATTATATGATGTGAGCCCTTCATTTCTGCTTTATTGATCAATTTGGAGGTTGACACGTTACAAGCAACAATTTTCCGACTCTTTAGACATGGGTTTCCTGAAGATCCTGAGTGCAGGAGCCAGTAATCGCGATTACTTATTGTTACTAATATTCGTGTTTCTAAAAAGGATCGGCACCACTGCTACCAAGATGCTCCACTCTCTTCCTGTAGACAGCCATCCTTAAAGCGTGGAGCAGAGTGATAAGCGGCATGTAATTAAACTGGGCAGCAGAAAAATCACTTGAATTCTACTGAGATAGCTGTGGTTTATTTTAAAAACAATTTGAAACAGCTACTAACTAAGGAGAAAGCTGCAATTAATGGAAGTTAAAACATAATAACTTAATAAATAATATATTGCAGATATGGTACAATGGTAGGGGGTATGGCTCATTTAGAATGGCACGCTGTAACGATGCACACAGACAGGTGGGGTGTAGGGGATCCTACCCGGTGGATGTAGGCCTCGTCAGGGTGGTATTTCGGGGGGACCAGCAGGAGGAGCATTCTGTCGAACAGCTGGATGCCGTTCAGGGAGGTGATCCCCATGTACAGAAAGATCCCGAAGAGCACAGCCAGGGGGATGAGCTTCAGAATGGGCTCCATCAGGATAGAGAGACCTGCGGCAAAGGAGCTGGATGAGAACTGCACCACACACTGGCACACTGGTACACACACTGGCACACACACACACACACCACACACTGATGACAGTTTCTCTTTGGGTCTGGGCTGCTCACACACACACACACACACACACACACACTAACACACTGAGCTGTAAGGGGCTGATTTCTCAAAGATTTTTACTCTAAAGTGCAAATTACTTTAGTTAAAAATAAAAACCTCACCGCCTTAAACTAAAAATAGCATTGTATTTGATATTTCTGAACATACTGAATTCATGTTAAAATAAAATGGTAACATGAGGTTAGAACAAAAATGTTTGTATCCCCTTGGCCACAATTTTTAATTTTTAGAATGAAGAAACTGTTTATGTGAACACTATGGGGTGTGAGACATTACCCTGCCAACACTTTGAAAAACATGTAGCCTTATAAAGCATAGACTGTACAGTACACAGTGGACTGGACCCTTCCGCACGCAGTAAATCAAGTGGGATGCTTTAGGAAGTGAGAATATTGTATATATATATATATATATATATATATATATATATATATATATATATATATATATATATATATATATATATGTATATATATATATATATATATATATATATATATATATATATATATATATATGTATATATATATATATATATATATGTATATATATATATATATATATATGTATATATATATATATATATATATATATACAGAGCATTAAAAGAAACTTATCACTATTATAACACATTTATATTGAACAAAAAAAATAAGGTATATAAATGAAATTAAAGAGAAAAATACCCCTAGAGTCTGCGAGAGCGGGGGCGGAAGATGACTCAACGTTGGACAACACGGTTAACGACTTAGGAACGGAAACGGATATGAGTATGGAGAGTACTTCACAAAAGACTAGTTCAAGATCTGCAGTTAACAAAGACATGGAGCTCCAGGTTTGTGTCTGCGGCTGGAGCAAGGCGACAACGGTCAGGGGTTTGAAGATTCATCAAGGGAGAATGAAATGCTTGAGGGAGAAGGGACAAGGGCCTCGCATTGATCAGTACTTCTTACGAAGTCAGTCAAGTCAGTCGAATGAAATCCAGCGACAGGAAGCAAACCACAGTTCGCAGGATATCAGCACCCCTGTCATAGATGTGAGGAGTATTTGCATGGACACAGTTAGTGATGAACCTAATGATCCTTGTGAACCCGGTCAGACAAACCAGCATAAGAGAGAAAAGAACCTCAACGGGCACAAGCCTGGAGTTAAATGGCCAAGAGCTTGTGAGAAAACTGCATGGGACACAGTAAACACAGATCTCTGCGTTGCATTGGAAAGATTAAGTGGAACAGTTGAAAAGAAGCTGGATAAATTTGGGGACATCATCTACGCATATGGAAGTGAGAGGTTTGGAGTTGAAAAAAGGAAGGAAAAAGTACAAACTATTCCTGGAAAGTCTAGACGGCAGCAGGAGATTGAACGCTTAGTTAGAGAAAGGAGACAGCTGAGGAACCAATGGAGAAGAGCAGAACAAAGTCAGAAGGAGGGACTCAATCTCTTACAAAGGGTCATAAAAGATAAGCTTGCAACATTGCGCAGAGCTGAGCGCCTACGGAAACGCTACAAAAAGAAGGAGCGTGCGAGAGCGAACTTTTATAAAGACCCATTCAAATTTGTAAAGAAGTTATTCACCAGTGAGAAGAATGGCACACTAAAAGCATCTAAGGTTGAGCTGGAGAGATATTTGGAGGAAACACATACAGATTCAAAAAGGCAGGAACCTATGTCAGTTCCGTCAGACATCCCACCTATCAATCCACCAGAATACCAAATGGAGGACTGTGCACCTAAGTGGAAAGAAATAGAGCAAGCTGTGAAAAAAGCAAGGGCTTCATCATCTCCAGGGCCTAATGGAGTTCCGTACAGAGTGTACAAGAGTGCTTCAGGAGTTCTACGAATTCTGTGGAAATTGATGAAAGTGGCATGGGAAAAACAGGTTGTACCAAGAGCATGGCGCCGAGCAGGTGGAGTCTTTATACCTAAAGAAAAAGATTCTACAAGCATCAGTCAGTTTCGTCCCATTTCCCTATTAAACGTAGAAGGCAAGATTTTCTTCAGCATTATTGCTCAGAGATTGTCAGCTTACCTATTAAAGAACTGCTTCATTGACACTTCAATACAAAAAGCGGGCATTCCAGGTTTCCCAGGTTGCTTAGAACACATCAATGTGATCTGGCAACAAATTCAATCAGCTAAAAAGGAGAGGAAGGAGCTCCATGTGACATTCCTGGATTTGGCTAATGCATATGGTTCAGTGCCACATGAACTACTTTGGGCAGCATTTGATTTTTTCAGTGTACCGATGACAATAACAAATTTAGTGAAAGCCTATTTTGGAGATTTGCAATTCAGTTTTTCAACTTCAGAATTCAGCACTACATGGCAATGCCTAGAGGTTGGAATAATGGCAGGATGCACCATTTCTCCACTGGCTTTTACCATGGCAATGGAAGTAATCATTAGGGCATCAAAATGGGTAGTAGGAGGAGAGCGCTTGGCTTCTGGAATGCGACTACCACCAATTCGAGCATACATGGATGACATGACAACCATGACTACAACAGTAGCCTGCACTAATCGATTATTGGGCAAATTAACCAATAACATTGAATGGGCACGAATGCAATTCAAGCCCACTAAATCAAGGAGCATCTCTATAATTAAAGGCAAAGTAGTAGATAAAACATTCTTCATTAATGGTGAGGCAATACCAACAGTGTCTGAGAAGCCAGTGAAGAGTCTTGGGAGATGGTACGACGGGGATCTAAAGGACACAGTTCGTGTGGGAGAAGTTAGACAACAAGCAGTGGAAGGGTTGAAGAGCATAGACAGCTGCGCTCTACCAGGTAAACTAAAACTCTGGTGCTTTCAGTTTGGTCTACTGCCGAGGTTGCTGTGGCCACTGACTGTGTACGAGGTTTCTTTGACAACAGTAGAGAAGCTGGAAGCTTTAATCAGTTCATACATCAGGAAATGGTTGGGAGTTCCACGCTGCCTCAGCAGAGTGGGACTTTATGGTAAAGGAATACTGCAGCTACCAGTCTCTGCTCTAACCGAGGAGTTTAAGTGCGCCAAGGTCAGACTGGAAATGACATTAGTAGAGTCACGCGATAAATGCGTAAGGGAGGCAGCACCTGTGTTGAAAACTGGAAGAAAGTGGGCGGCAAAGAAAGCTGTGGAAGATGCAAAGGCTGCCCTTCGAATTGGTGATATCATGGGGCAAGTTCAGCATGGAAGAGGGGGTCTTGGTTTCAGTTCAACTCCTCCTACATGGCACAAGGCGGCCCCAGCTCAAAGGAGGAAGCTGGTAGTCAACGAGGTGCAAAAGCAGGAGGAGAGGATGAGGTGTATAAAGGCCATTTCCCAGGCCAAACAGGGAGAATGGATGAGATGGGAGAGTGTGGAACAACGCAGGATTGGCTGGCAAGACCTATGGTCAATGGAACAGAGCAGGATCAGTTTCCTCATCAGGTCAACATATGATGTTCTCCCATCACCACAGAACCTAAACCTCTGGGTAGGAGAGGATCCCTCATGTCCTTTGTGTTCATCACCTGCAACATTAAGGCACATTCTGACAGGATGTAAGGTGGCTCTTAGCCAAGGACGGTTTACTTGGCGCCATGACCAGGTGCTGCGATGTTTGGCCTTAGCATTGGAAGACAAGCGTAACATGACCAATAAGTTGCCACCTGTTCCATCAAAACATTACACACAAAAGACAACATTCCTCCGCCCAGGAGAGCAACCACCAAGAAAAGGTGTTAAAACCAATCCTCGCCCAGGACAACTGGAAGCTGCTAGAGACTGGAATATGCTGGCAGATGTTGGTCAACGGCTTATTTTTCCACCTGAGATTGCCACCACTAACCTTCGACCAGATATTGTCTTGTGGTCTGGATCAGCACGCCTTGTTCACCTGGTAGAGTTAACAGTGCCATGGGAGGATGCTGTAGATGAGGCGTATGAGAGGAAGAAACTGCGGTATGCTCAACTAGCCACTGAAGCGGAACAGCGAGGATGGAGAGTTCGGGTTTACCCAGTGGAAGTGGGTTGTCGAGGATTTGTGGCACACTCTACAACCCGGTTTCTCAGAGACGTCGGATTCAGTGGCCAAGAGTTGCGTCGCACAGTGAAGAACTTATCTGAAGCAGCAGAGAGGAGCAGCAACTGGCTGTGGTTGAGACGGAAAGATTCTGGCTGGGGACAGGTAAGTAAGCTGGGCTGAGTTGAGTGGGGGACGGAGGGGGGTGATGCTGGGACGCCAGAATCACCGTCGAGCCCTCTTGAGGTGTCGTGGGCTAGTCGACGAAACACTGAGGATGGAAGGTGCCCACTTGAAAACCCCAGAGATGTACCCTACTTAGCTCAATCCAGACGGTTGTCATGCTGATGCGCTGGGGAGGCCGCACTTTGGTTGATCCCCGGAGCCAGCATCGCAGCCGTTGTGTGTGCTGATGCGCCAGGGAGGCAAAATAAGCTGATCCCTGGAGCCAGCATTACACTTCAGCCATTAACACCAGACAGAAGGATATCTACATCATCATATGGAAGGAAACGTAAATGGAGGGAGACACATATGGATCACATTAGTTTACTGTAAAGCTACGTCTTAGTTGGTGCTTATCTTGGCGAGAGCCGAGTTCAAATCAGCATGAAGTTTTAACATCTACTCTCGTGTAATGGAAATCATGGACATTGACGAAATGTTTTTGGTTTCTTTTTAATCACTCGATCATTCATCCTTGACCATGACACGCTTGAGTGACTGTGGCTGAAGCATATGCACTTAATCATCTAATTAATGAGACAGTTGATTGGACCCTGGATATGAAGTGATTTCAGCTGTTGAATTGCAAGCTTGAATAAATGCAATAAAGAAAATCACAGAAAAAAAAATAATATGCCACATCTGTCAAGAGAGCAGCGCCTTCGTGCGATCGGTTGGAGGCTGGACTAGGGCAGCGTGCTGTGGCTCGCCGTCTTGTGTGCTCACAGCCAGCAATTTCAAACCTGGCGAGACGGTATAACTAGACACACTCTGTCAATGACAGGCCACCAACTGAGAGACCAAGAGTCACAACACCTGCCCAAAATCGACCTGCTCTAAATCATTTTTCGATCACATCTAGTGAATTTTATCCAAATATAAGTGATAAGTTTCTTTTGATGCTCAAATATCAGTGATACGTTTCTTTTGATGCTCAAATATAAATGATACGTTTCTTTTGATGCTCAGTATATATTTTATGAGATGGATCAGATCTACGATTCTGGGGGTTCACTTATGGTAAGATTTCTTTGAGTCAATCATTTTCTTGTGCTTTCCTAGTGCACCTCTTTGTCGTGAGTAGCTGCAGTTTCCTATAATGGGCTGGCAGCGGTGCTGATGCCCTCCTTACCCACAAGGATGGCGACGAGCATCCCGCTGATCCTCTGCTCCAGCACCTTCTCAATCTCCGGTTTGGCCCCCTTGCTCATGACGGTCAGCGCGTTGGCGTGGGTGACAGAGCGCACCGTGGCCGCGCTGAGCCAGGGCAGCCCAAAGAGGGCAGCCACTCCTCCCATTCCCACCACCAGCAGCAGGTCCAGGTGGAACCCGGAGCCCTTTACCATCTTCCTCTCTGGCTTGCTCACGATAAGCCTGCTCAAGCGGCAGGGGAGCAGAAACAAAAAGCATGGGAAACAATGGCAAATACTCTGTTACATTCTGTTACAAGCTTCTGTTACATTCCCTTATTTTTCCCCCCTGTTCCTTTATTATGCTATCCATCACTCTCAATGGTTCTTTTTGCAGTTACTCACATTCTGTGTGTGTTTTTCCTTCAAATGTTATTTTTATATTAGTGAGCACCAGCAACGACAAAAGGAAATTCGCTCTAATTTGGCAGGTCAATAGATGACACTGACGCTTACGTCTATAGAGACACATTGGCTGATGTTTTATATATCTATGCAGGTAACTGGAACTGAAGGGCAGCTACTCATCTCAGCCCGACTTGCAGCAGCGCCACCTTGAGGACTGCCAGCAAGGACAAACTTAATTTTAGTTAGGGGTCCAAAGTGGAACTAGGTTTAGTTTTGTACTTTGTTTTGTTTTGTTTGTGAGTGATAATACTGTGCCTGCTGTGCGGAGTCCTAGTGAAGACAATACATATACAGGTACTGCCCTGTTCTACCGTGAACATTGTTGTGGACATTTATTCTTACACTAGAAGACAGCGGACAAGATCCTGAAATAAGTGGTTGAAATGATTTGTTGTATTTAAATGTATTGTTTGGTTTGTGTGTTGGTGGTGGTTGACAGGGATGGGTTTAATCGATGATTAATTAGGCTCCAGCCACATGGGATAGGGGAGAAAAATCATTTGTTTGGGGTGGATGTTTGGAAGGAAAAAGAACAAGACAGAGCTGGGAGAGAAAGATTTAAAAATAAGAAAAAAATAATACTATTGCTACTTGTGCTGGGAGGACCAGCACGGTACTTGTTTTTGGAAAATTATTTGTGTGGGAGATTTGTTTTTGTTCAACCTTATTATTTTTGGCTCTGTGAGCTGTGGTTTTTGTACATCCTTTTGATTTAATTTTGTTTAATAAATGCGCGACCCAGTGCTTTCAACCCCGCAAGTACCTGCCTGTGTCTGCCTCTGTCAACTTCCTGGTCTGGGTAAGTCACCACTTGAGCCGAAAAAGGTTGCCCAGCTCAACAGGCAGAGGCGCCTGTGTGATAGGAATGCTCTGTGCTCATGGCTGGCGGAGGTGTGATAGGAATGCTCCATGCTCGTGGCTGGCGGAGGTGTGATAGGAATGCTTTGTGCTCGTGGCTGGCGGAGGTGTGATAGGAATGCTTTGTGCTCGTGGCTGGCGGAGGTGTGATAGGAATGCTCCGTGCTCGTGGCTGACAGAGGTGTGACAGGAATGCTCTGTGCTCGTGGCTGGCGGAGGTGTGATAGGAATGCTCTGTGCTCGTGGCTGGCGGAGGTGTGATAGGAATGCTCCATGCTCGTGGCTGGCGGAGGTGTGACAGGAATGCTCCGTGCTCGTGGCTGGCGCCTGTGTGATAGGAATGCTCCGTGCTCGTGGCTGACGGAGGTGTGATAGGAATGCTCTGTGCTCGTGGCTGGCGGAGGTGTGATAGGAATGCTCCGTGCTCGTGGCTGGCGGAGGTGTGATAGGAATGCTCTGTGCTCGTGGCTGGCGGAGGTGTGATAGGAATGCTCTGTGCTCGTGGCTGGCGGAGGTGTGATAGGAATGCTCTGTGCTCGTGGCTGGCGGAGGTGTGACAGGAATGCTCCGTGCTCGTGGCTGGCGCCTGTGTGATAGGAATGCTCCGTGCTCGTGGCTGGCAGAGGTGTGACAGGAATGCTCTGTGCTCGTGGCTGGCGGAGGTGTGATAGGAATGCTCCGTGCTCGTGGCTGGCGGAGGTGTGATAGGAATGCTCTGTGCTCGTGGCTGGCGGAGGTGTGATAGGAATGCTCCGTGCTCGTGGCTGGCGGAGGTGTGATAGGAATGCTCTGTGCTCGTGGCTGGCGGAGGTGTGATAGGAATGCTCCATGCTCGTGGCTGGTGGAGGTGTGATAGGAATGCTCCGTGCTCGTGGCTGGCGCCTGTGTGATAGGAATGCTCCGTGATCGTGACTGGCGGAGGTGTGCTAGGAATGCTCCATGCTCGTGGCTGGCGGAGGTGTGATAGGAATGCTCCATGCTCGTGGCTGGCGGAGGTGTGATAGGAATGCTCCATGCTTGTGGCTGGCGGAGGTGTGATAGGAATGCTCCGTGCTTGTGGCTGGCGGAGGTGTGATAGGAATGCTCCGTGCTCGTGGCTGGTGGAGGTGTACTCACGTTGTGATCTGAGACTCGAGGAAGATGAGAATGAAGACCAGCAGCGCCGGGACGACAGATGCAAACATCATCCAAATGGGGAACTCCTCCTTCAGCCCCATGGGGTTGATGAACCAGCCTCTCTGATCCTCGAGAGACACCGACAGACCGGAGGGCACACTCAGTTTCTGGAAGGTCAGCACAGTTAGAATATTAGCACTGTAGTATCATTATCAGGGGTTCTGAAGAACGACTCTGTCGATACTGACCTGGGTATAGGTGTCAGTGATGAAGAAGTCTATGAGAACCATGATGAGGATGGAGATAGGGACTCCAAAATCCCCGATAATACGACGGATCTGGGAGAAGAATATAGTTACAAAGGGGTTTCATTGGAGAATTAGTCAGTTATGGAAACGCAATGGTCCTTTTTAACTGAAAGTTTGCACTACAGTCAATAGCTATAAATCGTAAGATATATACCAATACAATACAAGTAAAATCCATTGACAAACTTTTTGACGACAAGGAAGACATTATAAAGGCTCCTCTCTGAGTGCTAACCAAGGTTTTAAAATCCATTTTCTTATCTACAAGACCTCTTGTATTACCACTTCTTTTGCAAATCTTTTTGGTTCTTTGCTTATTTAAACTTCCGTCTGGAATATTAAGATAGTAACGCTGCAGCTGAAAAAGTTGCTGTTGCTTCCTGGTAGCCAACCATGTGCAGCACATTTATCTACAGTGTTGTTTTTTCATTTGCATTGCAGTCCTATTATGTACAGTTGGGAGTACATTATTCCTTAAATCTAGAAAGAGGTAAGACCATTCATTTAAAAGGCTTCCTTGGTTCTCCGTTGGGTTTTTTCAAACAAGGGTGAATCCTTGAATACTCACTTTCCCTGGTAGAAACATGCTGTTCTTGAATTTCCTGAGGAAGAAGGCAATGAGGAAAGTTCCAAACATGAGAACCAGGGACAGCAGGGCAGTGTTGGGGTAGGAGACATTCGAGGTGCTGCTAGCTGTGCTATTGTCTGCATTGGAGTTCGGGGGGTCATAATTCTTAAGCAAGGGGTGTTGCTTGAAAATCTGTTTGGAGAAGTTCAGAGAGGGTTCACTTGATTTCACTCATCAATGTCCTTATCATCTACATTGCCGGATGTGTGGATTACTATCTGCGAGCTAAAAAGCTACAAAGTTGTATTCAGCCATGAAAACGATTCAATCAAAAAATCTAATTATTATTATTATTATTATTATTATTATTATTATTATTATTATTATTATTATTATTATTATTATTATTAATGTATTTCTTAGCAGACACTCTTATCCAGGGTGACTTACAGCTGTTACAAAAAATCACATTACAGATCAAAGCAGTTATAAAGTACAGTAAAATCAGTAGCAGATAAATCAAATAAAAGCAAAATAAAGAATACCGTAAATAATTACATTGCTTATACGAGTAAAGTCCAGTAAGAGCACATGGTAAGTACGATGAATGGATGAGAATGATTTAAAATAAGAGCAATTACAAAAAACGTGAATACGGATACCTATAAGAGTAAAATCAAATATAAGATACAAGAAGTAGTTATAATTAAGAGCAGTAGTAGAATACAGCAAGTTATGGAGCAGTTCAGTGCAAGTACAAGCTGATGCAAGTACTGGTACAATAGGGTGCTATATAGTCCAGTATAGTTGAGAGTTGTGAGGTTTACAGACGCTGTCTGAACAGGTGTGTCTTGAGGAAGCGCCGGAAGGTGGTCAGGGACTGAGCAGTCCTGATATCCATGGGTAGACAGCGATAGGCGAGTACAAGAGTTGAATTGGATGCTAGCGGCGATAGGGAGCCAGTGCAGAGAGCGGAGCAGCGGTGTGGCGTGGGAGAATCAAGGAAGGGAAAAGACAAGGCGAGCAGAGGATGGATCGCAGAGGCAGGGATGCCGGCCAGGAGGGAGTTGCAGTAGTCAAGGCGGGACAGTACCAGGGCCTGAACTCGGAGCTCCGTGAAGTATTGCAGTATTGTAGAACCACACTCTTTATGAGCTCAGGTTTTTGTATTTAGATGTATTCTATGTGATTTGGGGTTCTGTTTTTCTAAATCATTTTTAAAAATCTACTTTCATCTGGTTTTAAGCTGCTTTGAGGTTATCTAGAGAATCCTGAATAGCCTTCTTTATTCCATTATAATCACATAACAACTGAATCTCTCACCTGCTATAAATGTAGAGCAGATGGGGCTAGCAGAATTGAAAGGTCATACTGTGACATTATTTTAATGGCATGGGGAAGGCTGTTTAGTGCCGGTGTTCCATAGAACCATGTGGAACCACGCCTCCCACAGGCACGTTCCAATAGCTAAAGCCATGAAACCATGCCTCCCATGGAACCACTCCTCCCCCAGGCACGTTCCAATAGCTAAAGCCATGAAACCACGCCTCCCATGGAACCACTCCTCCCCCAGGCACGTTCCAATAGCTAAAGCCATGAAACCACGCCTCCCGTGGAACCATGCCTCCCCTCGCTAACGGTATGACATTATTATTACTTAAACTGGTATTTGTGGAAACATCGACACAGTGAGAATAATATATGAGTTGGTGATGATGATTATGCATTCCCCAATTATTAATATACACATATTCTCCAATTATGAATATTGCAATATCATGTATACTTAGAAATATTCATGTAAATTGCTGTGCACCTCTCACTAGCCTGAGAAAGAGAAAGTGTGTATTAACATATACAGTAACAAGTTTTATTCAGAAACAGTATGGGTTTACATTCACAGTAAGCTGGTTTTAGACTTATTTTCTTTCATTTCAAAGGACCGCATTATTTATAAATGTATAAATGCACAGACTATGATAATTAATTGCCTTACCTGTTCTGTCCTGAATGATACAGTAAGATGTTGCACAGGGGAGACACCCTTTTATGGGAGCAGCGTTCACAACCACAAAAGTAGAAACGCAAGCGCAGTTCATACAGGGAGGCGTGGTCCCACAGAGGGGCAGGGTTTTATGGAACACTGGCACTTAAGATGCTCTACACCAGCTCAAAGCATATTTTAATTATTATCAGTTTATTTAGCAGATGCCTTTATCCAGGGCGACTTACAGAGGTGTGTGAACTATGCATCATCTGCAGAGTCACTTACAACTACATCTCACCCGAAAGACAGAGCACAAGGAGGTTAAGGGACTTTCTCAGGGTCACACAATGAGTCAGTGGCTGAGGTGGGATTTAAACCAGGGACCTTCGGTTACAAGCCCTTTTCTTTAACCACTGGACCACACAGCCTCCTCAGATTGCTATTGGCCACATTATTTGCAAAGGGTGTGCAAACTATTGTCAACAACTATACGGTATATGGTATAAAGCTATAAATGGAAACAAATTGTGATTTACTTAAAAGTTTTACTTAATAAAAATGATAATAACTTGGAGCCACAGAGACACTGGTCAGGATTGCAAACCCCATGAAGCAGCCACAGAGACACTGGTCAGGATTGCAAACCCCATGAAGTAGCCACAGAGACACTGGTCAGGATTGCAAACCCCATGAAGTAGCCACAGAGACACCCAGGAGCACGAACCTTGTAGAGCTTGAAGAAGGTCTCGTAGATGAAGATGAGGGAGATGAGGAAGGAAAAGATCTCCTGGGTGAAACGTGAGATGAAGCGCACCAGGAAGCTGCCCTCGAACGCCACAATCACAACCACAATGAGGATGAGCCAGAACCCGATCC
Organism: Acipenser ruthenus; assembly: GCF_902713425.1. NCBI lineage: Eukaryota > Metazoa > Chordata > Actinopteri > Acipenseriformes > Acipenseridae > Acipenser > Acipenser ruthenus. The sequence goes on from NC_081221.1 coordinate 11,679,789, forward strand.
ACACGCGCCCCACGATGTACTCGAACCCCTGGGATTCACAGAACTGTAGATAGGGAGAGGGGGGGTTAATGGCTTACACTTTAAACATTTAAAAGCTAGATCAGTGTTCATTTTTCCTAAATACTGAAAGCAATTGTAGCTAACAAAACGATTTCATAAATATTAGCCATTTTCTTCCATTAGATACATGGGTATGTCTGGTTTGATACAGTATATCCAGTGCTGTAGATGGTACTGAAGTTGGGACCTAAATCTGTTTAATTTAGAAGACAATTGATTTAGAATGGTTTGAGTTATTGCTTTCAATTACAAGCTTTATAAACCCCAGCTGGCAATTTAGATAGGGAGTCGCTCGCTACAGGAGATTATGTATGCTGTGATTTTAAACAGCTTCACTAATCCAAGATCTGTAGATTTGTGAAATACAACGCTCTGGATAAACTGCTGTCTGATAGCAGCTATTGGAATGAGTTACAACAGCAGCAACTCTTCATCTGTAGTGTTGTAATAAGTGCTTGAATTGCAGTACTGCTTGCTCTATATTCCAAAGACTTGTGTACCCGCGTCACAGGAAATCAGGCAATTACTTCATATAATACACTGTATTTTTGTTACTATCTATAATTATCATTTAATCATTGAATTTCCAACGAATCCTCCCTTTAAATTCAGTAATTCGCAAATGCGCAGTATAGGCGACATCTACTTTTTTCACAGTGTACCGATCTCCTTTGACACCAGCACTTCTTAAAGTGCATATAGAGATGCAGACCCAATCTGCTGATGAGCTCGCTTGCTGTTCTTGTAGCTGTGAATATTGAACACCTGAGCCCCTGGGAAGTGATTTTGACTGGAGCTCTGTTTAGTGAGTGCTCTCTTATTTCAATTTTAAACTTGGGAGTTACTTATTGTAGTTAAAATGTTGCAAACTTATGCATATCTGCCATCCCCCACCCCCCATTTCTCTGTGTACCACCACTTTATTATTCCATTTCAAGCACTGGTTGTATTTGAGACGTTTGCAATTTAAAGTACAAAATACACAAGATAAGGGGGCTGGGCAGTTAGTGTTGCTTAATGAGAGGTACAGACATGATTAAAAACACTTGGGTAAGCACTCCTTTAACCCCACTAAGATTGGGAAGCACAGGGCTATATCTAAGGTGTGAGGCGAAACACGCAGTTTACCCCGAAAAAGGCTTCCTCGAAGACCAGGAGCGGTCCTGAAAACCCGATGACAAGGAGGGGCTGGGCCCCCACCAGAGAGAACAGGACCCCCTGAACAGCTGTGGACACCAGCAGCTCCGACACCCCCATCCAGTTCTTCGTCTTCTCCCCTGTGGCAGAAACAGCGACACTGTCTGGGTAAGCTCTACAACACTGTGGCTGGCTCGCTCTAGGACTCAGAGACACAATTGTTTTTTAATTGTTCTACTTTTACAAACTAGTTTTAAAGTGTAACGCAGGAAGTTAATTCATTGTGATGTGTGGTGCAAATAGTCACTGGTGGCAGGGACCTAAATCAGTTCAATGATCAGACTAATCTATGATATTGCCTTTGATGTCTGACTTAAAGGGCCCAATATGAAAGATTCAGTGTAATGGCAGGTTTCACCGGAGCCCAAGTGACAACAAAGCCTGATACCCAAAAAACATCAAACTGCACAATGGACTTGTGAGAAATCTGAAGTGCTAATCTGACTTTAAGGTATATGATATCCTGGGGCAATCTGGATTCATTCATTGGTTTAGTTCCTTTGTTAAGGACTTTAAGAAAAGGGCAGGAAGTTAGTTGGCCTCATTAATTTAATTATAGACATGGCTAGAACAAGACCAGGACTGTAAGCCAAATGCTGCCTATTCCTGCCCAAGGCAGCCACACTGGGGATGATAGTTCCAATGGAGTCTGGCTGTGATAGACTGCAGGGGTGAGTCCAGGTCCACTCCAAGTTTAACAGGCATATTGACATGATTACCTACGTGAGGACCTGCATGGTTGGATCAAAGACCTGGGCTGGATCCCTGAAGTCAAACACAGGCAGACACCTTGGCCATTGCAAGATAACACTTTATGTCCTTATCATCACAACACATTCTGTCACTGAAATAATAAGGGGCTGGTTGGAGCAAAGTCTTGCAATATAACTGAATGTGTTGTGTTTGGGGTGTCTTTTATTCTACATTGTCATCTCATGCTGGTTGGGCTGCTCAAACTGGGAGCCCCCATACACATGAGGTACAGTATTAACTTATATTGCAAGACTTAATACGATATCAAACTATATAGTCTGTGAATGATACTGTAATAAATGGGTAAGCTACATTCCTTTCCTTAGCTTTCTTCCAATCTAATGAGCTTGTCTGGAGAATCTGCCAGGACAGACTTCCTCATTCCTTTCAAATCATGTGACAGCATGGCTTTAAATCCTTCCAGCCCCACCTATTCTCTTTCCTTTCCTCTCCCTCCCTCCCTCCCTCCCTTCCTCCCCTCCCCCTCTCTCTCCCTCTCTCTCTCTCTCTACTCTCTCCCCTTTCTCTCCCCCTCTCTCTCCCCCTCTCAATTCTCTCCCCCTCTCTCTCCTCTCTCCCTTTCTCTCTCTCTCTCTCTCTCTCTCTCTAGCTACAACCTTCCTCCTGTTCCCCCCCCCCCCCCCCCCGGCTTACCCAGCAGCCCCCCAAACGTGACGGCGGGCGAGAGGGCAGCGAAGTAGATGAAAATGACGGCGGCCAGGACCTGGGGGTTGAGTGCGTCGGTGATGTCACTGATGTAGTGAGGGTAGCGTCGCTTGATGTCCTTCACCAGCCCCCCGAAGGGTCTCCCTGTCCGCCTGAGAGGGTCGTCCACGTCCCCAGCCTTGGAAGGCAGGACTGAGAAAAGAAAGTGGACAGTCAACAAAGAATTCAGTCAACAAAGAATTTTTTGACATAGATGACCACCCAAGTCACTCGCCAATTGACATTAAAACCTGAAGACCTGCGACAGTCATTGTACAACCTGCAAAATAAAACTGATGTAAAATCACTGTTTGGGTGATGTAAAAAACTGAAGTTTGGTCATTATCATCATATGATTGCATATACACCCCATTAATTAATGGTTTCTTAATTACAGTTGAAAATTATATCATTTGAAATTGTTTTAGCATTTCTAAATAGAACATTTTACAATAACAGGGAACCCCCCTGGTTTATTCCTTGGTGCTGTAAAATGCTCTAAAAAATCATGCTGTAGCAACAACCCTACTGTATCTATTTGAAAAGTTTCAGTGTCTTATACATCTGCCTGGATTAACTGTTAACTGGTCTGCTGTGTTCAATTGAGTTAATTTGAACTTATTAGGAATAAATAAATATTTGAAATTAGGTTATATATTCTAGTTTAACCCTTATTAAAGTACAGCAAAGTGTAGTAAACCACAGTGAAATCATGATCAAATATAAGTATGCATTGCAAAGCCCAGAGAGGTGTGGCAAAGCATATTAAAAAACATAGCAAACCATGGTAAACAATGGTAGATGCATAGCATAACTATAGGAAAAGCACATGGAAAACTGAAACATTACTGTGGTACAGGAACACTTGCAAGACACATGAAATAGGAAAATAAATGCAACTTAAGAGAAAAAGGAAAATGTGAAACGGTTACAAAAAGCTTGATTATTGTATAATTTCTTTGGATCTTCTAGAACTAGCATGATTTATCATTACTGCACAGTGCAGAACGGGGCCCCATCCTCCCAGTGCTACAGGGGGTAAGGGACTGGCTTGTGGTCATGCTCCTGGGGGGCTGGTTGTACCTTTCCCTGGTCTCTTCGACAGCTGCTTCTCTCCCTCGCTCTCCAGCGGTCTGGAGCGGCTCTTTAGGAGCTGCTTCTGGAACTGCACTATGGAACGCAGTCGGCCTTCGTTCTGGATCTCGCAGGGAGGGATCACGATGCTGCAGTCCAGGAACTCCTTGATCCCGGTCACCAGTGCTCTGCGGCTCTCTGCCAGGTACGCTGCCGCGTTGAACTCCTAGAAGAGGGGGGGAGACCAGCCACGTCAAATTCAGTCTGTCCAAAAACATCATTTTACATGGAGAAAACCAGCCAAGTTAGAAAGGAACCGGCCATATAGATCTACAACAATTATGCTGAATTTCATGAAGATGTTTTCCACTTTGACTGCCTAATCATCCACAGTTAGGGTAGTCTGGAAACTGTGGCGCTGATACAGCTGGGATAGCTGTGGCAATACCCTGGATTTCCCATTAAGTTTGGTCTTGTAGAGGACCACTATCCTTTATTCTAACTTGGCTGGAGTTATTACTGAGACAACCACTAGAGCATCCTATTGCAATATACACATGACACCCCTCCAGTATTTGTATGTATTTATTTATTTAACCAGGAGATTTACCCATTGAGACCTAATTTACAAGGGGGTCCTGGAAAACAATAAAAAGACAATTACAATGTACAAACAACGCAGTAAAAACATGCATGGTTCAAACTTAAATCGGCAGCAAACAGAGATCAAAGAACGGAGTAAATAAGTCATATTTATTTGTTAATGTGGACTGAAGGAGAAGCATTGGCAGGAGGTTCTAAGCAATTCCATAATACGATCCTTAAAACCAGACGAGAGGTTATCAAAATGCCATCTTCATACTATGATGTTGATATGAAAATGATCATTCTCCCACACGTGTTCAAACCTTTGGAAGAGCCAAGGTAACAGAATCCTGAGAGTATAAACTATAGCCAATAAGGAGGCCCCAAACCTTTAAAAACCTTAAACACAAAACGATACCAGTGAAACAGCCTAGCCGAAGTGAGCGCTGCTTCATGGTGCCGGCAGTGGAAGTCCCTACCCGGTCTGCCATGAGAGTGGAGATGGCTCGTCCCATCTCGTGGTAGTCCATCCGGTGCAGGCTGGGACCGAGCAGCACGAAGAGGAAGCGCACAGGGAGCTCCACCTCCAGCACCGACTCCAGCACCACCGGATCCTTCAGACGCACGAACGCCATGGCGGGCTTCTCCAAGAACTGCGCCTCGCCTGAAAGAGAGAGCACCACATCAGGATGCACAGCGAGATGCCAGCTCTGTCCTCCACACCAGGACGAGCATCATATTTTTGTGAAGATAAAAAAAACCCAACGCCAAAACTAACACAAAAAAATGACTTTGCTTAATTTTGAGTGGTTCTGGGTTCTGTTGTTCCAGTATTGAGTTAATATAATTTTTGGCTTTGAGTTGCTATGAGCTTGTCTGGAGAATACTACCTTCCCGGGACAGACAGTACTGTATATTGCTGTTTAAAGACTTTATAAAAAAATCTTAAAGGCAGGGTAAAGGGAGATTGCTCTTGGTAATGGTTTGTGAAAGCTGTGAGAGAGATGAGGCTCTATCAATGTATCTCAGGATGGTGTGCTCATTCTACAGCACAGGGGCTCAGATTTATAAAAGGATTGGACAGGTTTTACGACCGCAAAATGGGTGCTGAGGGTTCTGAATTTTTGGAGGGGATTTATAAAACACACGCAATGGCATAAACATGAATGAATGTCTCTGTGCACTTTATCCCTTGATGCATATGTAATTCTGGGCCATTTCTGAACAAAACCGCTAAAATTGCGAGGGGATTTTGCAAATAAGGTCTATTAAATATTCAGTCTAATTTATTAAAGCTGCCGGTAATTGCGGGCCTCAAGGAGACATTGTTTTCAAGGATAAAGAAACATTTAATAACATTTTGCAAGGAGCTAATTTTTTTAACCCTTCTGGTCAAGTCAATTTGTAAATTGCAGTTTATAATACCGTATTGTTTTGCAAACTCCAATTTTCAATACGTTTCATAGCTTACATGACAAAACAAAAGTCTGCAAATAGAGAATATAGAATCCATGAAAAAAAAGGTTCGTAGAAGCACCTAAAAAGGTCTCCCCACAGTGGCAAAGCAAGGTTCTAACGAGAGCCTTTACTTCTAGAGTGTAGGCATTATTATAAGAATGGTGGAGGAGATTAAGAAAAGATGGAACGATATTCTGAGGCGCACTAAAGAAAAAGTCTCATATACATGTAATACAATGAGGGCTCGTCCTCTACCGTTATTTTAGTAATGCCTACAGAATTCATGTTTTGTAATATGGCATTCTGGTATTTAACAATACTAGTTCAGGCAGTATTGTTAAATTCGAGTTTGAAAGAAAAAAAAAAAGGACAGAGGGACAGATGACGCAGTTAGTTTGTAGCTAGAGCAAATGCATTATAGCTAGTTGTAGGCACATCTGAATAATGTAGCTATATTACAGACTATACAGATATGCTTTAAAATCATACATAGAGTCAGAAATACAGACATACATAAGAAATAGGAGAGTTGTAACTGCATAAGAATTTAAGAAGATATAAGTAGTTAAACCGAAGCTGTATGGAGTTATTGTTGTTGAACATATTGCTGTACAATGGAAGGATTTTCCACCTGTTTGACTGCCATGGATGTAAGTAAATAAAATGTATTGTTTCTGAAGTTTGAAAAGTCTATACGCCTGGAATTATTCTATACGAAATAAGAAGTTGAACTAATATGCGAAGCACAGTAACTGGATGATGCGTCGTAATGTCTAAGCAACCTAGACTACAAACTCTGAAGTGGTACATTTGTTTATTAAGAAGCCACCACACATTCCATATTTTATTCCTTTGTCCTGGTGATGTATTTCGAGCTTGTAACACATCTTCATGTGTAACAAGTACTGCTTGTACCAAAATCTCCACTTCCATATTGGTAAATTTCAGTTTTCTCTTCCGAGCATCCTCATCACCATGGCTAGTACCAGGCTGAGGTCTTTGTGTGTCATTCATTTTCTTTGGGAATGTGTAGCCTACACACACAGCGTTGACCCAAACCCGCTATTTCTTGTGAGAGGTGTGTAATTCTCCTCCGCTAATTGCGGTGAGGGGTATTTAAATGGTTTGATTGCGGAATCACCTGCTTTACCTAATTAGTCTTATAAAATAGGTCGTTATTTTGACGCTGAGTGCGGCCGTACTGAACACGTACATTACGTGGCTTTTTGCGGTCAGTTTTTCCCCCCTTTATAAATTTGTTGCCAGAGTGTTAAAGGCTGAGCCCAGTTCACATTACACAAGCTTTGATTCTGACCAGCCTGTGTTAATGTGCTTTGACTATGAGTTCTATTACATGGCACTGGCTCTTACTTCTATAGTGTCTGATCATACCAACACTCCAAACACCCGGAATTGAAGAGCAGCTCCTGAACTCAGGGGAAAGCACCTTTACACAGACTTTCAAAAAGTGAACAAAACTCCAAAGTGCTAATGCCAGCTTTGAGGCCTGTGTGCAGTTGAACATCTCTTTCATCTACACAGCCTCAGTAACTACCTCATCTCAATCACAACGCGATCAAATGTATTTTCACATTTGTGTGGCAATAGTTGGCACTAGGTCCTGTGCAAGTGCTTTGTGTTGCTGACAGACGTGTGATGCTGGCAAGCTTTTCAGCAGAACGAGCATTCCAGTTTGGGTTAGTGACACTTACCTACAAGCACAACGGTGGCCTCTGTATTCTCTGCAGAATCCCTCTGAAAGAAAAAAAAGAGATTAAAGCTAGGATCGTATTAGAGATGTATTGGCTGCATGCTGATCTCGATTGTGGGAATGGCATTTTCTGGGATGCAGTGTGTGGCTGCGCTCCAATAAGCTTTGCTGACTGGGTGAGTGCTTCTTCAATTACTTATAATATATATATATAATAATCCGTATATTAGAAATGTGATGCTCAGTTAGTATATAGATGATTAATCGTCTTGGCTTTGATTCTCAATTAAACAATAAGACATTTTTGGACTGATTACTCGCCCCGTTGCCCTATTTGGAGCCTCGTGTTGAGATCATATTACCAGCACGTTTTATCAGTTGTATTTGAAGGCTTTTGTGAAGAGCCTGCACATTTAATAATAAAGTGTTCTCACTACATCAGTTATTGTCGATTATGACTTGTCCGTGATATATAATAACAGCAGTGTGCACATGTATTACAACACCCCGTTGCTTCTGTAGTTTTGATGTGTGTGCATATGAACTCAAACCACTAGAATTGAAAATCTTGGAAAATTGTAAAAATAGGCAAATAGTGATTGTCTCATTTAATTGATTACTTTAATAGGCCACGCATGCAATTAATATAAAACAGTAACGGAACACATACCCACAAATGGTAAAATGCATGAGACTTTTTAGAAGTTGTTTAAAATGCCTACTTAAGCACAAAGTAGTCTAACACTTTCACACAAGTGCCTATTGTTTCTATATTACCGAAAAATTGAAATTCTCACATCCAGAGGTTTATAAAGGATATAAATGACAAATCTTGAGGTGTTCTAATTACACTTGCACACTACTGTATATAGGTCTGAAAGGTGCCACTTTGACTTCATATAAGACATATTGTGTTTTAAGTATATATATATATATATATATATATATATATATATATATATATATATATAATTCATATATAGGACTTGCATGCCCAGTGGTGCAGGCTGGACTGACCTCCTGGGTGACAGAGAAGGTCTCCATCTCGATGTGCTCGCCCTCCAGGAGAGGATCCGAGGGGGAGGCTGGCTGCTTGGGGTGGCTGTGAGGGAAGAGACAAGGTGAGACAAGAGCTGCAGGAGTATCAGCTGGGAGGACAGGGTAACCCTTTCAGATAAGAGCTGCAGGAGTATCAGCTGGGAGGACAGGGTAACCCTTTCAGATAAGCAAACAGTCTCTCCACAGAGGAACTGCATGAAAAGTTGTACAATTTTTACAATGTTTTACAATGGGATTTTATTCTATGGAAATGTATGTTGACGATTTCTTTTATTTTATTTATTCATTCTTTAACCAGGAAGTTACCCCTTTGAGACCGGAGCCTCTTTCACAAGGGTGTCCTGGCAAGATGACCATGGAACAGGCAGCAGTAAATACAACAAACATTTTACAAAACCAGAAACAAACAAGTGTCTAAATCATGATTCACATAAAACACAAAAATAATAAAACATCAGAAGCATTCAATGAGGCATCAAAACATTTACAAACTGTTAATTCATTAGATCTACCCTGTAAAACAGACATAACTTTACCAATTATGGTAAAGGCCAGACCTGGATAATATGAACATTACTATGAACCCAGGAGGAAAATAACATCAAATACATATTCACAGAGCTTAAAATAAAATGTAATATTCATATTCTCAGACTGGTTTTCTGGGCAGCAGCCCAGAACAGTGTGAAGAATAACAAACTGGATTTTAAGGGAAAACCTCAGTACACATGACTTTCTTATAGTTTTAGAATTCTGATTGAGCGGTTTAATGTTCTGGATGATAAACTGGATTTAATATATAAAAACAAATAACTTGCAGGTTAAATTTTTGTGAATACGGCCCCTGATATCAAAGCAATATACACCAGTAGGGAGTCTGACTGCAGGCTGTGCCACTGGCCCTCACTGACCAAGAAAATAAAAGCATGCAACAATCACCTGTGTTTGAGGAGCAGAGCCCGGAGCAGCTGGGCCCGGTCCTGCTCGCTGACCTGGCCGTCCTTCACCATGCTGTCCACCACCTTGCTGGCAATGCCCGCCAGACTCTGCTCCTGCAGGTCCAAGAGAACAGCCCCTGGAGGCATGAGGAGAATGGGGTTAACACTCCACACTGACCGTTGAGACTGGGGGACAGTGCACACTTTACACACCCAGGACCTGCCACAGCCTCATACAGACAACAGCCAGGATCCAACAGCAATGCACTAAACAAGCCTTTGTCAATATTGCAGTATCACACTGGAGAGACTGAGAAGCGGGGCTTGAGAATTCAGTGTATTTACACTTAGGGGTGGAGTGAAGCTATTAGATTGAAGCAGCTATTGTATTTTAATGAAGGTGAGAGGGGGGCAGATGTGACCATCTCCCCTCCCTCCCTCTGACCACTCATCAACACAAACCTGCTTTTATTTTGTTCCCCTTGTTTTTTTATTCTTTTTGATAAGTTTCACAGCTGCCAAAGATTTTCTTTTCTGATTACATTTGTGTACTATTTCTAAATAAGTTGAAAAGTTATATACAGTATAATATATATATATATATATATATATATATATATATATATATATATATATATATATATATATATATATATATAATCAATGCATTTGTGCCATATTCTATAACAGATGTCATGCTTACCTGTGATTTAATTAATTATTTGTTATATATATATATATATATATATATATATATATATATATATATATATATATATATATATATATATATATATATAGTTAGTGTTTGCTTTGTTTTGTATTTACTATTTTATTAGGGAATAGAAAATACTAATACAAAAATAAGATCAGTTCTTTAATGAATCAATTTTAAAATATTTGACTGCCTTTACTTTAATTTTAACGTAGGTAAAGTTATTTTTTTACTTTTAAAACAATCCAGTGTTGCACGACCCTTCTGATTAACTGATTAAACCCGGATTGGTTCTAGTTCTGTATAAAGTGGGTTTTTTTGTTTGTTTTTGGTTCAAAAAAGTTTATTAGAGAATAAGCCTTTTGAAACTTCGCCCTGATTCTCAATTTCCCCCCACAAGAATACCATGTATATGTTTAAATGAAAGAGTAACTAGCTTCAAGTGTTTTTGAATGGCTTCTGTTTCACTTGAGGGCTCTGGGTGCTGTTGCTCCACTGCCAAGCCATTATTATTCTTCTTTAAATCTGCCTTTACCTGGCTTTGAGCGTTCTTAATTTACTCATTCAGTCGATGTCCTTGACCATTGCAAATGATGCTAGACTCTTGCATTTCTATTCATAATATAATTTATTTATATTGAAACTCGGCTCAAACACCAAAAGCCAAAGCATTGATATGACTGGTGTGAGATTGATTCTGATTCCGATCACTGGAAGCTCAGCTGCCTTCACTGTGTGGAAGTATAAAGAGCACGAGTGCCTTTCAATACGAATCTGTGGGTGAAACTCCTGATCAGTCGTAGTCTGTCTGTAGACAATATGAAGTGTTACACCAGTAACTTTGTTTCAATAAAGGTCATCTGCTCTCAATTAAGAAAGTCTTGAAAGTTTGTTCTAGATGAAAAATAAAGCACAAAAAAACCTGGATCACCTATGAAGGATATGTTTACATCTTGATTTTCCCGTAGAAGCAACGTTACAACCAGGGCAATGCTACAGGAAAGAGCGGCACACAAGAATCAAATCGTTTTCTATGAAGGGCATATTGTGTTTCCCATGTGTATCAAATCCTACGTAGGGCCCACTTGTGCAGTTTTACTCATGTTAAGGTATTTTTTCCAACTTTGAACCGATTGTTTCTTTTATTTTCTTTTTTTTTTTAAATAAATTTAGTCGTTGCCAATTATTTTTTATTATTTTCTCCCCAATTTGGAAATGGCCAATTATTTTTAGGCTCAGCTCACCGCTACCACCCCTGCGCTGACTCGTGAGGGCAAAGACAAACATACGCTGCCCTCCGAAGCGTGTGCCGTCAGCCGACTGCTTTTTTTCACACTGCAGACCCAAGAGCTACAGCGTCGGAGGACAACGCAGCTCTCGGGCAGCTTACAGGCAAGCCCGCAGGTGTCCGGCCAGACTACAGGGGTCGCTGGTGCGCGGTGAGCCAAGGACACCCTGGCCGACCTAGCTCTGCCAATTGAGCGCCACCTCCTGGAAGCTCCCGTTCTCAGTCGGCTGTGGAAAAGCCTGGACTCGAACTCGCGACGTCCAGACTGTAGAGAGTATCCTGCACTCCACGTGGAGTGCTTTTACTGGAAGCGCCACTCGGGAGCCCTGAACCAATTGTTTCTATCTTTAAACTATATCACCTTTTAACATGGATCACATCTCATAATGCTAAACAACACTGAAGACTGGCATTGTTTAAAAATGGCACTCACATTACACAATTGATGCAAAATTGAACCAGTGGGTTACACAGGATTCGATACTCAGAGAAAATAATGATGTGGCAATAGACCAAGTATACCCTATGGTAGATCCATTAAAGGTGAAACAACTTCTACAGTAAATATTTCATTTTTGACAGTAACTCGTAGGCTGCAGACCTCCAGGACCAGACCTGTGGAACCTGGTTACAGACCCTTGTCCTTTGATTTCTCCAGACAGCGGTGGGTAGGATTTGATTGGAAGCAGCAGATCAGGAGGCTCATGCCTGGAGACTCACCCTTGTCCATGGTCCTACGCAGCTCCAGCAGGCTGCTGAAGGTCAGGTAGGAGACGTGCGGCTTGTCCCAGTGCTCCACATCTTCGTTGAAGTCCTCCTCGAATCGGACCCAGCGCGCCGTCTCCTGCCAGAACTGCTCCTTAGTCGTGTCCATCTTCAGCTCATTCAGCTCCACGTATGACTGGAACATAGCAACAGCAAGATGCAGCCAAACCACCGTCTTTAAAAACCAGCCCCGAGTTGAGTGCTCACAAACACTGGAGTGCGGTGTTTAAATCTGTGGTGTTACTCAGAAACGTTTCCCATTGTAAAAGCACAGCAAAGTATAATAAAGCATAGCAAAAGCATGATAAAGCATAGGTAAGGATTGTGAAGAATAGCGAGGTATGGTAAAGCATATTAATAAACATTGTAAACTAGGGGAAACTCTGGTAAATGCATAGTGGGAAAAAGCATGGGAAAACTGCATACCCTGCAAAAATACAGTGGTAAACTTTTTTTAAAGAAACTAATGGGCTCTTACCAAACCGGAAATAAACAACTCATACATTTCATGTAGGGGTTTGTAAGAAGTCTCTTGTTTGTTTTAGAATTGCATCTGGTGTTTTCTCCTTCCAGAAAAACAATGTTAGAATAGCAATTTGACAGTATGTCAAATGTCATGTTGACAATCGTTCCTGACTGATGAAAGGACTGCCCAAAAGCTTTGTCCACTTGACTCACTGTAGTTTCCTACAAGTTTTACATAGGGGTTACGGTTTTCGGGTTAATAAAATCTGGTCACTTTTTTCATTTTAAAAATCACGTTTAATCTGTTTTAAAGAGCAGGCGCTAATCTGGTTAAATCTGTTACTATTTAATTATATTTTTAACAAATCAAAGACCAGAACTGTTTTGTTTTAATATACTTCCATGTACACCCTTATTATAATTGACAGTGTATTAGTTAAGATGTGATGTTTTCAGTTGCTCTTAGACCCCTTGTTCACACTCTCTTGATGAAGTGTGGTCAGCACATGTTGAAACGGGATTAGAGTCAGGTGAGGCTAATTACTGGTCTAATACAGCTCATCAGCTCAAAACAGAGTGCAGGGCAAGTGGATCTAAATAGTTCCATACATTTTCTCCACCATGCAGATGTTGATCTCAAAAGTGCAGTTTTGAAAGAATTTTTTATTTTAAAACATGATACCTGCTCTGATTCTAAGCGATGTCATCTTGTGCCGTTTCTAATCCATATTCCTATTGCTTATTTTTAATATTACTATTATCAATGTGGATATTTTAGAAATATACTGTAGAACAGTTTAATGTATAAATATATCACTGTGAAAAGATCTGAAGAGCTGATACTGTTTATTTCTTTGAATATGATGTTATTATTATTATTATTATTTATTTCTTAGCCGACGCCCTTATCCAGGGAGACTTACAATTGTTACAAGATATCACATTATTTTTACATACAATTGCATTATTTCTGTTCTGGCTTTCAAGAACTCAAAGACTCTTCTTCCATTGTTCTTCGAGTAATGCATTGCATTTTTACCACGCCCTCCAATAGGGGTTATTGAATGCTCTCAGTGGTTTTGCGTGACAAACATTATATCCTCAGTTTGTCTTGCGCTGGTTTCTGTTTGGGCTGTAAGCACTAGCCCCTATAACAGCTGATAAGCCTGCACTTTCTTTGCTGGTATAACAGTGACCTTACAAGTGTCAATAGCACACTATCCACATTCCAAGGGTTATCTTTCATTCTTTGCATTTAAAAGGGTTTTTTTAAGCACAGAAAAAAAAAAAATACGACCCATTTGATTGAAAGTATGCAACGCTGAAGTCGTTTTCAGAAAAACAACTGCGGCTGGAACTTGCTGTGCCAAGTCATCTCAACATAAAAATGTTAATCTGTTAGTAACACATAGAAAAGCGCCCCTTCATGTATAAAGGCGCTCCTGACAAGTTGCTTGTGTACCTGGTGGCTTCCTCTGCCTGGGTTTGTAAATAGCTTCCTGTTCACTCCGGGGTTGAGACCTGCTGGCAAAAAGCAAAGAGCACATTAGGATGGATTCCTGCTTCGGCTGCAGTCACACACACACTGGCTTCACAGGGTTAGATGTCTTTATGGGACCAATCCTACCTGAACAATTTAAAAACCTTTTAGACTATTTCAATGGTGGATCTTTATAACACCATTCACAAGTTTTTGCGACACTATTTCCACTGTATTTTCACTGCAATATTAATAGCAAGTTTGTTAAAGTAAGTTTACACTAACAAATTACTTGTAGTCGGATTACGTTTTTGAGTACGTTATTACAATAATGTATTACTTTTTAATAATGCAATATCAACAAGTAATCAGATTACTTTTCAAGGCCAAAATCACTAGGTGGCTCTGGCTTTTACATCTGCAAAGGCACACGCTAATCCAGGGGTGGGCAATTCCGGTCCTGGAGGGCCGATGTCCCCCCTGGTGTTTGTTCCAACTGACAAATTTAAGCACTTAATTGGTCCGATTAAGTAATTTAGGGTACAGTTGGAACAAAAACCAGGAGGGACACCGGCCCTCCAGGACCAGAATTGCCCATCCCTGTGCTAACCTGTATTTTACACTGTGGATAACTTGCAGGCAAATTGCCCAGTCCATAGTAATGTATGAAGCAGGTGATTTGCCCATTATATATCTACAGGCAACTAGAACAGAAGAGCAGCCCCTGAACTCATCTGAAAACACAGAATCAGTATTTGAGTGCAGCACTAAGAAACATCACTAATGGAAAGCTACTTGCCATTTAATGAATCAGTTTAAGTATCTGTGATGGGTTGGCTCAGATAAAAATGTCAAGATTTAAACCCCTGATAAAAGTTCAGGGATGTTATTAGAAATACAAAGTGTTTGATCAGGCTGGTAGATATGTGCGTGCCATAAATACAGCACATAATGCCCCCTATTCGATTCAATTAGGTTAGATTCGGTTATATTAGATTTGGTTAGATTAGATAACCTTGGAGCTATAGAAATCATATAAAACATATTTTTTGTGTGTTGTTTGTGTTGTGTTGTAGGGAATAGTTAGTGATTAGAATTGAATTACTGACACTTTTTAAAAAGTTTAGCTGAGTCTTCACCAGTTCTTTGGTGTTTTGATAATCTGGAGTGTAGGAAAGTCTATCTGAAGGCATTAAGATGGTTTGATAACGCCCTGCAGATTGCTAGATAGGTATATGCAGCAATGCTGGTTAAAAGACTTGTTACCAAGCTCCTCTGAGCTGAAACAACCTTGATCAGCCCATGCTGTTGCATCCAAAATCATGCTTCTAATTTCTAAAACACCATTGGGGTCCCATAATCCCAGTGCATTATCCTGAAGAAACCTAGTGGAACCATTAGCAATCCACAGGATTACCAGCAATGGCAACACGATGGATATTATGGGTGGTGCCGATATGGTAGCACACCAATTATGTTGAAACTTGGTATTAGCACAAATTATAGGGAGTATCAGATCTATAGGGATCTATGGAGGTGTCTCCCTGTCTGTACCCCCCTCTGTATAGCACATCTTTACTGTATTCATGTATCCTGAGAACTCAAGAAGTTATTCCATAAATCAGACATTGTAATATACTTTGCCATGATACTAACACCTCACTTGCTTACCTAATGACATCTAGTTCTTAAATATTACTTGGTCATTCTGAAAGCTCTAATTTTGAATTAATAACTGTGAATGTTACTGCATAAACTAAGTCCTTCTGCATTGGTAGCATATGGATAATATTTGGGGTACCACTGCATTAGTGTTCCTGTGTTTTGCATGCATTTGAAGCAATTATCTACCCAGGGGCAGATACAGTATTTACTAAGCAAGGTGGTCTGAGTGTGGTAAATAAATCCCCACCCCCAGTCTGCATTTATTAACGCTGCTTGAGGTCATGCTGTATTGAGAGCCTCTAGCACCACCATGCAGCTAGTGTCAGTGAAAATAATAGACAGAGTATTCAGTGGCTGTGTAGCTGCATGTTTTCAGACAATAGCTTTGTGATATTTCCAAAACAGAGCTCGCCATTGCTAGGCAGCCTTCTTCAACGCTAATGCTTACATGTCATTTGTTTAACAGTTTTGTTAAACGCTTATCTACCGACCAATCACAATAAAGGAGACACGCAATCCCGAAGGGACATGCTAAAGACACTTGTCTCAAGCTCTCAAGCTATAAGGAAACTTGAGTGACTCACAGAATCCAAGGATATCATTTCTGTTGAATCTGTACACAACCTGCATTTTCCTAAACGTTTAGTGCTAACTTCAGTCTACTGAACCGCATCCACAAACTAGATGTCCTGTTACACCTTGCAGAGTCACCTCTGTTCATTTATAGAAGTTCGGCTTCAATTCTAGATTTGGTTATTTAAATAATAAAAAAAAAAAAAAAAAAAAAAAAACAGAATATATATATTTTTCTTTTTGTGTCTTTTAAAAAAACTATATATATATATATATATATATATATATATATATACTAGCTGAAGTATCCAGCGTTGCCTGGGGAAATTCAATATGTCAATATTTCATGCATGACAAACTGGGGAACGGTAGCCTTATGGTTTCCTATAAGTTACCGATCTTGGGTGTCGCACAATGCGCTCGGACCCCTTTCCTTTTTTTTTATTTTTTGGTTTTTGCCATTTTTAATTTTCTTTTTAATTTTTTTTTTTTTTTTTTTTTTTTTTTCGTTTTCTGTGTTTCTTTAATTTGAGATACATGGCTACTGTAGTGATCCAGCAACGGGGTTACTAATAAAGTCCCTCGACCTTCCCCTGGATGAAAGAGGAGGTATATATATACAGTATATGCCAGTGCATTAAAAAAAGATGAATATCTATAACATAAATTGAAAACAAGACAACGTGCATGCTGTACATTTATAAACTTATATTAGAACAGTAATATAATTCTAGGTCTCTTAACATTAGCATAGAATTCCCCCCTTTTATAAATGACTGGACTAAACACTTTCTATACACTCCCAAACATTTTCCAACTATTAAAATAAAATATAGGCTACATTTTATCATTTTATAGATGGTATTTAACAGATAATTATATGTCCACATTGGACCCAGGCATGAATAGCCTATGGAATAACTTCTTGTATTGTGACAAATGCAAAGTTTCATCACACTTAATCACCTAACCTAACAGTGGCCACCATGGGCTACACTCTAATGCTAGGAGATCTTCAAACCAAGTTCTTTCACATCTGTATATAAGCTTTTGGGAACTGTACCAGTATGACTTAAGTTAGCACTTTCCATAGTGGAACTGAATGTGACAATACAAAGCTCTGGTGAATGCTGTGGAAGCCTAAATGCCAATTCTGTTCATATCAGGTATCGGTGTAGCTTCAGAATTTTGGTATGTATGAACATCAAATTATTCTTCTCTGTTAAATTTCTACCTTTATCTTTAAATTAATTCAATACAGGTATTCAATTATTATTATTATTATTATTATTATTATTATTATTATTATTATTATTATTATTATTATTATTATTATTATTATTAACAAATTGCTTTCAATAAAAGGTACAATTATTATAATAATACAATTTAAAAAACGAACACTCCTACTATTACTATTACTGCTAATAATAATAATAATAATAATAATAATAATAATAATAATAATAATAAAGAACACTACTCGAATTACTACTAAGAATTATAAGAACATATGAGAACATTAACAAAAATCACGATTCAGCCCATCTACGCTCGTCCGGTTGCTAGTAGCTGATTGATCTCAGAACGTTGTCACGTTGGATGTTAAAGAATCCCATTGATTCTGTCTCAATAGCATGACTAGCTAACCCATTCCACACCCTCACCACTGTGTGAAGAAGTGTCTCCGTGCCTCGCTCCTAAATCTCTTTTGCCTTTCCTTGGTGTACTATAGTACACTTTTACAAGGGTTGGTAGGATCCTTCTTCCCCTAATTATTTGACCCCTGTTTTTCTTCCCAATTAAGAATTTCCAATCGCCTCTTCACACCCAGGAGCTCGTCTGCCGTGACGTTGCTTTTTTCATGATAATAGCGCCTCAAATGTGTCATTTCAAGTTGGCCTTTTAAAAAACAAAGTTAAACAAATAACATTTAATCTAAAGCTGTGTCTCTAATGAAACGCTGTGCATCCTGGAGTAAGAACACACCTACCTGAGCCCAGAGAGAAGGTGTAGCAGGTAAACCAGAAATCTATAAAAACAGACTTTTAGAGTGCGTTGCTCCCCCTCTGTCTTGTGTCTGACAATTTGTTCCGAGTGTTTTCTAATTCAAGTCCACATATTGACAGTAAACACCAACCCAAAGCAGACTCGTGTGCAGGGGAAAACAACAACAACTCTCTTTTGTTTTCTATCTATTAAATAATAAAAACATTTTTTAAAGACACCGAAATATTCAAAACATTCTGAAAAATCTTCTGATATCCTTCCAAGCTCTATCATCATTTTGTTTTGCGATTTCTTTCCTATACAGCTAGAGTGCTCTGTAATGAAAGTAGGGGGAAGAATTTCTATTGCTCTGCACCCAGTCCTGCTTATTAGAACGACCTTGTTTACTGAAATGATCAGGTGCCAGCAATCAGATCCAAGCTACTTGGATCATTTCCTTCATTAAAGTAATTGTAGCTAACACAATATTATCATTATTTATTTCTTAGCAGACGCCCTTATCCAGGGCGACTTACAATTGTTACAAGATATCACATTATTTTTTACATACAATTACACTTTATACAGTTGGGTTTTTACTGGAGCAATCTAGGTAAAGTACCTTGCTAAAGGGTACAGCAGCAGTGTCCCCCACCTGGGATTGAACCCACGACCCTCCTGTCAAGAGTCCAGAGACCTAACTACTACTCCACACTGCTGCCCTAGCTCCATAATATTTCTCCACCATGCACATCCATTCATTACGAAATGACTCAAATGTGCAGTTTTGAAAGAAACACATGTTATAGCAAACATGCATTTTCATTTTAAAACATGACATCTGGTTCTACACTAGGCTAAAGAAATCTCTGTTCTCAAGTTATGTCTTATGTCTTGCATGTGGAGGGGAAAATTGCCCACACCCCTTCACTGGCTTCTTTCCTGTTATTAACCAATCAGCATTGTGTCTCGCACATACGAATGTGTAAGTGCTATCTAAATAAATATGTATAAATAACATACTCAAGACATACTGACAGTTTCTAAGATAATTGTTCCACCAAGTAACAGTAATCCCTTTGTTTCTTATTTAAATGTGTGTGTGTGCGTGCTGCAGTGTGTGTGTGTGTGTGTGTGTGTGTGTGCTGCAGTGTGTGTGTGTGTGTGTGTGTGTGCGCGTGCGTGTGTGTGTGTGTGCCTGCTGCAGTGTGTGTGTGTGTGTGTGTGTGTGTGTGTGCGTGTGTGTGTGCGTGCTGCGGTGTGTGTGTGTGTGTGTGCGTGCGTGTGTGTGTGTGTGTGTGTGTGTGTGCGTGCTGCGGTGTGTGTGTGTGTGTGTGTGGGGGGGGGCAGGTATTACTATCAATGTGTGACAAAGATAGTAACCGCAGAAAAAACAACGTTGTGGGGACGACCCCACTTTGTAAAACACATTTTTAAGAACTAAATATGCCTTAAAAACAATAAAAGTGGCAAAATATTTAGTTTGTTTTCAACTTTCACCCTGTGCGGAATTTTGTCTGATTGGAGTTAGAAATAGTACATAAAAATATAGTGAGAGTCAATGAGAAGTCCCCACAAATATAGGAATGCAAACATGTGTGTGTGTGTGTGTGTGTGTGTGTTTGTGTGTGTGTATGTGTGTAAATCTCTTCTGAAAATACTGTTCTGTAAATCCTGATGACATAATAAAAAAAAGGTTTTTAAAAAATATACACAAAAGCTTTAAAAGATTAAAAAATCTTTTATTTTCAGGATGTTTCGGGCAAAAGCCCTTCTTCAGCTGTTTATAAAGAAAAGTAAACACAACGCCAGTCTGTTTCATTTGACAGTAAATTGTGCACTATGTACTATACCTTCACTAAATCAGTGCCCTTTTGTAATTTGGGTAGTGAAATAATGAGAGAATCCTGTTTTTTCCATTTGAGACGCACTAACTAAAGAAACAACACTTACTTTCTGTGTCCAGCTGGATTTTGTGGAAGTGCCCTTCTGGATCACCCTCCATCTGTCTCCTCTTCTCCAGGTCATAGGCTCCAGAGCGACCAGGCTGCACCCTGCGGGCAGAAACACAGACACCGGTAACCCCCCTCCGAGAAACCAGCTGCCCTAAACCAGGGGCCAAGCAGAGCAAGCATGGCAAACACGACACAGTGAACGCGTAGTAAAAGCATGGTAGATAAGTAACTACGATGTAAGTACACAGCAATCCGAGACACTTCATGTAAAGTGTTACCGGGTGCCACGTATCGAATTAGCACTCCGAGTCACATCACTACAAGGATTTTCATTTCCAGTGTGTCACTGAACTAGCTGGAGTAAAACCCAGACACTCACGCTTTCGGATCCAATCTGGTGATCTGGCGGTCCTCCTCTTCGAAAGTTTCATCCTGGCTCTAGGGAGAGAGACACTGCTTAGATTTGGGTTGAGTTTGTTATAGATGCATTTGGAATGAGTTCAGCAAGGTACAGTGGCACACACACATGCACGCACGCACGCACACACACTCACACACACACATTCAATCCCAGGTTGATCAGAATAGAAATGTGGCTTTTCATAATACTGTGACGTTTGGAGTGTAGCACCAGAGCATCACAGTAACCCAGTTTGTTCATCCCTGGTGCATTATTTGGAATTATTTGAGAAGCCACTATATTATTTGTGCATTCTTTTTCAGGAAACCTAAATTGTAAAGGCATTAAAAACCCTTTAACTCCAAAGAGTACGTTCATTTTTCAGATGATGGAAATGTCTGTTGAAGTAGAAATAAACACCACAGCAGGTATTTCATTCAAGGCAGTTTAAGTAAATTGATTTCTGATCCAAAGCATGCTATCCTGGGCCTTGATTACATGAAAATGACAGCACAGCCTTAACCATAACCATTACCCAGTATAACTATGGTACTGCCAGAGTGACCCCAACCACAGAGCTGACCGGGACCGGCGGCCACTTTATTGGTGGCTGCTGTAACTGACCCTCCTGAGCCGGGTCCATACAAAGCACAGAGTCACAGCTGTTCTCTTGAACAGCCCACATATTAGGAAATTAACAGAATAGTAAGTTAATTTCCTTTCTTCTAGATGTATGTATGTATGTATGTATGTATGTATGTATGTATGTAAGTATGTATGTATGTACAGTAGATAGTCAATTATCCAAACTAATTGGGACTGATACTAGTTTGCATAATCCATTTGTATGGATAATAGAACAGGTATTAATAACAATTACTGTACCTTTAATAATGTATAGAATAAAGTTAACATACACAAGTACCTACTGATAATGATATATAGCTAGTAACCTATTCTATCACATTAAGCATACCAACCTACAAAGCTTTACAAATCATTAAATTAATGCAATGCAGTATAACTTTAACACCTGCAGTTAAGGTAATTAAATACTGTAATTAAACGTACCATATAACTTTGAAAATCAAAGAATACAATTCAGTACAACTTTGACATATTACAAAACTTCAGAAATTCAGTAAAATGTTTCTACACTTTGATACTTGCTGTTAAGGCATTGTAATAACGTGCAATAATTGAAATTAATAAAATAAAAGTAAGCTGCTCAATAACATAGACAGGATCTCCAGCCCTTACTGACGAAACAGAAGAAAAATCAAGAACGAGGCGACTGTTTTAATTTGCTTTTTAAAGTTTGAAAGATTTACCGTATCTGAAAAAAATTAAATAAAAATGCGGTCGCGGACAGATGAGATCCTGGTAAAACTTTTGACATTTACAAAAATAGCGTCGTTTAAAACTGTTACCTTATAGCACGTGAATTTATTTTTTCTGTTAGTCACCACCACACAGCAAGAGGAATGCTAAGTAAGCAGGCAGAGTGAAAACAGATGAACTTCAGTACAGTTATGGTTTTTTTTTACGACGTTTAATCAACAAACCGCATTTGTTCAAATACAGGGAAATGAACAAAAAGTAAAAACTGAAAACGGTGCTTCCTTCTATGCAGTTTTCGTAAAACAAATAACAAACACATTCCAGTTAATTGTAGAACCGAAGGTATGTACTGAATGTCTCATCTGTGTCTCCTTTGTCACGGCCAATAAAAATCGTTTTCTTTTTAATTTCCATGTTGAGCCGAATAGCTGCAGACAGTGGTTGTTATCAGTAAAGCGATTTTCAAATATCGTGGTTTTCATTTTAGCGGCAGGCGTTGGTTGCCTAGTTTATAAGCGCAGCAGAGCAGCACACATAACGAAACAAGGGAAAACCATGATTAAAAATAGATTCAGAGTTTCCTTAATACAATCCCGAAATCGGGATTCGGGAGCTCAATTTACCATACGGGATTCCCGGGATTGCAACCACTAAATACACAACACATAATTCATCACGTGATTACGCGTGCGTTCGGTTGATTAGACAGTACGGTTGATCAAAGATCGGATAACTGACTCTCTGCTATATATATATATATATATATATATATATATATATATATATATATATATATATATATATATATAATTTCATATTTACAGATATTAATGATATTTTGATATTTATATTTAGAATTAGCAGAGCTATTAAATATAATTTGTTTGCCCATTTAGAGAACCCGCAGTTACAAGAGTTGGCCACTGATGGCACTGTGCAAAAGAGAATAAGTGTGAATGGTTTAGAATACAAGGTAAGACTATAGCATCCAGGTAGCACCTTTGAAAGACTACATCTCCCACATTTCCACTGAAAGTTTTAACTATTCACAGATTTTCCTGGACTAAACACAAGAACATATACCTGATCAGGGGCAGCCTTAGGCTGTGTGGGACCCTAGGCGGTGATGATTACGAACATCAAATGAATGCTACAATAGCAACCGTGTTTTAAAGTGAGTATACAGGTGTGTCATGTAATCATATACACCTAATATACTGACAGTAAGACACGGTTATATATAAATAATATTAGTTATATTATAATGTTAATGAATAGTACTTGTTCCAGTTCGTTTGTTATACTTTATCATTTTATCATTTTATATAATTCACAACTTCAAAGCACTCAGAATTCAGTCTACTTCAATCATATCACGTATTAACTTTTTTCTAAAATGACCGTGCCCCAGTAGGCCTACTGAAAAATACTGTAATGCCTGACTATAAGTGAGTTCTGACAGGGAGGCGGCGAGACTAACCAGGCAGAAATAAATAAATAAATAAATAAATAATAAAAAATGCCTCTTTGACACTTGCCACAAATTAATCCCTGCCTGCGCGTTATCACATTCTAAATTACAAAAGAACATACATTACAAAGACATTTCCCAGCTTCAGCGGCTGCAAAGTCGTTGATCAAATCTGAGAATTCTAAACTCTTGGCAACTTCGCTCTCATTTGACAACATGGCCCAATTTGACAATCTTTTTGAGTCATCGTTGAGCGCAAATATGTCTAGATCAGTTTCAGTCTGGAAAAGCTGCGCTCCACAGTTGGGGAAGACGTCGGATTATCTGTTTTCATGCATGCCCTGCAGCATTTTCATAGCACTCACACTTGCGAGCGTTTTGCGCGCACATAACGAGCAAACTAAATGTTGCGGCACATTGCATGCCATGGCAGTCTGGTTGAGCGTGGGAGGGTGGGAGGCGGCCGCCTCGCTCGCCCTGTACCTGACAGTGCTTTGATCCTTTGCTTCTTCATCGTTTTCTCCTGATGGATCCCAGTTCACTGTGCAGCAGTGAAAAGGTTAACACGAGTTTTCCACTTGCTTTTTTTTCACTTGTTTTTTTTTAAGCATAGTCTTTGGAAATGAAGAATTCAACCTGAACAAAAAGTTATTTTTTTTTAAAAGTCATTTTTAAGGGAGTTCAATTTTAAGTACCAGTTGGACTCCTACCTTAAAGAGCAAGGAGTTTCAAACTTCATTTTGTTTACAGTCTTGCCTTTTTATGACGTTTGCAAACATTGTGCATGGTATTTAATAAGATACTGTGATTTGTGTGTGTGTCTGTGTTAATGTCCTTTCAGTCCAGAAACTTCAGTTGTAGTTACCTACCACAGATATATGTAAAACAGACTAGATCAACCAAAGTGTCTTTATATGGTAAGAGCCAATGCTATCTAGCAATACACGGTTGTGTACCAGATAGTACTTGCACTTAAATGAAGTGCAATGCTAGCCCCCATTTTTACTAAAAGAAATCTTTAATGATAGGAAACACGCACTATAACTCAGGTAGACGGTGCTGGCACTCACTGATATAAAGAGCCTGTGTTACATGTGTCTATGGCACTGAAGAACAGCTGCTGATCTCAAAGTCCCATAGGCTTATCAAAAATAAAACACGCATTCCAATCCTTTTGATAAGGGGACAGTCATACAACTATTAATTGTTTATTTAGCAGACACCTTTAACCAAGACGACTTACAGAGACTAGGGCGTGTGAAGCATCAGAGTCACTTACAACAACGTCTCACCCCAAAGACGGAGCACAAGGAGGTTAAGTGACTTGCTCAGGGTCACACAATGAGTCAGTGGCTGAGGTGGGATTTGAACTGGAGACCTCCTCGTTACAAGCCCTTTTCTTTAACCCCTGGACCATACTGTCTCCTAATACAAGATCATTAAAAGCGAGTTACTCTTTTGAAATTAAAGATCTGGGTAGAGACCACCAAGCGGTGAACTTACCAAAGGTGATGCCATGTGTCCTTCCCGGATTCCCTGGGTTTGTACACTGTCCTTGTTTGCCTCTCAGTCACAATACTGTCTTCAGCTTCTCAGCTGCATAACCTGAGGAAGGAAAGTCCTGCCGTTAGACTCCTTGGGTCACATTATAAGGAAGTGCAATGTCAGCCCCCCATTGGTACTGAAAGGATCTAAACATCTTTAACGATAGGAAACAAGCAGGTATGACTCAGGCAGACGACGATGGAGCAGGATGGAACAGTAGACCTCATCAGCCTCTTAACATTTAACTTGAGGATGCTTCTGATTGGTTATTAGAAATGTTGTTTTGTTATTCACATTTTGATAAGTATTGTGTATTGAGGTGTTTTGAGCAGAGTTCAGGGACAGCACTACAGCTCAACTTGCCAGATTGTCTTTCCCCACACGGGCTAGATCAGCTAAGTGCCTGGATAGCTGTGTGTTAGGTGTGTTTAAAAGAATCTGTCCACCAGAACTCACGAGCTGCTCCCTGTTCACTTCAAAGCAATTTAAAAATGGAATTAAACACAATGTTTAAGTTATTAAAATAAGAAACACTCAAAATTATTGGAAATATCATAAAAGGTAAAAGGGCAGTAAAAAAAAAAAAAGATTATTAAAATGTAATTTGAAGGTATTTATTTTTTAAAAGAATAATTTAAACCCTCTGAATTTGCATTATACAGGTATGCACTGTATATATGTATAGTATCCTAAGCATATTTAATTACTGTTTCTGTACTCATGTATTCTAACACGTTAAAAGGAAGCCAAGCAGGGTGTGGTAAGGCCAGTATAAAAATGACCACTAGGTGTGCACAGGGGTTGTGCACAAGTTAATTGTTTTCCATTGCAGATCTGTAAAAAAAACCTCATGGTTTCGAGGGGGGGTTACTGGTGCACACCCTAGTGGTCCTTTTTATACTGGCATCATTACAGAAATTAACCTTGCTCAGTCTTGTTCAGACAGTCCCAAAATTTGGTGACTTAATTAAACATGCACACAATCTGTGCTGAAACAGACTTAAATTACCATTACACATACAAAAGGACAATATAACTTAATATAATATAAATATACTTTATTGGAACAGTCTAAAAAAAATTAAATATCAATCCATCATTTTTTTTTGCATGAAATTACATAAAATGACTTTATATAGATGAAAAAATATAATCTATAGCAAAAAAAATCACAAACAAATTAAAATCTAGTAGACAAACTTTTGATTTAAAAATGCATCTGTGCTTTTTGAGCTGCGTTGTTTTCCAGTTGTTCAGCAGGAAACATTAAACAGACATGCAGAGGAACCCGCACCCCACCTTCCACAGCAGTAGAAAAAAGATCTACTTCCAAAAGCTCACTCAGAATTCCATGTTAAAACTTTCAGGAAACTATCCTGAAGAAGGCACTGGCTGAAACGTGAGGCACTGGGAGGTAAGGCAGGTCCATCTTTGGAAGTGTCTTTAGTTTTACCCAAATTAAACAAATATCACTGACTAACAATCTTTTACAAATACTAAAGCAAAGTAACTTACTTTACTGAACTCTAAACGAATACCAAAAGAAACGTAATAAAAAAAGACTTCTAGTTGAAACGTTAATATGAAGCCTCCTCTAATGTGATGATTCCAAAGCCTGCTGATAGAAAGTCTGGACCGCATATTCTGCAAGCTAAGATATTAAACTTTAATTTGAGGTAGGGTGTGCCTTTGAGTATGACAGTGGCATTAACTCAGTCATAGACCCCTTGCTTGTGCTCACCTAGAAGGGGGTGATCTGGTCAAGCTGTTAGCCGTGGATGGATATTATTAGAGCATTTTACAGTACTAGTAAATCCAACTCCATACATTTAGAGATCTGCGTGCAGGGCACAGTTTGTTTTAGTGCTCAGATGACTCAGAACTGCACTGTGATCTTAATGTATTTTATATTTCAAGTTGTGTTTGAAGGCATATACTTTACTAGGACTAATATATTATAATTTTAAATGTATTAATTCAAATTTAAAGAATTTTTTTATGCAATAAAAATATATTTAAAAAATCATAAATCGTAATTTAATCAGTTTACTGTGGGGTTTGTAATTGAATGTGAGGTTTGGGGACCCCCATAGCCCCACATAAAAAAAAAAACACCCCTGACTTTATGAAGACATTTCTGGGCAGTAAATTCACAACAGAACCACAGATCAGGCATAATCCCAAAGGCATATTTGTTTTAGAGTGTGGTTCTCCAGCTCTCGGCAAAAGAAAACTTAGACCCATTTGACTGACGTTTTAGCTGGGAAAAACTGTACACCATTATATTATAAAAAAAAAAGAATAATATTGAATTCAATAAAACTGATGTTTATGTGGAGTCCTGATTTTTATTTGATTTACACAATGAAGTCAATAGAAAGATATACACAGTGTTCAATATCCACTCTGTTCAACATCTCAAGCTCTTATCATTTCTCAGATCCCACCTCCCCCGAGCTGAATATGATATTGAATTGGCCCTGGTGACACAGCTAATGCAGCCGCCAAGCTTTAGATTTGAATTTCGACTGATTATTAAACCATTTTGAAAGCAATACATTCCAAAGAAAACTCATTTCAACAGAGGAACAAACAAACAAAAAAGAAAGATATTCTGCAAACTATGAATGAAAGAAAGTAAGAAAGAAAATATGAATGAAAGAAAGAAAATATGAATGAAAGAAAGAAAGAAAATATGAATGAAAGAAAAATATTTCTTTGCAAAAAAACTGAAGAAAAAAGAAAGAAAGAAAGAACGAAAGAAAGAAAAAAGAAAGAAAGAAAGAAAGACTCCATTTAGACCCTATAATATGGGTAACACTTCAGTTGAGGTATCTCTTATAAGTGATAATATACATGCTGCTATTTACAGTATAGATTATGATTAAAGATAATAACTCTTTATTACATTACACTTTTGCATCACTTTTTGCTATAATGTTTTATAGGTATGTTATAACACATATTATTACAAGATGCATGTATATATTCACAATAACAGGCTGCCGAAACTAAAGAGTACAAAATATGCACCATTATGCTCGATGCAGACAATCCTTACAAAACCTCTCTGTTTGTTGAAACAGAAACTCTATTAAGGTTGGGACAAAGTCTCCATAACTGAAGAGCAATGCAACACAATGAGTTCCATCTCTTTAAATGAACACAGCAGCAACTTGAAGAGCTGTACAGAGCTAAACCAAAGATCTTAAAGAACCTATGAAGTTCTAGCCAAGACTAGGATTCATTACAGAACTTTGCCGCAATGTAATAAAAGCAAAATCGTGGCTTTCTTACCTAGAAGTGTTTCTTGTGATGCTGTTGGTAGGACAACCCTCTCAATGTACAGACTGGGCGCAGCGTACTGGAGTCCTAAACAAGGATGGGAATGAACTGTTCCTTACCTAAAGCTCTGAGTCACGCTCACCCCCTTAATCTTGCCCCTTCATCACCCGGGCTGGTGCTTCAGGCAAGATTAACCCTTCTTTAAATGAAAACAAGGTTATCTGTGCTGGACATCTTGAAGCAAGGGGGCTATCCCACCAGAACTGCCCTCCTCCACCCACCATCTTGGACTTGAGCCAGACCTTTTTGAGCTGAAACTTTGAAGAAGTGTAAAACTGTTGCTGTTTTGCCGTATTTGTTTCAGCATTTCGGATCAAATATTTCCGAGGACGCTTATCTTGATAGACATGTTCATCTTTGGCGTCACCTTATTTACTATCTGGGGATTCCCTCCTTATGAAAGGGGTCTCACACGGGGGTTCTCTGAAATTTTGGAACTTATTTTTCTATTTGCACTGGTCTGTCATAAAAAAAAAATTTGATCCTTTTGGTGTGTTCGTCATGATTATTACAAACCGAGACGCCTCCTGCATCCAAAATACAAGTTCAGTGGCCCTCAGGGGAGTTACATAACAAACCCCATGCAGTACAGTGTGAGTTTCTGCTTGAAAGGGGCTCAGGATGGAATGCCAGTGTCGGGGTGAGGACCCCTCACATGTAAACAGGGGTTATTTGGGTGATTTATTTGATGTAAATGGATTATTTATTTGATGTAAATGGGTTATTTATTTGATACCTGTACTTGTTTTCATTCACACCCATATGTTAATGTATAAATTATTCCATCAACAACATCAATCACAGTATTATCTTTATTTTCATATTTAAATGTATTACTTGATAAATGTTCAATAAGGGTTAGTGTTTGTGAATGTGTGTGGTATCTGAACCCAGGAAAGGGTTAATTATTCCATTTGGTTACAATGATGCAGGTGTATAAAAGGTTGCACCTGGCCTGTCTGTTCAGTCCTGTAGAGGCTGGGGCGCTGGAGGGAGTGCTGGTGGGAGTGCTGGATGGAGTGCTGACTGGAGTGTTGGTGGGAGTGCTGGATGGAGTGCTGGCAGGATGCTGGATGGAGTGCTGGTAGGAGTGCTGGCTGGAGTGCTGGATGCAGTGCTGACTGGAGTGTTGGTGGGAGTGCTGGATGGAGTGCTGGTAGGAGTGCTGGATGGAGTGCTGGTGGGAGTGCTGGATGGAGTGCTGGTGGGAGTGCTGGTGGGATGCTGGATGGAGTGCTGGTAGGAGTGCTGGATGGAGTGCTGGTAGGAGTGCTGGATGGAGTGCTGGTGGGAGTGCTGGTGGGAGTGCTGGAGGGAGTGCTGGTAGGAGTGCTGGAGGGAGTGCTAAATGGAGTGCTGGTGGGAGTGCTGGAGGGAGTGCTGGTGGGAGTGCTGGAGGGAGTGCTGGAGGGAGTGCTGGTAGGAGTGCTGGAGGGAGTGCTAAATGGAGTGCTGGTAGGAGTGCTGGATGGAGTGCTGGATGGAGTGCTGGATGGATTGCTGGTGGGTGCTGGATGGAGTGCTGGTAGGAGTGCTGGTGAGGTTGCTGCCAAAAGTTGTTTTTATTTTTGTGAAATGAAAGTGCTTAATGGGATTGCTATTTCAACAGCTGCCTGATTCCCTGCCTTGTTGCCTGACCCTTCCAGACAGGCAGGTCCAGATTGAGGTGCAGCCCCTTGCTGTGACGAGATGCTCTCATGATGCAGACAGTAGCCAGTGGCCCTCACCTCTTTAGCAGCACCACATTAACAGACCATTCAATTAATCTTCCAAAGCCACAAACAGAGATCTCATCTTCAAAATGCTCTATCAGAATCCCAATGAAAACTATGTGAATGTCAAGTCAACAAATGTTTTGTCTAATGCCTCTATCAGTGCACTGAACATTTGTCAATTTGATCTAGGTACATATAGTTTTAAATTATAAGTACAGTAGTGTTCTTTAAAACTAGAAAGTGTTCAATTTCACCTCATTTTCCTTCATATTACAGTTAAAGAATGGGGTCATTAAAAAACAAGTGGTGGAAAAACATTTTCGTTTTTAGTAAATTGTATTGATTTGGTAATAGGAATCAAGGAAATAATTTTTCCAATATTGATCCCCTCCCCCCATAGCTGTGGTTCAAGCTCATCCCATTGCATACCCTAGGATTGAAGATCCCTATTATTTCTTTCCGGAGGGAAACATTTCAATAAGCCAGAGGATTGAAAAACACAGCAGGTAATATTTCAGCCAGGACAACTCTTGCAATGTAAAAAAAAAACATGTTTTATTAGAGAATTAAAAAGCTGACATCAGCATGTATGACAGTATTTTTTACTAACCTTTGTGGGCACTTTGTGAAAGTTGTATTGACATCTCTCAGTTTGACTTTAATTATGAAGCCACTGTCCTTAGAGCAGTTTATGTATCAAAAGAGAAAAAACAAAAACATGAGGGTTCAATTATTTAATGCAAACACTGCATAAAATACCAAAATCCACTAAGGACAGCGAGAATGCTCTCTCTCACTCGCTGTCGGAGACTTTGCCATTCCGTTCTACTCTTGAATATCTTGTGGCTCGGTGGTGTGAGTTCAGACTGGGAGCCTGCAGATTCCAATGCCAGCTCAGTGATGAGTGTCTTCACCTGCTTAATCCTCAACCCAATCCCTGCTGGGACACTGGAGAGAAGTCACTGGAACTGGGACTAGCTGCATCTTCCCTTAAAAAGTTTACCATGTTAAATTTGCAAAGTCATTTTGCAGTCTCCCCCCATGTTTTTTCCATGATTAAACTGTGCATTTGCCATTGATTACCATAGTTATTTTTTATTTTTTAATTTTTTTTAGCATACCATACTCTGGGCTTTACAGTGTTTGCCTATGCGTTTACCATGCTTTCACTATAATTTGTTATACTATGATTTTACGAGGTGAAACTTTTATTAGGGCTGTTTGAGCTTTTTCCTTGAAGAACAAAATAATGTATACTAAGTGTCAGTAATATGATGATACATCTCCTATTAAAATTGTATGACATTAGCATCAATTCTGGATATATACCATACTGATATTAAAATTAAAAGGATACAAAAACACAAATGCAATTTTTAAATAAATCAAATGTCTGTGGTGTGTATTGCTGTTTTGGGAAATGTAATTGTGCTGTGCAGCAACTGTACTTACAAGAGAGCAAAGTTTTCTCGCATTTTGTTAGTTATGGAAAGTTCATTTGTTTGAGTTTTTTTTTGTTGTTTCCTGGTGCCTAATCACTTCCTGTGCTGTATGTCAATTCCACTGCAGTTTACGTTTTAACTCACAGCAGCTCAAGACATTAGCTGCATTAGAAATGATCTTGTTATAGTTTTACCTAATAATGTAATTGAGTAGACGAAGTATTGCACGTCATTTTCAAACAAATGTCGAACAGGAGCTCAGTTTCAAACGAAGGCCCCTATCTGAAGCCTGGGCTCAGAGCAGACCGCAGGCTCCAGCTCTGAGCTTGCTATCTGGCTATCTGTGCAGCCCACATGCCTCAGTGCCTGTTCAGCTTTTATCAGCAGCATACCTTTCACAGAATGTTCCAAGGTGGGGTTCCACCCAGAGAAATGGTCCATCACCAATTTTAAATCCATATCGCTGCCTGATAATTGTCTAGTCTTGAACATGCACTGTATAATTTGAAACAGACATCAAATGTGTGAATGCTCAGGATGTTTCAGCCAATCAGAGCACACCTTTCACTCCCGTATCCCACAACACATGGAGAAATTTATGCATCACAGTTTTTTATTCATGCTAAGAGGATGCATTTGATGTTTTTGTGCACAGCCAATATTGTGTATGTGTCTTACTGTGAGAAGTTAAATTCAGGTGGTCTTTTGAATACATGAAAATCTTTAACCTTTGTTGTCTTAAAGCTAGTCTGCCCCATTCATAAAACATTTACCACTGTTGTACCCTTATTGTAAAACAAAAAAACAACTGCTAACATAGAACGAGAAACAACTAAGGTGCTGTAAGGACGTTCTTTAATTATCCCCTTGAGTTATTATTTGAAGCTTTTTAGCATGTTTTCATTTCAGGTGTTTACACAGTGGTAAATAGTTTAAGGTTATGATGGTCTAGTGAATTTTATTTACTCTATTCAGTTGATCCTATAAAAAAGTAATCACCCCAAAAACAATGTTTTTTGTATTTGTGCATCAGTTGTTAGAAGCATGTGTCACAGCATTTTGACACTGCCTTGCCTCTCAGCTGGGGTGCTTGCTGCTGCCTTGAAATATTGCTTGACTTGTGCTGGGGAGGAGGAGGAGGAGGAGGAGGAGGTGAACTCAAAGCGTGGCACAGCAGGTCTGCATTTACCTTGCTTGAATACTATTGGGAGCTGCCACTGATTGAATGAGGGAGTTACCTCCTTGTCTGCTTGTGGTTCAGGTTGCAGAGATTCCCCTGTCGATAAAATGATCATTTTTGTAGGCAAATTTATGGAGTTTCCTGCCTAAAACTTTTCACTTTCACCTACCAATCAGGAAGCTAGTTGACCGCTGGAACACTCCGACAGAGCCTTTTGTAGTTCAAACATACCACGGTAACCTGGCTTCTGTCCAACTCATTTTAGAACAAAAAAACAAAAAAAAACATATACAAGTTCACTGTGGCATCATGATAAAATAATTGCGCAGTGTAATAAAGCATTATAAAAACATAGTGAAACACAGGCAAGCACAGCAAAATGCTGATTAACTAAACCTGTGGTTAACCATATTAAAAAACAATATAGTATCTTATATTATAGACTGCTCAGCCAATCAGGGCACACGTTTCGCCTTCTGTATTCAACAACACACAAAGGGTGTGTTAAGTAAGAGAGCCGCTCAGAGCAGCTCAGTGTAAGAACCCTCTTAATGGCATGCTCAGTTCCGCTCCCTCTGAGCAGCTCAGAGCGCTCAGAAAAGGTTTCACATGGTTACTTAACGCAGTGGTTCCCAATCCTGGTGCTGAGGACCCCATGTGTCTTTGGTTTTCATTCCAACTGAGCTCTCAGTTACTTAACTAAACCCTTAATTGAACTACTAATTAGTTTAATTACACCTTTTTAATTGTTTTCTGCTCTTAAACAGTTGGAGGGTTCAGCTTAACTATAAAATGTTATAAGTAACTTGAAATCTGCAACTTTTTAGGAGCTGAGAACAATTAAAAAGGCCTAGTTAAGCTGCATGTTAGTTCACTTAAGGGTTTAGTTAAGTAATTGAGAGCTCAGTTGGAATGAAAACCAGAAGACACATGGGGTCCCCGAGGACCAGGATTGAGAACCACTGCTTAAATTTTTTTTTTCTTTTTTTTTTTTAATTTAGTAGTCGACAATTATTATTATTTTTTTTATCATTTTCTCCCAATTTAGAATATCCAATTATTTTTAGGCTCAGCTCACTGCTACCACCCCCGCACTGACTTGGCAGGGTGAAGACGAACACAAGCTGTCCTCTGAAGTGTGTGTCGTCATCCGACTGCTTCTTTTCACACTGCAGACTCACCATGCAGACACCTCAGAGCTACAGTATCTGAGCAGCTTACAGGCAAACCCGCAGGTGCCTGGCTACCCCAGGCTGCGCTCGGCCGATTGTGCACTGCCTCCTGGGAGCTCCCGTCCATGGTCAGCAATGGAATATCCTGGACTCGAACCAGTGATGTCCAGGCTATATGGCGCATCCTGCACTCCACGCGGAGTGCCTTTACCGGATGCGCCACTCGGGAGCCCATTCTGCATAACCTCCGTCCTGTTACCCTATTAGAGCACCCCATTGCTTCTGTGGTTGTCAAACCACTGAAACTGAAAATCCTGGAAAATTGTCGAACTAAATTGAAAACTTTAATAGGCCACACATGCAATTCATTTTAAATAGTAAGAGAAAAGGAACACATAGCCACAGGTGATAAAATGCACGAGACATTTTTGAAGTTGTTTAAGATGCCTAATTAAAGCACAAAGCACATTTTCACCCAAGTGCCTATTGTTTCTTTTATCACTGATTACTGAAATTTGAAATACTCACACCCAGAGGTTTTCATGCAGGTGGTATATAAAGGATATCAATGACACATGGTGAGGTGTTTTTATAAATGTGCACACTACTGTACCATAGAATGTACAGCAGGGTACTTAACTACAGTAAAACATTCATAGGTGGCCTTACTACTGAAGGACATAGTTGAAACATTTGTCATTTTGCAATTTATTACATTAGTCTTTCATTAAGACCTGCCTGGTGGGACATCCTGGTCCCATAGTTCCATTAATTACTGGAAGAATGAATAAATGCTGCAGTTCATTCAGACCTTGTTGCGGATCAAGTTCACCCAACAAAGTGTCAATTGAATAATTGATAACCCTGGTCACATGCCTTTAAAAATATTAGGTATATGTCCTAATAAAGTGGCCACACAGTTTATGTGTGACATACAAAAATATATTACACAGATTTTAACTATAAAAAAGTCGCCCGTATTTGTGACTCTTATTAAAACAAAAAACAACTTGTGACTGCTTTATAGCAGGTCAATGGCTTTTAAAACACTCCAGGATTGGTCAGTTTAAATTCCAGCACTGACCTAATTTCAGTAGCTTGTAGTTTTAACTAATAACAATCTATGAATGAAGCTCTGCTATTGGTTTAACACGAAACATGAACAATAATTTGAACCAATGGGTGTGTGGTTGATTTTTAAACAGTGCTGGCTATAAAGTGAGTGTTTTTAAAGGGGAGGGCGGCACAGCGGAGGCAGGCGTTGCTGGAGACACAGTGAAATAAGATTAGCTCTATCTCACGTGAAAACAGCCAGCTATACATGTTATCATATAGTGACGGTGCTTATTAAGACAACTCCCTTAGAAGAATTTTTTCTTTTTGGGTCAGACAAGGTCCTAACACATACTCCTTGTGTGTGTATGAGAATGTGGTATATATATATATATATATATATATATATATATATATATATATATATATATATATACATACAGTATATAAAAGGAGGGGGGGATGAACTTTGTTTTGCAGACTTGAGAATTGCATATAAAAAAAATAAAATAAGCTTTTACATTCAATGTGATTGGCATTGCACTTTAAAATTCATTATGGAAAATATATATTCTCCCGATTGTGGAGCTGCCATTTAAAAATGTGTCCGTCTGTCTGCGGCTATTACATAGCCTCTATTGTTCTTATAGAGTTCTACAGTTATGCACCAATACAGTGCTGTGAACAAGGACAGTACATAGTTCACTACAGGGTGGTCCGTCAGCCCCGTTGAGACTCACTCATATGTGTTTGTGGGTTGCTTTGAGCTCCCTATGAGATATTCGGATACAAACAAGCCCAGCTTAAAGCTAATTTGATACGAATCATATGTTGAAATAGGTGAGTGCACCTTACACGACATTGCAGGAACTTGTTAATTGCAAGATGATATTTCCTAACTTTTACTTCATTTTCAATATACAAATTCATTCAGTGCCAATCAGTAATAATGAGAAAGTGTCTTTCCATTGAATTAGATAACTTATCTGAGCACTTTATGTAGGCTTTTTTTCTTTGCTGATCATAGCTGGCCATGAGGCTTGTTAAACTGTGTATGCCTTTATTGCCTTGTACCATATGACAGAAATCACATGCGAGTGATAATAATTCAATCTCACTGTTGTTAATGATCATTTTAATTAACATTCAAACATCCGTGGGAACACAGAACACATAATGACGCAATATGGATCACAGACATAAAAAAAGCTTCAGTACCAGGCAGTAAAGTACAAAAGCATTAGCAAGTGCATAATATAACATCCACTGAGGTTAATGGACCTGTTCGTAGATTCCTTCTACAGACCAGCAGTAGCATTGCATTCAATAGGACAAAACCATGTAGCTTAACAAAAAAAGGGAATAACTTTTATGTCTTTTACTTCTTTTGGGGTTTTCTTTTGTAGTGAGGGAAACAAGCACTATGGACTTAAATGGTTCTTACCGGCTGCAGACATCCACATTTGAATTTCCTTCAGCCTCCCGCATTGTACACATTTACCTTTACCTGTCTTTTTTCTAAAATTCCAACCCCCAAATGAAAAAGTAAAGTTTCTAAAATGTAAAGAGTAGGCATACTGTGCACATTTGAGACTAATTAAATTGGTCTTAAAACTGAAATAAACTAATATGTAAATTGAGCCTGATTCATACATTTTATCCTGCAGACTGATGCCTCTGATGTAGTAGGACTAGGGACAGATCTCTCTCAGGAGGTAGAGGGCGTGGGGCATTTAGTACATTAGCAGAAAGCTGCTTGTGTGAGATACTCAGGACTCCAGGTATGCTGTACTCGAGAAAGAAATGCATAGCAGTCATGAAATAACAAAATTAACCAAAAGCAAGCTTCTGTGCGCCTCTCTTCCTGTGTGTGTGGGCCCGTCTGACCGCATGCAGTTTTTGTAAAATGTCCCAAACAAACAACGACCTTGTGGGGGCCCCAATTCTGCTGGGGGCCCTACGCTACAGTGTAATATGCGTATAGGTTAATGCGGCCCTGAGGGTAGGGGTTAGATTTAGGGGTTAGGTTAGGGGTTAGGACTTAAAAACAGGGGGTCCTCAGAGTTGGTCAAAAGCAGAGGATGTCCAGTAATCACCCAGACGTGGACTGGTTTTCTTCAAGAGACCTTGTTACATTTTTAATTAAATTCTTAATTGTGGCCAGAGAAGGCGCTTTTGCATGTGATCTGTGAACAATGAACCAGATGTAAATAACAATAATAATAATAGCATAACAGTGTGCCCACAAGTTTAGCCAAGTCTTATTTTTGTCCTGCTTTTGGCTAGTTGTCCCATTTTTCATGAACGTCTGTGTTTGGACAATGGGCTCAACTGTAATTAAGCAGCACCCTGATGGACGGAGGTAAATCTAACTGCCCCATAAATAAATGGTGTTGTCAGTAATTGTAAATGAAGATAAATGATGGAGTGACATGACGTTTAGTTCAATTAGTTCTTTTGAAGGGGGAAAAAGAAG
Organism: Acipenser ruthenus; assembly: GCF_902713425.1. Lineage (NCBI taxonomy): Eukaryota > Metazoa > Chordata > Actinopteri > Acipenseriformes > Acipenseridae > Acipenser > Acipenser ruthenus. Next base: position 11,717,364 of record NC_081221.1, read on the forward strand.
CTTTTAAAACTATGATCTGCCACATTTGCCAAAGATATCCCGTTTAAGGATAGTTGTTAAGGATAGTTGTTTTTTGTTCAGGTGCTTAAAAAATTACAACGAGAACCGTAGTTGTATGAATTATAACGGTACAGCTCTATTTAGTTTTACTATATTTTGTAAATAAGTTTAGAAGTTTTTTTCATTTTTTATTTTATTTTCTGCATTTTTCTTCTTTATATTAATATGATAGAGGTCAAGGGTGAGAAATTTGGTAGAATTTTGTATTTTTGAGTGTGAGTTAAGTGTACCATACACACTTCCCTGAAATTGGTATTTTAAAAAATTAGGTGTGTTGGGAAGACAAATGCTAATAACTACAGTGCTTGCCTACTTTACCATGCTTTGTTATGTACTTTCCTGTTATTTTACCAGGGGGAACTTTTATAAGGGGTGTTTGAGCTTTTCCTTGGGAAAGAAGGTTGTTGAATATTTTACAAATCCTTATTTTTTATGAAGCATTCATGTTAAACCAGGTATTGGTTATAACTCTTGGACCAGCAGTTCAACAAGAGAGAAACCTGGGTTCCCAGTTATATCCTCCTACACTACCTACCCAGCTTTATATACAGGTTACCGTTGTTTTTTTTTAAAAAATATTTATATGATAAATTAATGCCTTAAGCATTCTAAAATGTAATATAATAGTTTGGGAGTCCAGAGTTTTCTAAATAATTGTCTTTTTTTTTTTTTTCTTAATGACTTTTGAGTTCCAGATGATTGTAATAAACACGTATGCATTGATTTTATATCAGCTTGTTGGATACGAGCTATTCAAGTAATCGTAGCCTACTGTACAATATATTTATACAGTACTGCCACTAAAACCAGAGGGTGATTCCCTTTGAAGCCCATACTTTCACAGACACGGATTAATTGATCTGGATTAGTTTACCTATATTAACAACGAGTCTGAGATTAGTGCTAAACGTGGTCTGTGAAACCAGTCGACAGTGTCCACAGTAATTAATTTTACACTAAAATATAACACATTGCTGTCTGTTCACGACATAATTCAGTAGATGACGAATTTATCATGTAATTATGTACTGTATTTCAACCACACGTTGGCTAATAGAAAGCCCGTTTGAAACGATGTTCTGTAGAAAGCAATCGCTTGTTATGGAATTAGTTAAGGTAGGAACGGGATGGGTGGAAGGCAGGGGGAGGGGTCCACACGTAAACTCTGATTTCAGCAGCACGTCAAGGGCGTCTGGTGGAGCTTTGTGTATCAGGCTAGATCTTAATCTAAGAGACAGACCACCGCACATCCCAGAACCAAGGACAGCGGCGGTCCAGATTTGTACAGCGAGAAGTACGCCGTATTGTTAGGGATGTGCCTGGAATGCTGGCGGGGGTAGCTTGAACTAAGCCAGGCTGTTTTTTTTTTGTTGTTGTTTTTTTTTCCATTTTCGTCCTTTTTTCTTGGCGGATATACAGAAGACTATTGCCGGCACCTACCCCCGGAGCCTGGGCGTTCTTTGTATGGTGTAACAGGGAGGGGTTTTATAGTGACCACGGCTCTCTCAAGGTCTGAATGGAACCTTGCAGTGTCCAGTCAGCGATGGCTATGGGGTTATCCAGTAAAAAAGCATCTTCTAGAAATATTGCCGTGGAACGAAAAAATCTCATCACGGTTTGCAGGTATACTTTATAATAATCTTCTCAACAAATCGCTGTTTCCATTCCAACGCTCAACTGAGCTGCAGCAAAGAGATCACATTGATTTGTATTGCTTGTTGTTTTTATTACATTGTAGTGTTTATGTGCATATTCTTCGAAATGCAATTGCAAATTTTGAGCAACTTCGTGTTTTATTTACATTTATTTACGTTAATATAAACGTAATGACATGGTGGTAAAAATTGAGGCATGTTTAGGGTTATTTTGTGTAACCCTCCTGTGTGGTACACCCGTATGGAAAGCGGTCCTATTAGGTAGTCATCAAAATACAGAACCAGGGGCCCTGGCAGGCTGATAACAACATTTTGAAGGGATCTTGTACAAAATAAACTGGGTGGGAGTCTTGAAGATTTTAAAAGTCAATATCTGAAACTGGCGGTTGTTCTACACGTTCCTATTTATACATCCATTTTCGCAAGCAGTGAGTGGGCCCTCGAAGGTTGACTGGATGTGAGGTTGCCTTAATAATGCATGAACGGGAATTTCATGGTGTCGTTGCCATGACGACAACCTTCCTGGCGCAATGGGGGGTCGGGGCTTGGTTTATAGGCCCTAACTTATGAATTGTCTCTTTTTTTCTAATAGACCTATTTTAGAACATGACAATATTCCCAGTTTATGTTTTGGCAAAATAGTATGAATTAAAAACGAGTTATTTCTTCACACATATACCTCACACAAAGACTTATGTGGTCATTTTAAAGGCACTTTTCTTAACCTTTTCCCAAAATGTGTTTATATTCATAACTTTAAACCGCACACGAAGGCACTTAGTATTGTTGTAAAATAAACGAATCGAGTACGGTGGTCTACTACAAAAAATTATGTATTGTGTACTACCAAATACAAGTTTTGTTTACCTTCTTTCTTAAATAGTAGCATATACATTTTTCAATAAGAATACACAATGTAATAAAATAGTCCAATTACAGTCAGTTTACCTTGTGGTTTTGCCCACCATCTTCACATTTAATAATCTTGTATCCTTATACAAATATAATACTCTTGTATCGTTTTTATTTTTAGTTTGATATTGTTTTTTTAAAAAACAAAGAAAGATAAAGAGTGCTAAGGTGCCAAAAGTCATAAAATAAGGTGGTCATAAAGTATACATCTTTAAGGATATTTTTATTTAATTTGCTATGGGGCGGGGGGGGGGGGGGGCAGTTGTCCCCCCAGACCTTGGCTTGCCCCCCCCCCCCTGCATACAGCTACTGGGGATGAGAGATTGAGCGACCTTTTGGTCATTGCGAGCCAACCCGATTATTTTAGTTTATTTGTGATTATCTGTGTATACATGTTATTTAAACCTTTGCTAAATTATTATTATTATTATTTGTTTATTTAGCAGACGCCTTTATCCAAGGCGACTTACAGAGACTAGGGTGTGTGAACTATGCATCAGCTGCAGAGTCACTTACAACTACGTCTCACCCGAAAGACGGAGCACAAGGAGGTGAAGTGACTTGCTCAGGGTCACACAATGAGTCAGTGGCTGAGGTGGGATAATATTTCTACTTTAGACATTGACAGGAAAATGATGTTTATATAGGCAGTTTATGTTCAGATATTTGGTACAAAGTGTCATTCTTTGTGGAAAGCAGGTGGAATGTATCAAACTTAACTCGAGTTTGTAAGTATGTATCAAATCTGGTGAGATGTATTTGGATGGACATTCTAAAATAAAGAGTTAATTCTTAGCCCTGGCTCTTTTTGTAAAGCCCATGCAATATATTATTACATTTTATTCAATGATCTGAAATAAGAGTAGTCTAATATCCCTACAGTAGCTGCTACTCTAATACTACTTTCACACAAAACCGCCGCTACTGAGACGCCTCAGAGACGTTAAAAAAATTATTTAAAATACCCATTCACACAGCACAAAACTGCGCAATCTATGCCGGTATAATACTGTCATAACCCTTTCACACAGCCAAAGGGATCATGTGAGTACCTGTCAGTCCACACGTCATTTTCATGGCAAAGGTGATTCGCCCATAAATTACAGCATCACACACCGTGCCTTCTGTTTGTGAATTCACCTCCTCGTCAGCCTGTAAAGTTAACAATTCCTTAACTTATTCCAGACTCTAATTACTACCTTGTTCCTGATCAGCCATTGTATTTGAAAAATATTAAAGCGTGTAACAAAAAACACCTAACACATCCGGTATACAGTCACATGGGATGTTGACATTCAATCCACGCCCATTATGTGTTTTAACATAATCTTCAGGTTTGAGCAATTCCAGTCTGAGTAATCTGATGAACAGGAGCGACAACACTGTTGTTGTTAAGAGCACTAGTTTTTAGGCGGCATTTGGGGTTTGAAAAATGAGTAATTTTCATGCTCAAAGACGTTGCATCCTAAAATATATCGGTACAGTACACTTTTGTCATTCTACTCATAGAACAGGAAAGCTTTTTTTTATTGTACATCAGGGGTGCAAATTTACTGTATCTGTTGTGAACAAATCGCTATCGGTGCCAAGAAGGGGTTCTTTTAGCTGGACCATTTACAATGGGGAAATCTGTTTCACCACAAGGGTGTTCTCTTAGGTGAAGTGTTCTGTGATGGGTTACAATCCACCTCTAAGTGCATTATATTATTTGTTGTATTATTATTTAAAATGTATTGTTTATGTGTAAAAACAATAATAAATAATAAATAATAATAATTGTTTTGCAGCATGGATGGGGTTAAACTTCCCCAGCTTTGGCTGATCGAGGTTGGGGTGTGCAAGAAAGGTTAAAGAAAGTTCTCATTTTGCTTGCCTTCCTTCCAGCAAATATCATACACTTGCACTTCCTGGGTCATTTTACCTCAGCAGTGTCTTCAGGGTTAAGCATTTAACTGGCTGCAGAGCACGTCAGTCAATAGTGTAAGCAGCTGGTTGGTTACTAACAGGGGTGAAGGGGTGGGGCCAATTTCTCTCTCCAGGTGAAATGACCGTGAAAGTGCAACACAATCTGAAAGCAAGGGCTGCAAACAGAGATTTCGCTAACCTAGTGTAGTACCAGATATCATGTTTCAAAATGAAAATGCATGTTTGCTAAAGCATGTTTTCAAAACTACACATATCACACCATTATAGTAAATGGATGTGCATGGCGTAGTAAAAATATGGTATTATTTTGTTAGCTACAGTCTCTTTGACCTATCTCAGTGTGAGACTATGGTGTTCAGAAATAACTGGTTGGTCTGGCTATTGTCAGCAAACAATAGATCTACCCAATGCAGCATTTTCTCGTTTTAGTTTTTAGGTAATAAAAAATGGTTAAACAAACAAACAAAAAAAATACAACCAGTGTTTATCCTCCAAGCACTGAAATAACTCTAAAGACTGCTTCTTATTCTGTGTTCACTTACTGTAGCACATTCATGTGCTGTTCTCGTGCCTCTTGCTGCTCTGGCATTGCAGCACACACTGTGAATCCCATCTGTTATTTGATTTGAGCAGTCTACAGGATGCCTCAATACATCAGAACATGCCAGGAGTTTTGGGCAATAGCAGAAAACACATCTACAAAAGGCATGAACATTTCTAAAAATAAACTATCTAAAAACAGAAGCTCTAATTATAAAGAAGGGTGTGTCAGTGTGTTTGTGCCGTTCTACATGCAGATAGAGGTCCTTTGATATGGATAAATAACAGTGATGCGTAGAGTAGCCTGAGATTGTTAATCTTAAAGCTACATAACTGGGGGTCCAGAGAGGCTCACCTGGTAAAGGCACGGCCGCATGATATGCAGGGTGAATCATACAGTCAGGAGGCCACAGGAGAGCATCCTGGCTGTGTGAAGTTGCTGAGATTCCACAGGGAGCGTTGTATTGGCTCTGGTACTCCTGTGGGTTAAAGAGGCAAAATTGTTGGGGGTTGTTTCTCCTACTGGGTTGGCCTTTGTCCTCCAGTGGCCTGTAGCTCTCAATCGCCTGAGGGTAAAGAAACGATTGACTCAGGGAGCGGAGGACATTCACAATTTGGGAGAAATCGGGTAAAATTATTTGCCACTCTACATTTTTTAATGTAGACTAGAAGCTTATAAGAGGGTGTCTGTCTGTCCATACTTTTGTCCATCTGTATGTCGTATATCTGGAGAATCGCTTATGACATTGTGGTGAAATGACGTATTAACATCATAAGGTATTGGGAGTATCAGATTGTGGTGGTTTATGGACGTGGCTCTGTGTCTGTACATCTGTCCATCTGTATGTCACGTTGTTACACTTTGAGAATATAAGAAGTTGTTCCATATACTGTAAAACTGTAATTTGCTTAAATGCCATCAAGGCCTTAAATACTACTTTTGCGGTTTCCATGAAATCATCATTACCATTTCTTGTTCTATACTATTCTCTACACACTGTTGTTATACGTTATGATAATCAACCTTCCCTAATTTTGAACTCACAGCCGTGGTGGGCAGGGTGTGTGTTATACCGTTTTCTTGTGTAAAGCACATTCGGATGGCTGTGAGAAGCGCTAGATTATTGTTGGGTTTGTTTTTTGGCATCTCTGTGCAGTATTGCAGGTCTGAACAAGCGTTCCCTCTGTTAGTTATGCTGAAGCCGAGTCTCTGGACTGGTTCACGAGTCTCTGGACTGGTTCACGAGTCTCTGGACTGGTTCACCCACATTCACGTCTCTGCTCTCTGCGTTACAGGTTTTCAGTGAAGACGCTACTGGAGAAATACACAGCAGAGCCGATCGATGACTCATCCGAGGAGTTTATCAATTTCGCAGCCATTCTAGAGCAGATCCTAAGCCATCGGTTCAAAGGTAACCTGACCCTGGCTCTCGTGTGAGGAGGAGGAGGAGGAGGAGGCGGAGGTGTGGGGGTGCAGCAAACAAAACAGCAACCTGGGACTCAACAGAACAGCAGCACATATAGAATAGCAGCACAGAACATTACACATATAGAATACAGAACATTGAACATACAGAACAGCACAGAACATGACACATAGAGAACAGCAGCGGAGTATGAAGTTCAGCAGACAGGGCTAAGGTACAGAAAGGATCACATTTTCCAACCATTTCACTGCAGATGCCACTTCAGTTTTTCATCATTCACATTGCTCAAGGCACCTACCCCTCTGTAAGTTCTCCAGGCTGAAGGCAGTTTGGCGTTTCACTTGGAAAGATAAATTAGCCCAATCACCTCCAATGGCCCTCCTATATGGAGAGCTTAATCCGAATAATGGGTTTGCCCGGTTCTATTATCCAGCTCAGTAATCGCACCCTCTTCAGTATTGGAGGTGAGCCTGGATTTTTAGATCGCTGGCATGCCTGGGGAGTGCTTTGGGTAACTGATTCTGAAATGTAAATAAATGGCTTTAAAACTTTAAAAACAAACCTCATGCGCAGGTAGAAGCACTGCAATTAACTTTATGGGCATCCAAAAGTGTGGATATGAAAGTAACTGGGGATTTAAACAGTTGTAATTGTGTATTGTTGAGGTTAACCATTTTATATCACTTCTTTACAACTTATCCTTTTTGGTAACTTGGCCCTTTGTGTAGGTATCACATCCTAATACGAGCAATCCATTTATTCTAAAGAAGCTTATTAGTTAGACTTTCTGTTTTGAAACATGCTAGGTGGCTACTGTGAATAGGTTGCTTGTGGTTTTCTTGAAAATCTGCATTCAAACCCACAGTTCCCAGTTAAAGCTTTGTGAATAAGAGTCCAATATTTCACTATTCATTGGTGATAACTCCCTGTTTAGTTTGGAGAGTAATGTTTCTCTTATTCCTTATTAATACAATGTACTACCAGGTTTGACCATTATTTACTATACCATACTTGCATGTGCTTTACCATGCTTTCTTAGACGTTGTTGTGCTTTTACTACAGTATCTGTAAATGTTATAACAAATAAGATTAAAGGTGTGCTTACAGAGGTTTTAGAATTCATTTTCTCACCTCTTATTAGCACAAGCAATATCATAGAAGTGAAAACTGTTGGTACAAAACTGCTTTCTGTGCTGTAGCTGTAGTTTAATCTGGCCTAGCTACACTCGGACGTTGTGCTTTATAAACGTATAAAGAACAAAGAACGAAAACACAAGAAACTGGGGACGAGTGATAATGCTGCTAATGCTAATTATATGTCCCGTTCTCTTTGGAACCTGTTAGCAGCAACTAAACTTATTCACTGCAAGTGCACTCAGGATGTCAATGACAGAGCATTTAACACAGCAGGCTATTAAAAAAAAAAAACAAGTGTAATAATATCAGTTTTTTGTCTGTTTTTGTACTGAGATTTAAGGACTTCTGATATGTTTAGAAGTGTTGTGTGGCTACCTCTAATCAAGTTGAGCGTACTTTCTCTTGCACTCTTTGTATGACAGACTTGACTCTCTTTGCTTGCAGGCCTGACGCAGCAGAGAGTGTGCGAGAAATACACTCTCAGCTTGATTAGAGATAGCCACCGGGGACTTATAAACATACATACTGTCTGAATACTGGCAATTCAAAAGAAACACATGGCTCTGTATCCAGTGGCTTGCAGTGATGCTGTTGCTGCTGCTGCTGTGGTCAGGGCCTCATGTGGGTGCTTTGCTGGTTCAATCAATGATGGAATGTGTTTCCCACTCTAAGGCCCAGCCAGTTGGTTCAGCTATGACGGTCAGAGGAGTTTTTGGGATTTCATCCGATTGGCTTGTGGCAAAGTCCCGAACAACTGCGTCACCAGCATTGAGAACATGGAGAACATTAACACTTCCAGGGCAAAGGTCAGTGCTTTAGTGACCTCCTTCTTCATGCCACTGACAGTCTATTGAAAGTATCTTGGGACGTGGGATTTTCATGAGTCCACACATGGGCATTTGTGATGAGATGCTGTTCTGTAGTTTTGGGTGTAGGTCAGGTTGATCTTGGTTCATCAAGTGCATATCTGTAAAAAGGTTGTTGTCTGTTTTACAAGCTACATAAGGTTATATCTGCTTCCCGTAATACAAAAAGACTTTAGTGTATTACTAGTTAGGTGATAGCTTTAGGGCTGGTTCAACATATGAGGAAAGAAACAGACTCCCATGGATAAATGCCTGGGACCTTGTCGAGTTCTGTTAATACGAGCGACAGTTACACACAGCCAGCCCTAAAGTTATAGCAATTATGTGATTTCAGCTTACCTTTAAAAAGTCAATTCTGTTGACATAGGATGTCAAAACGCTGTGGGTTCTGAGTTTTAAAAAAAAATGAGAGCAGTGAAGTAAAATCGAAAACAAACAGTGTTTCAACACAGTATTCTTGACATATTACAATATTTAAAACACAGTTTATGTTTTCAATTTCTGTAAATCAATGCTAAATCAAATGACTGGTTCATTATACACATACAATGAGGTACAAGGCTCTGCACGTTATAAACATCTGTAAATATTGTAAATATTTATAAGGCTTGATTTCACACAGACGCGTTATTATGGCTCAAAGCAGGTTGGGCTGTGTGAATTGCCTATACCGGCACAGAGCTGATATATTTAATGATGGCTCTGAACCGGCTCGCGAGGCAGTTCCGAGACGGCACAGGCCTAGTTCTATTGTCCAGCTCAGTAATCACGCCCTCTCCAGTATTGGAGAGGAGCCTGTGTTTTTACTTTACTGGTGCCACTGGGGAGTGCTTTGGTTAACTGATTCTGAAATGCAAATAAACGGCCAATGTGCAAAACAACAGTAAAGATGTCCAGTGTGAAGAGCTATGTTGGCAATGAAGCGCTGTAGTGGGCGTGGATTAAAAGGCAACATCCCACGTCACTATACCAGATGTACTTCTAAAAATACATCACCTTGCTGGCGTTATCATATCCAAGTCGAGCGTTCACATGAGCATCCTGTATATAAAGCAAATATCCACCATATTGTCACTCTCTGCTGTTGCTGGAATCTTTTTCTTAAATGATACTGTACCGCCTTCTTCACAGTAAAATGCAAGAGCTACAGTGTGATGGAAGCTTCTGCAATTTGGCACTTACCATGTTGTTATATTGCATAATATAATTGAAAATTAAAAGCAAAGAAAACACAGCCAAATCCACAGCGTCATTTTTTTTTTTTGTTTGTTTTTTTGGATTTTGTTGAAGTGGTTTCCGTTGCCAGGAGAACGATCTTTTGACTGACAGGTTTGAAAGCTGGTCTCTCCTGATCCCTTTGGCCCAGTTTTATGCTGTGTGAATAGGGCTTTTTAAGAATTGTGGAGAGGTCTCTGAGATGGCTCACTACTGGCATTTGTGTGTGAAAGTGGCTAAGAAACCAATTAGCAAAATTGTATACCGTTTTAGCCTAAAAACAAGGGCTGTGCCATTCCCTTGTAGGGCCTTTTAATAAAGGGCTTAGGCAAATGGTCAACCTTGAAAACACACATCTCTGTATAATAAACTAACAAAAAATAATCTGTTATTCCAGGAGGTCTTCTTAAAATCAGCTCAGTTATGTCCCTTTTCCCCTTGCCCTTCCAAGCTTCAAGTATAGTGCTACAGAGGAGAGATCAAAACAAGCATTACATTATGAAGGACATATATATCAACTACTATTGTGTGATGAATTAAATATGACTGTTATTGTTATAAGTTGTTATAAATCACGAAACACAGTTTGTCAAAATTTGTGTAGATGTCATCCTATGCATGACATACGGCATTAAAACAACAATGCCTTTTTTCCTTTTTTTTTTTTTTTTTTTTTTTAATAGTACTTGCAGTTCATGAATACAATCTTTGTTTTTGTGATTTTCTAATAAGTTAATACATAGTGTATAGGGTGTCTCTTATTATAAATTAAATCATTTTGCACAGTTGGAGCAGTAATTTCACTCAGCGTTGCTTTATAATCCTCTCATACAAACTGCACGAGACCTCTTATAACATCAGGCCCCTGCTAAATCTGCACTGAATGAACTGATCGCACTTTTCATCACAGCGTGAATAAGTCACACCTGAGCCTGTAGGTTTACTAATAGGAGTTGTTCATGCAGCTATAAGAGTGTGTTTAACATCAAACTCCTGGCTCCTGATCATTTCAATAATGTCATTAATTGAAGGTAGTTCTAAAACCCAGGACTAGCTGCAGCAGCACTAGTGTGTGTTGGAAGCCCTGCAATGTGGTGTATCTCTGGTTCTCTTGCCTCAATGCATGACCTCACCGCCTGTATGTCCCCTTGCAGTTGTAGCCCTGTGTGTTAGCCGGGTAGGGCGAAGGCTCTGGCTGCAGTAGATAACAGTATCTTTGTTAACTGCAGGGCCGTGCCTGGATCCGAGTGGCACTGATGGAGAAGCGCCTGTCTGAGTACATCGCCACAGCGCTGAGGGACTCCAGGACAACCAGGTTTGATGCTGTCTCAGTCGTTTATATGCATTGCCCTGTTTATATTCACAATCTAATCAGATTCAAGAATCAATTCCAAAATTATATATTCTGCATTTAATCCAGTTTGGAGTTGGAATCGTGTTGAGGGGGGGGGAGCATTGATTCCTCTTATTTGAGTTTTGCACGTAAACTGCACGTTTTTTTTATAAGATTCATTAAGTGGTAGGGAAAAATAAAACTGATAAACAATATTACTGAAGTCAAATATATGTTTATTTGTATAGCCTAGAAAAGAATCATTTTAAATGGACAGAGCTGCTCTGGGTACAGCGAGATCAATTTGACACACACCCTTGTAGTGATGTCATCTATGACCCCTCCTCTCTCTACTTCCTATGTACTTGTGGCTTATTCTGCCTAGTAACACAGTCAAACATACACAAAGACATTCCTTTTGAATCTGTTATCTATGAGATTCACCCGCCACCTCTACTTCATGAAGAGAGACCCCTTTCTTACATTCCAGAGTTCAAACACCACACCCAGCTTATCAGTTTGTTTGCTGTAGAAAATATCATTATATAGAAATAGTTGTTATATATATATATATATATATATATATATATATATATATATATATATATATATATATATATCGCTGTACCCAGAGCAGCTCTGTCCAATTAAAATGATGCTTTTCTAGGCTATACAAATAAACATATATATATATATATATATATATATATATATATATATATATATATATATATATATATATATATGTAATAGTTTATATATATATATATATATATAAACTATTACAAAGTGATTGATTCCCTCTGCATGTAACATAATGCATGACTACAAACACTCAAACTTCAGGGAGGCAGTGTGGTCTAGTGGTTAGAGCTGAGTGACTGAGAGGGAGGCAGTGTGGCCTAGTGGTTAAAGCTGAGGGACTGAGAGGGAGGCAGCGTGGCCTAGTGGTTAGAGCTGAGGGACTGAGAGGGAGGCAGTGTGGCCTAGTGGTTAGAGCTGAGGGACTGAGAGGGAGGCAGTGTGGCCTAGTGGTTAAAGCTGAGGGACTGAGAGGTAGGCAGTGTGGTCCAGTGGTTAGATCTGAGGGACTGGGAGTGGTTAGAGATGTAAAGTTGGCCCAGTGGTTAAAGATTTGTAAATCTAGTTGAAGATTAAAAATGTAACCTTGAGCTGTCAAAGCATCACAGGCCCTGTCAGGCCAGCGCAAACAGATGAAAACTGACTGACAGTGACAACAGTTTATCGTTGCACAGATATGGTGTCTACTCACAGAATATCAGGATATTCATGTCAGTCACAGTAGCTTTGTCTGACAGGAGCAGATATATACACTGGGCCCCACATGCACCACATTTTTTGTGCTTCTTCCCTATTCCCTTATTATTTTGGTCCAATCTGGAATTGCTTCATTTCCTAGCTTCCCAGTATGCTGTGAGTTTGTGTGAATACTCAGGAATAACATGGTGAGATAGCACAAGCCACCCTCGCCCTTTGTTTGGTCTTGGCATCTGTCCACACCAATAAGGATTAAAGGATGAATGGGTGTGCCAAATAGAAAGCAGGAAAGAGGATCAATGTACAAGGGTTGGACAAGAAAAAACAAACACCTGCCATAACACTGTCAATACAGTGTGTAGCCATTGTGGTCAGCCAGGACGGCACTGATTCTACATGACCAGACTGGAGGGACAGATGACCATTCCTCAATGAACATTGCCTCTTGAGAGAATTCCCGGTGCAATATCAGTTGATTGCCAACTGAGCCCTCTATCAAACTCTGTCAGAACTGCTGTCTTGCTGAACCAGTACGACTGAATCTGACTTGTAAGGGGTAGATGCAGCTTTTATATATTACAGAACACAGCTCAGGATTCCCGTTGCATTACTAAAGTGTTTGTGTGTTTATTTGTGTCTAGTACGTATGAATCTACTTTGAACCCGATACCTTCCTGTTGAAGTGTGCTGTCTGTTTGAATGGCGACACACTGCCCCCTGTCTTTCAGGAGGTTCTACGACGATGGAGCGATCATGCTGAGAGAAGAAGCCACGGTGCTCACGGGGATGCTGATTGGTCTGAGCGCGATAGACTTCAGGTAATGAAGCACAGAGAGGATTGGTTACAAAGGACTGTAAGAAGAGAGTCGGATAACAAACCAGACCTTTCTAAAGGAGTGTTAACCAAGGATTTAAAATCCATTGTTCCACTTGCAAAGGTAGCACAGCCCCCTTGAAGGAATGCTTACCATGGCTGTAATCCATTGTCATACCCCTTTAGCACGTGTAACATTATCATCAGTCCACCTTTAAAGGATTTCTAATTGGTTTTGAAAGCCATTGTCTTACCTCTTATTATCATTAACCAAGGTATTGAAAGCCATTGTCTTACCTCTTGGCTTTAAAAATGTTATCACTGACTCTCTTTAAAGGAGTGCTTGCCAAGGCTGTAACTATTTGTCTTACCTCTTTAGCGCTGGCAATATTATCACAGCTTCCTTTAAAGGAGTGTTGTCCAAAGCTTAAAATCCATTATCTTATCTGTTGTAGCATTAGTGACATTATGACTGCCCCCTTTAAAGGAGTGCATTTCATCCACATTTTGTGAGTGCTAATTAGAAGTATTGTCCCATCCAGCAAAATTAAAAAGGAATAGAGCTCACTGGCTCAAATCCTGGTCATGCTAACCTGCTGATCCTGGGTTGAGGAGGACTGGGCATATTTCAACTTATCACACTCAGTGAACCCTACTGGTCAGGCATCTGCTGAGTCAAGATAGAAACTTTCCATGCCAGACCCTTACCTCCAGGATTCAATGGCGTGGTAACATCCATTGCTTAAGTTTGAGGCACCTGGCTTTACAGCAGATGGAGATCATCCGTTGGTTTTGCATCGTTGAGGGCATTCGAATTGAGCTTTAATTCCATCTGGGTAGAAAAACAGAAAAACAATGAGTCAATCAGGCAAGAATGTGTACTTGTATGTCTTGGTTAGCGCTCCCTTGAAGCTTCGTCCACCCATATTTAAACCTGGAGGTGTATATAACTCATGGTTAGCAAGTAATGTTTTATGGCAGTGGACTCGAGGGTGGATGAGTCTTTCATTAGGGTTGTGATTTACTTAATTTTGTTCATGAATCCTAACCTTAACCCTAACCCTAACCCTTCCCCTCCTTCTCTCTCCAGTTTTTGTCTGAAGGGTGAGGTAATGGATGGAAAGACGCTGGCAGTGATTGACTACACCCCCTACCTGAAGTTTACCCAGAGGTGAGCAGGACTGACTGCAAGGTGGTGCTAGTTAAAGCCATAGACTAAATGGCAATGAAGGAATGATATTTGTCACAGAGCACTGTAATTTGGTGGGTAGAGTCACCCCTTTTAAAAGTCTTAGTAAGGTGCAGCAAAGCATATTAAAAGCTGACTGTGCATGTCTGGGGTCCAGAGAAACATCATCTCTCATTGACAAACCCAGGACTGGACCCAAACAGCTGTCTAACAAGGATGAGCAGTACGGTTCAAATCCCACCTCAGCCACTGACTCATTGTGTGACCCTGAGCAAATCACTTAACCTCCTTGTGCTCCGTCTTTCGGGTGAGACGTAGTTGTAAGTGACTCTGCAGCTGATGCATAGTTCACACACCCTATTCTCTGTAAGCTAAATAAACAAATAATAATAACAATAATAATAACATGAAGATGATATCCTTAAGGAATAGAAAGATGACAAGCGTAGAATTAACAGAACTATTCACTTGAATCCCAGCACGTGAACTAATCTGTGCATTCCGTGCTCAAATATTAATACACATTTTATCTGCAAGTGTCTCTTGCCTAAATACAACTATATATTTTAAATCACTCGTGCTCCACAGCCCCATTATATCCTGTGCAAAAATATATATACACCAACAATAACACACTACATGCAACATAAAACAAAATACACACAGGGGCGGGACACCCCACCACAATACACCATAAACATTTTTGTAAATAACATAAAATCACTTTCTGCTTAAGGCTGCATTTGGTAGTACTTTCGGGTTGTGTGTGTTTCCATGTAGTTTTCTTTCAGCCAGAGAAATTCTTCCAAATGCAAATAACCTAATTCATATTTAAATACGGGAGGGTATATTTAAATGTTTCTGACTTCCAATTTGGCCTTGCGTGACTTACTGATATCGCGCTGCTTTCTTAAACTGGATTTCCACAAACTTTCAGCTGTGTTGAAGCACTGCAAGTGCATCCTGCCTCATTTGGCAGCAAAACAATGTAATAAAAAAGACAACGGGAAAGAAAGCAAAAACCGAGATAGTGTTACACAAATACAAGATGAGAGGTGCTACTTAAGTAGTGTACAATGAATTGTATCTTCTTGCTAAGGGACAGAAAAGTCTAGTCTAAAAGCAATCACCTATCCAAAGACCAATCACGAAGATAACAGAAGTGTGCTTTGCAAAGCGCTTTGATATTTATTTATTTATATATGTACTGCTAAAGCCTGATTTTGTTTTTGTAGCAGTAGTAGTAGCTTCAATATGCTATGCTTATAAAACAACCAAACTATAACACATCATGAGTCACATGGCAATAATTTGAAATGTTGAATAAATGGTTGGTCAAAGAACCTTTGCCACGGTTAGTTCTAGCAGATTATAGCAAATCATATTATCTAGCAAATAATAAAAGATTGCTTCTACTATACAGCCTTTCCGTATAGTATCTCATAAGCATAAGACATGGCTGCCGGACATGTTTCCATGCCAAAAAAAAAAAGTTTTTGGTAAATTGTACTGCTTTTTAGCGTGAGAAGGCGATTTACCCACAGTTTTAGACGCGCTTTTCCTATAACGTGTAAATCACGATGGCAGAGAGAGAGTTTCTAAGCTGCATGGAAGCTTGGCCAACGATTGAAGGGAAAGATAAGCCTCAATTGTCTCTTGTTTAAATCATTTAATACATGCTTATTCTGTAATGTGTCCCTTTTTAGGCATGTTTAAATGGCTGCTACTTGGCTTTTTGTACATACCAGTAAATGCTGCACATAACTTTCTACAGCACATTTGGCAAAGAAAAAGCCATTCTCCACTCCAATAACAATGGTACACCTGTCAGATGTGGCAGAAAGGTCTGTGTTATGCATTCCCAAGTGCTGGGCTGAACAGCTAATGTATTTGGGATTCTTATTGTTTCATTAATCAAAATGTATATTAATATTGAATTAAATGTTCAGTTTGAACACATCTTCATGAAAAGACACAAAGTGAAACTGGCAGAAACTTACCTGCTCAAAACGCTTCAGATTAATTTTCACATTTTCTTACTTGCATAATAGATAATTGTGGCAAAGTGGTTTGAAGTGCACATGTGTAGAGGTGATGCAGTGCTTAGTAACAACAATCCAACAACAGTTCAATTGTGAAAAACGAAACTTTATTTGCTTAAATAATAATACTGGCTATACACAGCGATGTGTAAAGCCAGTCAAACCACAGGGTTCAATCCTGAAATAATAACAGTAATCACACGAACAAGACACACACAAACACAACCACGGTCACAAGTCCAGAGTGAGTGCCATTAGTGTAAGTGGTGAATTACAAGTTTAAACGTGCACAATGGTGAAGTGTAGTCCTGGTTTGTTTGCTGGCTGTTTAGCTACAGCTCCCAGAGTTTAGCTTTCTATAAATGACAAACGTGAGAGTTTAATAACAGACAGAACAAACACAAAAACTCACAGTTTCTTTTTACAACACAGTAATCCTTTCCGGGTCCTTTCGTAACCATAACCAAGGAACAGATTGCTTCACCACATCCTCTGATATACCCTCAGTCACGCCCACTTCGGTAGCGAGTACAATCATGTATCCTCCAATCCAGACTGACACATCGCCTACCCCATTAAGGGTATTTAGATTTTTAAAAAGCATATTTAGATTATAAAAAACACATAATAAGATTTTTTAAAAACTATTTAGATTATAAATATACATATATGAAGATTGTAAAAAACACATATAGAGAGCACTGTATGTTACATGTACTAACACATAAAATCCTTCTATGAAAAATATGATGAAATCAAGCCAATTTTATAACCAATCCACATATAATGTATATATGAACATATATGTATACACAAAAAAACAACTGAAGAAAGACAGCAGTGTGGAGTAGTGGTTAGGGCTCTGTACTCTTGACCGGAGGGTCGTGGATTCAATCCCAGGTAGGGGACACTGCTGCTGCACCCTTGAGCAAGGTACTTTACCTAGATTGCTCCAGTAAAAACCCAACTGTATAAATGGGTAATTGTATGTAAAAAAATAATGTAATTGTATGTAAAAAATAATGTGATATCTTGTAACAATTGTAAGTCGTCCTGGATAAGGATGTCTGCTAAGAAATATATAATAAAATAAAAATAAAAGGCATATACGTATAACATATATTGCTTTTAATATATGTAAAACATAAGTTATTTCCGTATGGGCAGCTATGACTACCTGAGTGATGATGAGGACAGGCAGAGTGTGGACAGCAGCACCAGTGACGAGAGCGTCTCAGAGCACCCCTACCTCCCCCTGGTACCCGACGACGAGAGCTGGACCAACAAGTGCCGCAAGATGGAGCAGAAGTTCAAGATTGTCTACGCTCAGAAGGTGAGGCTCAGCCAGCACTGGGACAGGAAGCTGTCATAGTGTTGTCAGGGAACAGGAAGCTGTAATAGTGATGTCAGGGAACAGGAAGCTGTCATAGTGATGTCAGGGAACAGGAATCTGTCATAGTGATGTCAGGGAACAGGAAGTTGTTATAATGATATCAGGGACAGTTTCTCTAGTCTGCATTATTTGATGAACTGAATAATTCTCGCTAGCGCCACTGCTGCCAAGATGTGCCTCTCTCTTCCTTAACGACTGTTGTGCCATGTAATTAAACAGAGCATCCGAAAATTACTTGAATTCTCCCCCTCTCTTTTTTTTTAAATTCTTAGTCTTGCTTTAAAGAGTAAGTAGCTCCAAATGATATTTTCTTCGTTTTTTTTACTCTCGTTATCTGATTCAAGCATTCAAAATCCTAAAAGGTATAGACAATGTTGACCCAGGGGACTTTTTTGACCTGAAAAAAGAAACAAGGACCAGGGATCACAAATGGAGATTAGACAAAGGGGCATTCAGAACAGAAAATAGGAGGCACCTTTTTACACAGAGAATTGTGAGGGTCTGGAACCAACTCCCCAGTAATGTTGTTGAAGCTGACACCCTGGGATCCTTCAAGAAGCTGCTTGATGAGGTTCTGGGATCAATAGCTACTAACAACCAAACGAGCAAGATGGGCTGAATTGCCTCCTCTCGTTTGTAAACTTTCTTATGTTCTTAACACTTTATTGGCAGGGAGGGGGCTACATTTCTCACCGTCAAAACACGTGGGAATGTGGCTGGAGCCGACAAGTGAATAAATGATTAAATGATTAATTAGGCTCCATCCACGGGTGTATAAATAGGTGTTCAAGGGTTGTAAGGAAAGAGGATTAGGATTGATGTTGGTGAGAGAGGTGGAGGGCTGTGTTCTGTGTTCTGTGTTTCGTGTTCCGTGCTGTCTGTTTGTTTATTTTCGTGAGTTTTTGTAAAACCTTTTGTTTTGGCCCTTGTGCCTTTTATTTTGACCAGTGTGTTTTTGTTAGTGTTTGTACCATTTTGTTTTTGTGTGTGTAACAGTTGTAGGTTATATTTAAATGATTAATCAAGGGGTAGCAGTTATAATTACAAAGCTTAAATAACATTTATTGTTAACTGAAAGTGAAACCAAGTACAATATTTACAAGTAAATCAATAAGAGTTTGTGATATAGTGTTTCCGAGAGGGAATGTTTTGACGGTAGGACAGTCCCGGTCTGGGGTGTGTGTGCTCACGTTATGCAGCGAGAAGACAGTGAGTGAATTAATGTGGAATACCTGCAATGCTGGATCCTGATTAAAAATCATCCTGTTTAAGACAATATATGGAATGATCTTGATTTCTAAACCCACTTGAAGTCTCCATGCAAAGTCTAACATGTGTTTGTTTGAAGAAAGAGCGCATCAGTTTCTGTCCCCGCATTAACATCTGGGCTAGGAACCTACCGCGCCACAGTCCCCAAGAGGTAGATGTTGCAATAGGGATTTTTTTATTCTTCATTGTTTGTGCTACAGATCATAATGATTATCATATGATCCAAAACAGTGTTTTTTTTTTTTATTATTTGTTCCGAACCTGCTCAATGTGGTGACCATCCTTCACTTTTAGTGACTCAAAATATTTAAGTTAAGATTGTCTCTAAGTCATGTTTATATAATGCTAGAATAAGCTAAGTCGAGAAAAGGGAACGTTTTTTTTTCCCACCAATTGACAAAAGGTAGAAAATCGGCATTTGGCAAGGCGGTAATAACACTAGCGATTTCTGGTAGAGTACCATCAGCATTGGTAGAGTTTGGGACTGGCTTTATGACAGTTGGCTGAGAGGTAGCTGAGTCTTCTCTAGGGTAGTGAGTTCATTGTACCTGACTAGGGTTATATACATATATAAATAACTCAATAGGGACTAACTTAAATTACTGTGCTGTCAACTTGCTGAGCACACTGCTGCAGTTTTGTACTTATAAAAAATGTGAATACAAAATAGTAAAATCAGGACGGTTTCACAATTGCACTGTTTCTGACTGGGACTGAAAACAGGGACAATGACCTGACACCCCTCTGTCCCTTCCTCCCTCCCTCCCTCCCCTCCCTCCCCTCCCTCCCTCCCTCCTTTTGTGTGTAGGGTTACCTGGAGGAACTGGTCAGGCTGCGGGAGACCCAGCTCAAGAACCTGGAGGTCGAGAACAAGCGTCTGCAGCTGTGCCTGGAGGAGATGAAGGTGCAGAATCAGAAGGAGAAGAAAGAGATGGAGGGCATTGTGCTGGAACTGCAGGAGCAGCTGTGAGTCCCGTCCCCAGCAAAGAGCAGCCCCAGCCAGCCTTGCAGTCAGGAAACATGCCGACTAGTTGACCTATATGTATCAGCTGTTAAAAAATAAATGCTTACAGTATAAATTCGTCATTTAGCGGATACAAGTAACGTACATGGTAGGGTAGCATGTGTATGTGAATGTGATACAAACTGTATTATTCATTTTTTCCCCTGGTATCAGGACTGGTCTGATTCCCAGTGACTCCAATCATTTGTCTAAAGATATGACGATTCCACAAGTGAACCAGTGGCCTTGTCTGGGGGCCTTCAATAATGAAGAGGCTGTCAAGCTCTACAGAAGGTACAGCCTGTCAGAATATCCACCATCAGCCCGTGCAATTCCATACATATAACTGATTGCTGGATTTTATATTTGAACAGTGCCCACAATACCACAATAATTCACCCACCTTCAAGAGTAAGGGATTTGGTTTGAGCAGACTTTGGTTCTCAGCTTTGTGACAGTGGAAACAAAGCTTTAGAGTAGTCTTAATTTTGGCCTTTAGTTTGAAACACTGCGTGAAAACATGTTGACAGCACTCTCCCCCTTCCTCTCCTCCCTCTGTCCTCTCCTCCCTCTCCCTGTCCCCCTCTCTCGCTCTCTCCCCCTCTCCCCCTCTCTCAACAGGAGTTACCACAGCGCAGAGCAGCTCTCCGCAGAGATCAGTCTGGACTCGGACTCCCAGAAGACGGAGGGGAAGCAGAATGGTCAGTCCTGGTGCACTGCAGGTCAGGAGCGCATTGCAAGCAGCTCATCCCGCCCTGTTGCTGTTGCTGTTGCTGCTGCTGCTGCTGACAGGGGCCCTGGGGGGAGGCATGGGCCATACGTCTTGGTGTGAAAATACCTCACTAGTGAGGGAAGCCTAATTGTTACCCTTTGGAAAGATACCTGTGGTGAATGTGCATGCATTATTACCATGGTCATTTCACAAATGAATCTATTCATGTTAGTTAATTTAGTCCCTAGGATTTACCACTGTGCTTCCCCAAACTTAACTTAACCGAAAAATATAGCGTTACACATCCCCATATGTTGCTACAACTGTTTAAATAACACACCTGTCATTTTTCTTTTCATTGTTAACATCCTGACAACTTTTTACACATAACTTTAAAGTCTGTTTCAAAGTGCTTTTCAAAATGTCTGCTCTAGTGCACTGACAGTGTAAGGATTATTGCCCACATTGTCAAACAGGTAACACAGCGGTAACGATCCATGATGTGGTACGGAACAGAATGTTTTTTTTTTGTTGTTTTTTTTTAATCCTGCAGTGATTTGGAGGACAGATCTCCAACCCCAGTGCACTAGAGTGGGCATTTTGAAAAGCACTTTGAAACAGACTTTAAAGTTTGTAAGTGTAAAACGTTGTCAGGATGTTAACAATGAAAAGAAAAAATGACAGATAAGTTATTTAAACAGTTGTAGCAGCATGTGACGGCATGTAATGCTGTATTTTTCGGAATCCCGCTACACGAGTTAGCAAAAAGCCGTGCTGGACGGGATACTCCTGAGAGTGCAGAGAGCAAGTGGAGAGTGAGGGGAGCGGGGCGCGGTGTGGAGGTGCAATGGGAACAGAGCAGGAAAAATAATCAGACTTTGTATGTGCTATCAACTTAAAAAAACAACCAATGTCACTTAAATCCTAAAGTTTAAAACTCCCGTATGGCTTCAATAGAGTCTAAACTCCACATCCAGTGAACTTCAACAGTTGATGTGATATTCTATATCCACTAGGGGCAGGTTAAAAGCTTACAGCTGATGTACTTAGACATGATTCTCAGAGCTCTGAGGCCACAAGGGTGCTTTAAACTTCTGAGTTTTAAAAAGTTACCAGGAACTAGAACAGAAAATGGTCCAAAGACAATCTAAAGAACAAGGTATCCAAACCGGGTATCCCTTTATTGTGCACATTACTCATTTCTATTCTGTGAATGCAATTTGTTTGGGGAGCTGAACAAAATCTATTGTGCAATGCATAGCCCTGGAGCAACGGGAAACTCAAGCGGCTGTGCTTCCCCCCCCAGAACAAACTTCATTCACAGCGTAGTTATTACACAGGAAAAAATGAAAGCAGTAGAAGCTGGTGTATTTGAATTAATGTTTTATATTGTATTTAATGACGGTATCATCTGGTGTCAGAACATACAGGTGTTTTAGTCTTAAACAAGGTGCCACCTAATGTTACTTACTTAATGTAATATTTTTTTTCATGTGAAAGTCAGAATTTCTTATGTTTGAATGGGCCAAATTGTGGATTAATTGTGGATTCTCTCTTGTCATAAAATAATAAAGTGTTTTTAAATATTTTTAAAAACCACAATAAAATGTACCAAATGACACAAATGCAGAGATTAAAGTACAGCAGTGTCTGGCTAAGAGAACACCCCTCGGGAAGCAAGCAAAGTGTTCTTATAGCTGAAGTGTTCTCTAAGACGGAGTCCACTACCAGACACAATATGAATCAATAAATAAATAAATACATATGTATTACTCATGACACACGTGCATCAACATATGAAATGAACTGAATAAATAAAAGCAAAACAATATATTTAATGTTAATAAACTATAATAACAAACTAATGTTAATAAAACTAAAGCAAAATAGCACGGTCAAGCTTAAATCGCTATGTACTATGAAATTAGCTGCCGGGTGTGTTTCGGTCTATCTCACTATCAAACTAAATTAACACAGCACCCCTACACACATTACAAAATGCAGCAGCAATATACAAGACATGCACATTATTTAACAGAATGGTGAAGCAACTCACCAGAACGGGAAACACCAAATTGTTTTGTGACTTGTGTCTGATTCAGGTTTTTTTCAAGAGCTCGAACAATTTCCAACTTTGTGTAGCAAGAGAAACAGCAGCGTGTTTTACGGTTTGTTTACATGCAATTCTGTAGCAACGAGGCGCTCTCGTGGAAATCAGAATACAAAACGAGCCAATGATATGACGGCGGTACTGGAAAGATTTAATAAACCAATCAGTGTGCCTCAAACAGTACTGTATCCATTGTGAACTAATCTTTATCGGTGCAAAGAAGGTGTTGTTTTAAGTGAAGTTCCTGTTCCTTTAGCCGATGGAAATGGAAAAAAATCTAATTCACCACAAGGTTGTTCCCTTAGGCGAAGTGTTCTCTTAGGAGGTATTCCTATACGGGGAGACTACTGTATTAGATCATTCTGCTGCTACATCGGTAATTCAGTACTACCATCACAGACTCCCAGGACCTTTAAATCATTAAAACAGATGACTGTAACTGTGTGTCTGTGTGTCTTCTTTCAGGCAAAGACTATACCCCGTCGATGTTAGGTCTGTGCGGCTCTCTGGCTTCTCTCCCCAGCTGTAAGTCTCTGCCCAGCCTAAAGTCCAGCGAGTGCCTGGTCCCTGTCAGCACTGAAGCCAGTCCTGCCCTCTCCCCCAGCTAAGGGCAGGGCTCCTGCCTGCATCGCCGGCCTGCTCCTGGCTCAACTCAGACATTCCTATCAAGACCACTGCTCTCTGCACCTGGCTCAACTCTGACATTCCTATCAAGACCACTGCTCTCTCTGCACCTGGCTCAACTCTGACATTCCTATCAAGACCACTGCTCTCTCTGCACCTGGCTCAACTCACATATTCCTGTCAAGACCACTGCTCTCTGCACCTGGCTCAACTCACATATTCCTGTCAAGACCACTGCTCTCTCTGCACCTGGCTCAACTCTGACATTCCTATCAAGACCACTGCTCTCTCTGCACCTGGCTCAACTCTGACATTCCTATCAAGACCACTGCTCTCTCTGCACCTGGCTCAACTCTGACATTCCTATCAAGACCACTGCTCTCTCTGCACCTGGCTCAACTCTGACATTCCTATCAAGACCACTGCTCTCTCTGCACCTGGCTCAACTCTGACATTCCTATCAAGACCACTGCTCTCTGCACCTGGCTCAACTCAGTCATTCCTGTCAAGTCCACTGCTCTCTGCACCTGGCTCAACTCAGTCATTCCTGTCAAGTCCACTGCTCTCTGCACCTGGCTCAACTCAGTCATTCCTGTCAAGTCCACTGCTCTCTGCACCTGGCTCAACTCACATATTCCTGTCAAGACCACTGCTCTCTGCACCTGGCTCAACTCAGTCATTCCTGTCAAGTCCACTGCTCTCTGCACCTGGCTCAACTCACACATTCCTGTCAAGACCACTGCTCTCTGCTCCTGTGCGCTCAGGCTGTTTCACTCCTGCTTTGAATGATAGAGCTCCGACCTGCCAGGATCCATATTGTCTGCATCTGCAGCATTTGTCTGTCCATCTGTTTGTCTGTCTGTTAGGGATTTGTTATGGCTAAAATAATTTGCCCTTTAACTTTTTTTTTTAATTAATTTTGACTTTTAATGGGATTCTGGCATAGCAAACAGTACCCTCTGGTGGACAAATGTTATAACATTTACTGAACACCACTTCTATCTCTACCTAACCTTCTGTCTATCTATCTATCTATCTATCTATCTGTCTATCTATCTATCTGCCTGTATGTGGGGAAGATTCAATCAAAAGAAAATTGAAAAATACTGGTGAGGTCCAGAACATTGAAACAGATGTAAAGGTTAAAGAACAGACAATAAAGTAGCAAAGAGCCTTGCTGATTTAAAAAAATAAAATCAATATTGCAGCAGTTTTGTACTGTATATGCAATAAATGTAAAGTACTATGAGGAGGTCAATTTAATGGTATGATTGTGCTCTACAGTGTTAATGGGATGATTGTGCTCTACAGTGTTAATGGGATGATTGTGCTGTACAGTGTTAATGGAATGATTGTGCTGTACAGTATTTATTTATTTTTTTAATTTTTTTTAGAGTGACCAGTTATTATTTTTATTTATTTTCCCCCAATTTGGAATGTCCAATTATGTTTTTTCTCCTCTCCGCAGCGAGTCCTCACAGAGCACAGACATCCTGAGGGCGTGTGAGCGTCCTCCGATCTCACAAGCCTAAAGCCAGAATCGCTTTCACACCAAGCAATCCAGAGCAGAGGTGGGCGGGGCTACCGATCCCAGAGAACAGTGATCAGCCCTGCTTTTTATCCACTTTGAATGTGCTCAGTGTCTGGCCAGTAGGGTTTGCTGTTGCACAATGAGGAGAAGGAATCTCTGCCTGTTTCCCATCCCCCACCCCTGGGAGCATAAGAGCCAATGTGACGACCCATTTGCGAACTGGCACCGTCTTAATGGGATGATTGTGCTGTACAGTATTGATGGGATGATTTTGCTGTACATTATGTGTGTTTGGAAGCTGCCTGTATACTTTGCTACTACCCTGTTCTCTGCAACCATTCTGTCTCATTTTCCAGAGTGTATCTGTGTAAGGGCTCATTGAATATTAACACACAAACTTGTTTTTGCTAACGCAGTGGCACAATCTCTTGTCTCTGGAAATGTGATTGAATAGTGCCACAGAACTGGAAGATAGCGCTGTAATAAAGCTATACTTTCTGATTGAATTCACCCCCCGGATCTATCAGTCTCTGTCTGTGCATACCTCCGCAATGTGGATATATGCTTATTCATGTACAAGTCACAGGGCAGTATGAGACTTGGAATACTTCTAGGTAAACAGAATCCATTGCTAGTAGCAACTTACAATTTTCTTCTGAGAGTTTAGGTGGCATTGGAATTGTATTTTCTCCTCTTTGAGTGATCTGATCTGAAGCCCCCAGCCTGGATTATTTATGACTATTGTTAAACAGTCCACAGTATAGAAAGGTTAAAGGGCGGTTTTATTATGATCTCTCCCAGGAGAGGCTCCCCTGGTAAAGGCATGATCACTTTATGTGCTGGGTGAGTCATGCAGTCAGGGGAGTGCAGGTTTGGCATTGGCGCTGGTGCTACCAAGTGGTGTGGAGACAGAAGAAAAGCAACCCTCCTGGCCTGGCTCCAGTTGAGCTGAAGTGGACACCTGCAGGGCTGGCCTGTGTCCTCCAGAGGCTGGCAGCTCCCTGGGACACCTACAGGGCTGGCCTTTGTCCTTCAGAGGCTGGAAGCTCCCTGACATCTGCTCGAGCTCCTGGGTGTAAAGAGGCGATTGAGACACTGGAGAGCAAACCTTAGATCTAAAGTGGTGAAGCCTATCATACATCTCATACATCCTGCCTCTTATTTAATGATTATTTCCCAAGTCCACCATATCAGTGAAAAATCCAAACAACTTGAACTGAAAACAGAAGTCAGAGGTCTCATTCTGCCTGCATTATACATGTATAGAGCTGTATACACCACGCTGCCAATCTCTTAGAAATATACCAGGAGCTGCACTTCCAGCAGTAGCAGCACTAGATCCTGGTTACCTTCTCCAGGGACATTGCTCTGAGGCTAGTCCACTTGTTTAGAATTATCCCAAGACTGAAACCTTAAAACAGCTTGTTCTGTAAACAGTTCTGCTCGGCAGGTGCCGTTTGCTGAGCTGCCATCCAGAAAGGTGAATTTTGAACCTGAGTAACCACGCGGTTTCCGAGACAAATAGATGTGTGCTATGAGATACACTGGTTACTGCTAGTGGGACTCCTCCAAGAACTAGCGTGTGTCCATACAACAGCGTCACGTGAGACAGAATGCCTTTGCCATCAGACGAATGCGTCTCGACAAGTGGTTCTAGTGGCAGCGCGGCGTATATGACTTTACATACAGTACGGACATATTTAAAGGGGTGCATAACCAATTTTAACATTAGTCCACTCAGTATTATGCAGATCTTTTGTTTTATTTATTTTTTCTTTACTTCCTGTGCTGTGGTTTAATATCACCTGCATGGTCTAGCCTCACTCCTGTGGTCCAAGCTTCACTCTGACTATGGTGTGACTTACAACCAAGGAAGTAATAAGGCAACACCAGGACTGTACTTAAATCCATGGTGTTGAACATTTAATTAAAGAACAAAAAGATCTTACGATAGTGGGGTAATGTTTGGATTTTAAAGGGTTGGTTGTCACTTCTTTAAAAGTTCTGTTCTGGTAAACACAAAGAAATTCAATGTAAATTAAGTTTGGAATATTTTTGGTGATACTTTAGAGTTAGATAAAGTAAACACACCTGCATGAAAATGTAAAGTCAATGTGATTCAAACAATGAAGGGTCAGTAGTTACAATAAGATTGAAGCTAAATTACTTCGATTTGGTTCCTCAAATGACTGCAAGATTTTCACACATACAGTTAGCAACTAAAATCAGAAATTCTGAAGCGAAACCTCTAAGAAACTAAGGCAAGCTAGTTCAGCAGCGTGCAACTGTTTAGAAGTTTTGCTTCTAAAACCATTCCAGACAAACCAAAGTTATAATGAAGGCTTGCATTCCCCAATGGCCATACAAAATAACACCCCATCGCAGTTCTCTTTATAAACAATGCTAGAGAGCAGAACACTTTAAGAAGGATTTGTAACAAAGGAAGCTGGTACACACATGCATATAACCCTGCTCTATGTTGCTCAACACCATGCATTTGCAGTATAATATATACTGTAGTACAAATAAAACAGTTTTGGTCTTCATTTATAAAATAAACTTTTTTTTTTTAATTCAGGGGTGTGCAAAACATGAAATGACCTCCCTTTAAAGTGTTTTTGTTTACCTTTTTAAAGCTGTGTTTATTACCTGGGACGCCAGAATCACCGTCGAGCCCTCTTGAGGTGTCGTGGGCTAGTCGACGAAACACTGAGGATGGAAGGTGTCCACTTGAAAACCCCAGAGATGTACCCTACTTAGCTCAATCCAGACGGTTGTCATGCTGATGCGCTGGGGAGGCCGCACTTTGGTTGATCCCCGGAGCCAGCATCGCAGCCGTTGTGTGTGCTGATGCGCCAGGGAGGCAAAATAAGCTGATCCCTGGAGCCAGCATTACACTTCAGCCATTAACACCAGACAGAAGGATATCTACATCATCATATGGAAGGAAACGCAAATGGATGGAGACACATATGGATCACATTAGTTTACTGTAAAGCTACGTCTTAGTTGGTGCTTATCTTGGCGAGAGCCGAGTTCAAATCAGCATGAAGTTTTAACATCTACTCTCGTGTAATGGAAATCCCCTTTAAATGAGCATCAGTGTCACTCTGATATCAGAGAGCTGGCTAGCAGTCTAACCTAGAAGGGTTTTTAATGGATAAAATACAAAGAAAGCATAATTAACCTGAAGAAAATCCTATAACTTATCCATATGAAGCAGTACATCTGAGTCATGCCTTCAGTGCGTTTGTGGAAGTTGTAGCTGTATGTTGGGCTTAGGCAGAGTTGGTCATATGTAACTTGTACATAGCTGCCCCCTGGTGGAGAAACAGTATATTGCTTATGCCTGTTGGAAGCATACAGGAAATACAAAAGTGTAGACTCGATCCAGCTCCTTCAGTGCAAAACCTGCAATCGAACTAAACAGCTGGGCTTGGTTTATAATTACTTTAATTACCACTTCCTGTGCTGAAGGTCAGTATTCATTATTTTATTTTTTTGTCTTGCATTGGCCAAGCTTTTTAAATGTGTAGCTTTCTTAATAACACATTAGTGTTTTAACTTATTAGCATGTCATTATATAGTCGATGTTAATTACATTTTAAGTTACTCTGTTGCGCTTTGTATTCATTTATTTCATAGTAAACGAATGACAATGCTGGTCCCTTGATGGATGGAGATCAGGGTAGAGAATAAGGTCAGAGAGCAATGCGACGTGTTATGGGGTGGTGGTGTTTAGATCCACCGCTGTTTGGATAATTAAAATAGCTCCCCACGCAAGCTAATAATTGACAGAATCTCGTTAGACACACTTTACCAGTCAGATATTCATTAGCCGCCGGGGGGGGGGCTATTACTGTGTCATGGATGTACGCATAATAAGAGAAATGGGTGATGATGAGTTCTATGATTATAATTCAACTACTTAGGGACAGACTTAGGACAGACGGTAACAGGCGCCTCTTTTTTATTTTGTTTTTGTTTTAAATGTATAGTACTCAAAGCTGTGCACTCTTTTTTGGACCAGACTATTATATAAAACATGCGCAAGGATAATGTGTTTGTCTTGGGGTATAATGTAAAAGTAACAGGATAATGGATATTACATAAATCCAATGAGAAACGTTGCAAGGGTAGGATAAAGACATAGAAACACAGGCCAACACTTCCAGCAGCGTGAAGGGGGGACCCGTCTGAGAATTTCAATCGTTCTCACAAATGACAGCTGTGAAGGCACAAGGGAGTGGTAAACGGTATCAGTCGTAGGTAAATAATGACATTCCGCCTTAACTGAGATAATTACTACGCCTCCTTAAAAAAACATTGCAGTTCCTGAAAATGGAACATTGGAACCAATCGGCAAATTGCTAACCTGTTCCATATGACCTTGAGCTGAGGGCAGTCTTAATAGAACTTCAAGCCGAGGCTGTCCGGGACTGGCCAACTCCTACGTCATCAGAGCCTGAGCTGCCACTCATCAAACATGGCAACACCTTCTCCGGTGGCACGTCAGTAACTATAGCGTTACCCTATCGTTGCATGCTATTGTAGCATTTTTAAAAAAAAATTATTATTTTATTTACTTTTTTTTTATTAATTTTTTTTTTATTTCCTTAGCAACCACAGGCGATGATGATAGTTTCCCATTGGGTCTGAAACACTGTCACATGATCCACCCACACTCCTCCACATAGAGAAGGTTTGTACTGGAAGTTGTGAGGTGGGATTTGATCAGGACGGGGTTTGATCATTTAGCACCAGTAGGCTCTGTGGTGCTAAACTTTCAAAAGAGTTTAGCACCAATTTACAAAACGATTTGCACCCTGATTAATGATGTTCGGTTCAGAGCTGCAGTAACGGAAGCTTTGACTTAACGGACCCGACAGGGCTGAAGCGGAGTTGTACATAACTATTGCTTTTTAGGCAGGAGAAAGACATATTCAGGTAAGTGCAGGTAAGTGAACGCCACCTTTTTTGTTGTCGTGTAGCTATACGAATATGAAAAATAAGTATCTGTATCAAAATGATGTGTCTTAAAAATATAGTCGTTTTAGTTGTTTAAAATGAGGATATATCCGCACTTCACTCAAGCGAGCGTATTGCACACTGTGACAGAGAAGTCAGTTCAGCTCTTAGTTTGCGTGCTTATAGAATTTATAGGAGACCGAATTGTGTTATTTTGTGGTACGCGTTAAAACGTGGTACGTCGTGTAGTGCGCTTGCCCGGGTATGTGGAAATGATTTTAGCACAGAAAACAAAGAAACGCCCATCTGAACCGGGTACCACATGCTGAGTTTGGCCCTTAAAGTTCTTTTATAGTATCACTTGTTTCATGATTCAGCAAATGTATGTGACAAACTGATGCAACAAAATGGGTTCTCTAAAATTGTAAACATATGCAATTTTGTGGGTGACCTGCAGTGTGTCTTGTTGGTAATAATCAATCACAGCATTGACAGCGTACCGTTTTCTGGCGTTACTCGGGTCAAGTTTGTATACACAGCTGTGTGCACAGCCATTAGAACACCCTGGGTAAACTGCAACAAACTAAAGAGGGGAGGGGGAGGGAGAGGATTCTGTGTGGCTGCCTGGCACATTTACATTTACACAAAACACTGATTCAAGGTATAGAAATTGTTCTGGAAGAATACGTGACCACTTCTGAAAGATAACCGCTTCTAATTCTTATATCATTGCTGAGTTTGTTTTGGCAAGGGCGTAGGTTTGGTTTGAACATTGGTGGGGACACAATTTTGTAGGGCGGCGGAGTCACGGTCGCTAGTGGGGTTCGGGGGCATGCCCCCCCCCCCCCCCCCGGGAAGAAATTTTTTAGGAGACAGCTGTTAAATGGTAACTTCTGGTGGCTTGAAATGAATGCTGGACATGAATCGAGGACAATTTGATTGACATGAAGTTGGCTGGTATACACTTAAAACACTACGATAAAGTGTCCCTCCTGGAAGCTGGTTTGACATCCCTGCTGTAGAATTACTAATAACCTGAATTATAACCTATCCCAGCCTTACTGTAAGCTACCAATACCCCTGGCGCTACAAGCATGAGCACATGCACGCTCACGTGCTCTGCCTGCCTCTCCTGTGTCTGTGCTGCTGCTCGTATCTGGGTGCACTGCTTCATTCACCTGATAAAATAATAAATTGATGCATGCCATATAGAGAGGAAATATATGGCTATGCTAACTTTATTTGCTGAGTATTACTATACAGCATTAGCCTACTATTATATCACAATGTGCCTCAAACAATAATATATCTCAAAACTGAGTCTAACACTTTCACTGTTATAATCACTAAGCCATTACAGACCTCACCTGCGACCCTGTTGCTTCACCTGCCTCTGTACTGCTTTTACCAGGTTGCACTGCTTCACTCGTCTGATAAAATGATAAATTGATGCATGCTGTTTAGAGAGAAAGTATGACTCTGCTAACTTAATTAGTAAATTATTTTTACATTTGCTATGAGAATCATTATCAATTGTGTTTATTACTTTAATAACATCTTCCTACTTACACTTTGACTTTTTGTAAAAAAAACTTTCTTATGTCCATCTTTCTTTTTTTGGTTGCTATTATGCTTTAGTCACCTAAAGCCAAATTGAAGTGATTAGCTAACATTAGTTGGACGACGATATCAAAACATGCTCACGCACACTCACACACTCTCTCTCTCTCTCACACACACACACGTAATGATTTAGCTGTGAAACAAGCTAGCTAGCCGCCAAGGACGTGGGGTTAGCAGCTAGCAATGGGTCGCTAACGTAATAGGTAGGTAGGTAGGTCGGTAGGTTTATTCACTCAAACTATGTTGCTGATGACCTGACAATACCTTCAGCCCCGGCACCTGGCTTTCATTCAGTCAGTGGCTCACACTCCTATCAGACTGACCGGCAAACGGCAACATCAGATGAGCGTCTTTACAGAGTCCAGCCAGCGGTTCTCAACCTTTTTTTACTCACGCCCCACTGAAATTTATTTGTATATATGTCGTCGTCCCCCGACCCGTTTAAATGGACTTTTTAATATATATTTTTTATTACTGCATACATAATATAGTGCATTTATTTAGCCGCCTGGATAGTCACACTGTCCGTTCAATCAAATACATATGTTCGTGTTCGCTTTTTACACACACGATACAAAAATATCAAGCAAGGAGTAAGTTAGTTACAAAGGGAGGAAGGAGGAGGATTGAAATAAGGTGACAACGCATTAACCAACAAACACAAACATCGAATTAAACTGATTATATTTATTCTTATTTTTTAAAATAAATGTGAAAATTGTGGCACAATATACACCTTTTAAGAATGACTAGATTTTTTAAAATTTTAAACCCAGAGATTTACATTTCACTCCCGAGTCCTTGTGCACTTTCGCACTTCAATGAAAACAACACACTCTGGTGGTCCCTGACGTCAGCCACGCACTGAGTCCGTATTACAGTGATGCATTATGGAAGTGCCTAAGCCAATCAAATTAGTGTTATTTTTTTGTTTGTTTTTTTGGAGGAGGGAGGAGTAACAAGGGGGAGGGGCGGGGGGCTTGAGAGAGTTAACCCTTTGTGGAGCAGATAAAATGACTTGACAAAAGACGTTTCAGATTTATCAAAATTATTGGTAGGGACAATTCAACGGTCCCTTGACATTGGTAGGGACATGTCCCTACCGTCCCTAGCTAAATCTATGCCGGTGTGTTTTCGTACGAGTGCAACTAAAAATGCAGTAGTCTTCTTTTCTTCAGTATTCACACGCATTCAGATAAATGGAAAACAATGTGTATATTTAAGACTGTCCTAGTAAATTTAAAAAAAAAAATGATTGCAACGTTTTGCTTTCAAATTGACACAAAAGCTGATTTACAAATGTATACTTTTTGTTTGTCTTATTGCCTTGCATAAACCCTAACTAAAATAATTAGTATCACTTGTTAATGTATATATAAATAATTGCAGTGGCCAATAATTTCTTTAGCATAAGACTTTTTTTTAAAATAATCAAACCATTTTTAAAATAAGTTTTTTTATAATTGAAGGACAACCTTTTGCATATTTTAATCTTAAGTGATATTTACTGACATATAATATTTTCTAAACTTTCTATTAAATAATGTTATTATAATAATAACAACAACAAAAATAGTGTCTTTGCTCTCTCAGGGTCAGACAGCCAGTAAAGGACGTGGTAGCTCAGGTCCAGTGCAGCCCAGGTGTCCTGATCAGCCTAGCCATCTTGAGAGAAGAAAGAAGCTAGTGGAGGCCAGTTCTAGACACACAGGATCGAAACGCTGCAAAAGATTTGATGCCTTTTCAAATAGTGGAGAAACCAGGATAATGGCAAAGCTAAACCCAAAGTATAGTGTACCTTCTAGAAAATACTTTTCTGAGAAGGAAATACCAAATGTATTGATTTAAGAAAGCCGGTTCAAAGCTCAATCTCTGAAGCAAAGTATTTTGCATGTACAACTGATCTCTGGACCGGTAGTAGTGGACATCCTTACATGAGCCTGACTGTCCATTACGTTTCACCATCTTGGGAGATTTGCCTTGAAAACCATTTTTATCCCCCAAGACCACACTGCTGAAAATATCAGAAATATATTTGAGACGCTCCTTTTGGAGTGGAAGCTGGAAATGTCCAGCGTTAGTTGTCACCACCAATAACACGGCTAATATGAAGAAAGCCTTCAGATAGGGCAGCAGTGTGGAGTAGTGGTTAGGGGCTCTGGACTCTTGACCGGAGGATCTTGGGTACACTGCTGCTGTACCCTTGAGCAAGGTACTTTACCTAGCCTGCTCCAGTAAAAACCCAACTGTATAAATGGGTAATTGCATGTAAATATGTGTAAAAAATTATGTAATTGTGTGTAAAAATAATGTGATATCTTGTAACAATTGTAAGTCGCCCTGGATAAGGGTGTCTGCTAATAAATAAATAAATAAATAAATAATAATAATAATTTAACATGGCTTAGCTGCTTTGGACATAACCTTAACCTTGCAGTTGGAAAAGCCTTAACAATTGACAGAGCAGTTGGGGCAGTCGGAGCATGCCGAAGTGTTGTCCAAAACTTTAATCACACTTGATGTTGCTCTATGGTATCTAGATTCATAAAGTAACATCAAGCTGTGGGTGCTACTCTGTTGTCTGTTCAGAGCACACGGCTCTTGAGTCTAAAGGCAACATGTATTTCTACCTTGGAAGACCTTTGTAAAGTTCTGGAACCGCTGAATGCTTTCACAGATTCTCTGGCTGCAGAAAACTACATTACCGTCTGAGCCCTGAAGCCTGTCCTCCATCACTTAACCAATGATGTGCTGAAAGAAGCAGCCAATGATAGTGAGCTGGCTAAGAGGATGAAGGCTCTAATCAGGAATGACCTTATTGAAAGATATTCAAGAGAAAATGTGACAAGAACATTAGATGTTGGGTGTTTTCTTGACCCCCAGATTCAAGGCCTGCTTCAGTGAAAGTACAGACGACATTGGCATGGTTTGCATGTTAGAAAAATGTCATGACTTATTTAAGGTGGTACAGCTGA
This sequence comes from Acipenser ruthenus, assembly GCF_902713425.1. Lineage (NCBI taxonomy): Eukaryota > Metazoa > Chordata > Actinopteri > Acipenseriformes > Acipenseridae > Acipenser > Acipenser ruthenus. The sequence continues at coordinate 11,751,966 of NC_081221.1, forward strand.
ATTGCAATTTGATAGTTTTGGTCTATATTTCATTTAACAATTCCTGCTTTGAAACTTCATGTTGTATTTGATTTTTGTATAATTAATTTACATTTGTATTCAAACATAAAATCAAAACTATCTAAAATTGTAGTCCAGCCGTACCACCTTAAATAAGTCATGACAGTAGACAAGTCATGACATTTTCCCAGCATGTAAACCAAGCCATTGTCTCCATCACAAAGAGAGAGGCAGTCAAGACTCATGAAGCTTCCCAAGTTCCTGATAAAATGACATTGCCTCAGCAAGAAGTTATTATTATTATTATTATTTATTTCTTAGCAGACGCCCTTATCCAGGGCGACTTACAATTGTTACAAGATATCACATTGTTTTTACATACAATTACATTATTTTTTACACTATTTTTACATACAGTTACCCATTTATACAGTTGGGTGTTTACTGGAGCAATCTAGGTTGCTCCAGTAACCTTGCTCAAGGGTACAGCAGCAGTGTCCCCCACCTGGGATTGAACCCAAGACCCTCCGGTCAGGAGTCCAGAGCCCTAACCACTACGCCACACTGCTATAATACTGCCAAGGAAGAACTAGCTTTGAATAAATTTGCCGGTTTGTGTAAACGGCGTTGAACTTAAGAACACATTAGCCAAATCCAGAAATGTCACATGGAGCTCGATCCTCTCCTTTATAGCTGATTAAATTTGTTGCCAGATCAAGCTGATCTGTTCTAAGCATCCTGGGAAACCTGGAGTGCCCGCTTTTTGTACTGAAGTGTCAATTAAGCAGTTCTTTAATAAGTATGTTGACATTCTCTGAGCAGTAATGCTGAAGAAAATCTTGCCTTCTACGTTTAATAGGGAAATAGGACAAAACTGACCTGATGCTCATAAAATCTTTTTCTTTAGGTAGAAAGACTCCACCTGCTCGGCGCCATGCTCCTGGTACAACCTGTTTTTCCCATGCCATTTTCATCGATTTCCACAGGATTCGTAGAACTCCTGAAGCACTCTTGTACACTCTGTACGGAACTCCATTAGGCCCTGGAGATGATGAAGCCCTTGCTTTTTTCACAGCTTGCTCTACTTCTTTCCACTTAGGTGCACAGTCCTCCATTTGGTATTCTGGTGGATTGATAGGTGGGATGTCTGAAGGAATTGACATAGGCTCTTGCCTTTTTGAATCTGTATGTATTTCCTCCAAATATCTCTCCAGCTCAAACTTAGATGATTTTAGAGTGCCATTTTTCTCACTGGTGAATAACTTCTTTACAAATTTGAATGGGTCTTTATAAAAGTTGTTCTCGCACGCTCCTTCTTTTTGTAGCGTTTCCGTAGGCGGTCAGCTCTGCGCAATGTTGCAAGCTTATCTTTTATGACCCTTTGTAAGAGATTGAGTCCCTCCTTCTGACTTTGTTCTGCTCTTCTCCATTGCTTCCTCAGCTGTCTCCTTTCTCTAACTAAGCGTTCAATCTCCTGCTGTCGTCTAGACTTTCCAGGAATAATTTGTACTTTTTCCTTCCTTTTTTCAACTCCAAACCTTTCGCTTCCATATGCGTAGATGATGTCCCCAAATTTATCCAGCTTCTTTTCAACTGTTCCACTAAACCTTTCCAGCGCAAAACAGAGATCTGTGTTTACTGTGTCCCATGCAGTTTTCTCACAAGCTCTTGGCCATTGAACTGCAGGCTTGTGCCCGTTGAGGTTCTTTTCTCTCTTACGCTGGTTCATCTGACCGGGTTCACAAGGATCATTAGGTTCATCACTAACTGTATCCATGCAAGTCCTCCTTACGTCTATGACAGGGGTGCTGATATCCTGCGAACTGTGGTTTGCTTCCTGTCACTGGATTTCATTCGACTGACTTGAGTGACTTAGTAAGAAGTACTGATCGATGCGAGGCCCTTGTCCCTTCTCCCTCAAGCATTTCATTCTCCCTTGATGAATCTTCAAACTCCTGACCTGTCGCCTTGCTCCAGCCGCAGACACAAACCTGGAGTTCCATGTCTTTGCTAACTGCAGATCTTGACTAAGTCTTTTGTGAAGTACTCTCCATTCTCATGTCCGTTTCCATTCCTAAGTCGTTAACCGTGTTGTCCAATGTTGAGTCATCTTCTGCCCCTGCTCTCGCAGACTCTAGGGGTATTTTTCTCTTTAATTTCTTAGAAGCCTTGGGCAGGTGTCTCAAGCATTCCATTTACCTTTGAAAACACAGAGCTGGATACTGCTGACAAGGGTAGCTAACCCTTGCCAGCCCCAATGGGGTCTCTTTCCTCCTGTCATCTGTCTCTCCATGCTGTCACAAGGTCTTTCCTTTATTGCCAGCTGCACTATTCACAGCAGTCACTGGACGTATCCAGATCTTCATGATTTCCATTACATGAGAGTTAAAACTTCATGCTGATTTGAACTTGGCTCTCGTCAAGATAAGCACCAACTAAGATGTAGCATTACAGTAAACTAATGCGATCCATTTGAATCTCTATCCATTTGCTTTTTTTCCATCTGATGATGTAGATATCCTTCTGCCTGGTGTTGATGGCTGAAGTGTAATGGGTGTATTTGTGTTTTGGGTGACCAGGGTGAGGCGATATACAAAAATGTCCAGCTGACCAATGATAAACAACTACACAGACAAGTCTCTGAGAATGCTCCTGACAGTAAAGCAGATTGTTGACCATGAAAGTCAGACTTCACTAAAATAATTGATAACGCACTGAAGTACATGGATGAGAGATTGTGGAGCTTCACCCAAAGGCCCCTGTCTAGCTTCAGTGTGTTTCACACATCTCTGCTGCCACATAACCGAGAGAAGCTGGCTACCTCTGGCTATGATGAGGTAGTTGCACTAGCAAAGCACTTTGAAAAAGTCCTGACAAAGGAAGAGTTTGACCTAATCCCACAAAAATGGACTGATTTTCTCTCCCCCCCCCCCGCTATTAAAATATTGTGCACAATATTCCAAAAATATATATATATTTTTATAACATGAGAAAGTAACCTCTTTTTTCCCCCTCATACAGTCTCTTCACCGCTCCAGCCCAGGACAAAATACGACGCTGCCCACAACAGCCAGAACAGGTAAGTAAATGAATAACATTCTATTACAAAGCGACTGTCCCAGACAGGCTTTGAACAGGAACATGTTAAGAAATAAATAATGCGCGGTTATTTTTATTATGTTGTGTTGAAGTTTGGGAGCAGTTTCCCCACAATCACAAAGAAGCCTAGTACAGTATTCAAAATTAATACAAATTAAAAAAAATAAATAAATAAAATTGTTAGGTATCGAAATCTACAAAGTGGTATGTAAACAATATGTTAACAAAGTTACATTATTTAGCAGGACTCCTGAAGCAAAATTATTTAATTCTGTATGGAGATGCAAACCTTTTTGGCCATAGCTGTACTGTAACGGACCCCTCCTTGGACTCTACTTGACCTTAGATACAAGGTTCATCTCCCACCTGACTACTGGGGGAGGACACTGGATCACACTAACCTAGCAGTGACGCACCCTACCTCCAGACTACTGGGGGAGGACACTGGATCACACTAACCTAGCAGTGACGCACCCTACCTCCAGACTACTGGGGTAGGACACTGGATCACACTAACCTAGCAGTGACGCACCCTACCTCCAGACTACTGGGGGAGGACACTGGATCACACTAACCTAGCAGTGACGCAACCTACCTCCAGACTACTGGGGGAGGACACTGGATCACACTAACCTAGCAGTGACGCACCCTAGCTCCAGACTACTGGGGGAGGACACTGGATCACACTAACCTAGCAGTGACGCACCCTACCTCCAGACTACTGGGGGAGGACACTGGATCACACTAACCTAGCAGTGACGCACCCTACCTCCAGACTACTGGGGGAGGGGAAGCACACTGGGTAGCTCTAACTTCAGTAACGTGTCGCTGCCACCACCCGGAACCCTGGGAACTAATGGGTGATAAAGGGAAGGGGAAGAACAAACAACGGAAGAATGTAATGAAGCGAAAAATAAAGTGACAAAGTGAAGGGCTGCAGAGGAGCCTATTGATAGAGGGATGGAATGAAGAAAGGCGTTCACACCACACTATAAAAACAATACACATACAGTCACTAAAGTGCCTGAGAGATCTCTTTACACTTGCTATCTCTAGTATAATATATTCTCACAAACCAGCTACAGCAAATACAACTTGTTCTTAAACCAACAAGCTATAGAAACCAATCAAGCCCCTTTAAAACAATTCACACGACTATGAAAAGTATGAACAGTGAAACACTATATTAAACTATAAAGAAACAAAAACACTGGTTTATTATTCACTCAAGAGAATAATAAACAAATCAACAAAGAAATAAAACAGACATGAAACAAGGGCTAGCTTTATAAGTTAGTAATTATCAATCAGTTTATACCATATTAAAAATAGCCTAGCAAAACTCTAATCTCAGAAATAAGATTACACTAGAAAACAAACTTAAATGCTAATAATTAAGATCCACTGCCACAGTAGTAATTAATGATAAAATAGCAAACTGAGACACAGCCAATAATCAGTCACCAGACATATACGAGAGAGAGTGAAAGGGAGAGAGAACTGATAATAATGATGCCTACACCGGTCGTCACGTTACCTGTACCAGCACAACACAAGGGCTGTGCTTCAAGTCTGCCCAAGCTCGCCAACAGTACAGTCTGTGAAAACAGCTCTCTCTGTGCTCATTGCTTGCTCTGTTATTGCTTCCTGTCTGGTCTCACACTCTCTCTCTCTCTCTTTCTGTCTCTTGCCCTCTCTCTTATATAGAGGTGCTAATTAATCTACACATTTTCACATGGATCAATCGAGATCATTTGCATACACAATTACATTAGATCTACAGAAAGGAGAGCACTCCATCCAACTTTTCAGCTCGGTAAAACTTATGCAAATAAGAAAATATATGCGTCAAACGCTGTGGCAAAACGGATTAAGCTCGCTCGCTAGAGGTGGTTTTATTTTTTACTTGCAGTGACATTTTATTTGAAACTTGCATGGAAAACCATACCGAGCGTGTTTCTGGTCCGAGCGCCCTTCCTCGCCATTCCAGTGATGTAAAACTGTTCAATGCGCATGCTCCGATGGTAAAAACAAGTTGGCAGACCCCGGAACAGAGACTCAGTAGAGTAGAGACAAGTTGAGTAAATGAGTTTAATAGTTTGCAAACCAGAGAACGCTCTCAGCACACGTGGTGCTAGACAAACATCGAGCAGAGTTCTGCCTGCGCAGAGCCAGTAAACGTAATATATACCTCGCAACCTACAGTTATTGCGAGCCAATCACAGAAGCTTAACTCATATACAGTAAAAACAACTTCGTCCTACATGCAAGCAGGCTGTCTCAATACCTGTAGTCAGTCAGACTAGACTTGTGGTTTATCTTGTGTCCTGTTTACCAACTTCTTCTATTGGTTACTGGTTTGTTGAGTCAGTTGCTATGGGACGTTGGTCCTTTACAAACATACTGATTGGTCCTTACATGGCTGATGCAACATCAGTTGAATATGCAAGCTCCCCCAAGTCTAGTCAGCTGAAACCACAAACACATCTTTACATTTTATTTCTACATAATATTTATAATACTTTTTAAAGTCAAAACACATATTACTTGATAACTCTTTTTCTGCTTATCGTATTGGCACCTCAGACATAAGAGTTTAAACAGAAAGCAAAGAGTAATTTTCCCAAGACAGGAGCAAATAAGAAATACAATTACTGAACAAATATGATGATGTCTCTGCGCTTGATTTGTTTACGTTTTTAAGTTCAAAGTTTCTACCCATTTGTTTCAATTAAAAAAAAAAAAAAAAAAAAAGAAAAAAGTTATTAAAAAATGCTATTTTGTTTGAGAAAATACTGGCAAAAAAAATATAAACCAATCAGAAGTATTAGTATTTTATTTATTTATTTTTTTTTTAATTGTGTCGCTGCCAAAAATGTGCTGAATTGCATCACAATCACACAAGCAAATTCTATTGAATGCGTCACCATTTGCTGAAGATGTTAATTTAAAATATGATATAAATACTGCTTGAAACGTTCTGTCTGGGGGGGGGGATCATCACAAAGCACAAACAGCATCCCCAAATCGCTGTCAGCCATGATGCGAACAGGAATGGAACTAAATGATTTTGCAAAAAGACTAAAACCTGTTCCTGTTCCATATCGAACAAGCTGAACGTGTCGGAGTCTGTCTGCCTCACAGTAATATATGGGTTACTTAATGGGTCCCTGTTGATATTAACAGAGCAAACTTGGTGTTAGCTGTCATCTGACATGGTCAGAGTTAAAAACAAAGCAGAACAGTGGAAGAAAACTAAGGAAGAAGAAGTTCAAACTGTTTGGAGCAGTTTATTCTGCTGGCAGAGCGGGGCAGTGGTTTCTAGGTGAGTAAACTGTAGAAGAATTTGTGAGTAGGCCCCCAGGAATCCGATTTTGGTATAAAACTGAACAGGAGAATGCAGCACTGCAGTTTCAGTGACACAAAGGGCTCTATTTAGCAGAGAGGCAAGGGGATTTTTCTGAAAGCAATTAAACCATGTTATTGGCATAAAACCTGCAAGAAGTAACTTGGCAACTAGCAGATGAATTATTGTTCTGAGCAGTTCCTTGCTATTTGTATACTGTTGGTGTTGTTTGTGTTTGTAGCTTAATTAGGTCCTGATATGCCAAGCCTTATTGCACATCTGTAAGTGCAGCTGAACCCTTTTAATATCAATGCAATATTGTTGTTAAACCCTTAGACTTAAACCTGCAACCCTATTGGCTAATAGTGTCACATGACCAAAAATAGTTTGGGTTATTGCCCACAATCCGGCCAATAGACACTCAAGCTTATAGGCAAAGCGCACTTGCCCTCTGCAATCACAGGTTTAAACATAAAACCAAAAAAAGAGATTGACTATTAAACCCTTGGAGGCAGCAGTAGTACTAAGTATAATTCTCTGTATTACATTGATTACAGTAGTGTTTGTTAATGGGAGTTTATCGCTCGGAGCACGAAGATACCTATACAGACAGGGCCAAGGCAAGAGGTCATGCAGATATTGTATTTGTGATTGGATGCTTTAGAATGAGACTTCCACTTTTTAAGCAGTGCATATTTTGAGGAGAAGCATTTCTTGTAAGTGTTGGAATGCAACGCCTTGAGCGGTAAGTACAGGTTTTGTGCTGATGTCAGCTTTATTAACTCCTCAGCTGCTAGGAGGATGTCAACACATGGTAGAGTTTTCAGTATTACTCTCTTTGTGAGGACAGTGTTTCAGATGTTGTCCTCAAAAGGAGAGAACACACGTTGCCCAGTCTTCTCATAGCCAACAGCAAGCACGTTCTTCTCCATCGTTTTACACTGAAGTGTGGGAACAGCAGTGGGGTTCTTCTGTGTCAACTCAGTCAAAATCCAGGAAAATCCCACATCATGGTTTTGATTTTGCTTATATGTTGTGTAGTGGAAGATACAGGTCAGGTATAAAACCAGGCCAAATATTTCAGCTCAATGATGATTTGCTGAGATACACCCCCTTTTGGGGTGGGTAGTCTTACTTGAAATGCGTCTCATTTTGGAGTGATTTTGAGGATCTAAAAATGATATTTTGAATATCAGTAGCCCTGTGAATGCTTCTGTACAGATAGCCAGGGAGGTCTTCTGTAGAATCCATGCAAAATAAGTACCTCTGCTTTAGTATTTCTGTGTTGCTGGGGGCCTTAAAATTGAAAAATTGGCCAATTTTCAAATTCCTGCGTGATTAAGTGCATGTAGAAGAGATATCACTTTTTCAAATTGCTTAGGTGTGCTCATAATTTAACTGACTTTCTGTATGCAGATCTGCTACTGTCTACCTAATTTACTGTCTGATTTTAATGACCCCACAAAAAGGCTTCATGATGAAAGTATCAAAAAAAGCCCCATCTTTGAAGGGCTGAAACCCCTTGTGGGGCACGAGCTAACAAACTGACCTTTGGTGGGCTTATAGATGAGGATTTGACGGACTTGTGGTAAAATAATTGACTTGGTAATCTGTCTCCTTCACAGTTTAATAAATGTACAAACATGAACACTCTTTTATGTTTTGGGTTATATTGTACAATATTAGCACATAGTTGGAGTTTAAACCAAGAGAAACCATAAAATGTGTATAAGTAAATAAATCTTTCGAACTAAAATATGTATAATCTTTATATGCAAATGGTTTGTCATAGGGCTACAAGAGGTACTGTTGCCATCTTTAAAAATGGATTCTTGCAAAGTTCTGAAACATGCATTCATGGGTTATAGATGAGAGTTTGAAGGACTTGTGAAATAACTGACTTGGTAATCGATCTCCATCTAAATTACAGGTACAACTGCGTGTGACACAATGTTATTGAAATCTGACTTAAAATGATATGGGCAGAACAGATATCGGTTTTATGACATGTTTTTGAATGAGTCTTGTGATGGATTGTGACTTGCTGTCAACTGATTTTTTTTATGTAGTGGTGGTGCCCCACCTGGGCAGAAGATTATTAAACTGTGAAAGAGACAGATTACCAAATCAGTTATTTCACCACAAGTCCTTCAAAAGGGGGTGTATCTCAGCAACTCTTCATCATTGAGCTGAAATATTTGGCCTGGTTTCATACCTGACCTGTATCTTCCACTACACAAAATCAAAGCAAAAATCTATGGTGGGAAGCTCTGGTTGAGTTGACACGGAATGACCTAGTCGCAAAATCTGGTTAGTTTTTACAAGATCTAAGTAATATAGAGCCGAATTTGAGTCGATTTAACAGATTAAAAAACATGCAAAATTGTGCTCTGAATCCTTTTTTTATGTTGACACCATCTTATTCTTTTGAAGACTAACTCTCCCTGTAAGCTCTCTGGGAGATTACTAAACTGATGTCCTGCAGCACCCATTACACAGTTCAGGTTATCAGTTAGACAGGTTTCCCCAAGCTAGTTACAAGGTGCTCCTGCTTCAGTTACATGTACTGGTCAGGCAAACACTTCCCATGCTGAGTCCTGCAAGGATATTGCTGCTCTAGAAAGAGTGCACAGAAGAGCGACCAGAATTATCCCAGGTTTAAAAGGCATGTCGTATGCCGACAGGCTAAAAGAATTGAATCTATTCAGTCTTGAACAAAGAAGACTACGCAGTGATCTGATTCAAGCATTCAAAATTCTAAAAGGTATTGACAGTGTCGACCCAAGGGACTTTTTCGACCTGAAAAAAACACGGACCAGGCGTCACAAATGGTGATTAGATAAAGGGGCATTCAGAACAGAAAATAGGAGGCACTTTTTTACAGAGAGAATTGTGAGGGTCTGGAACCAACTCCCCAGTAATGTTGTTGAGGCTGGCACCCTGGGATCCTTCAAGAAGCTGCTTGATGAGATTATGGGATCAATAAGCTACTAACAACAAAAAGAGCAAGATGGGCCGAGTGGCCTCTCGTTTGTAAACTTTCTTATGTTCTTATGACCTCCACAGGGTTCCGGAGCTTGGTAAGATGATGTCTCTTTGACTGTATGTTATGACTCTCCGTTTGTGTCTCGGTGTATTTTGCAGGCCGCACTGTTTGAAGATGCTGTCTCGGTCTATGGTCTCCATGTTCATGTTTGCCTGCGGGGGTGTGATGGGGTGCTTGCTGTTTTATTATGCTGTTGGCAAGGTGAGGCTGCAGATGGCACAGCCGATGACGCTGTACTCTTCCGGACACCAGCACGACCTTCAGTATCACCAGCCATTGAGAAACACCACTGCAGGTACCCGCTGCTGGCTCAGTCACCAACTGTGGGGCTCTTTTAAAAAACTGGGGATGTCTCGGCTTGCATTTGGCTATAATACGCTAAACTCTGATACAGATATTCACTCTTTTTCATGTTCTTATCTTTGCACTTATAATCCAACTGCTGAAAAATATTTACACAATTCCACTTGTTATAAATCTTGTGAAGCAGTTTTGAACTATCGCTTTCAGGTACTGTATCAATAACATGGCAAAGCGTGGAAGACAGTAACGTCAATTTTGGCCAAAGTCTGGCTTATAAAATTAGATTTAATGAACTGCCTGGTTACAATATAGCTGATAAAATGCCTTTTTATCTAGAGCCCTTTGCTGTACCATTGTAATCGAAACCTGGCTAGGCAAACTAACTTTCATTTAAAAGGAATGCTGTACGGAGTACCTACCCCTTGCTCAAATATTTAGTCTTTACATTTTGAAATTGAAATACGCAGAAGCTGGGTTTAGATGCGTCAGCCCAGGCTGTTAAACAAACACCATTCCTCAGTGTTTAAACACAGAGATCGGCTCTCCTGGTACCCTTCCAAAACTGTCCAGACAAGGAAGTTTTATACCTTAAATAATTGTGTGTCAGTCTGTAGGTATATGGAGTCACACTAATATATTTTACATGGAGAGAAGCTTTTCCATCAGTTTAGACATTCTTTAAGAGAAATAATTGCAGAATCAGATTCTGTACTGTATGTTAGATGTAGGTCATAGTTAGGGGTGTAAGGATACAGTACATACCATGATTGATACATGAGACTGAACGCAGAATGTATTAACCCTAAGACGTACAGTATGCAAACAAAAACAAGCTTCCAATAAGTTGGCTGTCCCGCGTGACAGTCCTTGGAGACATAGCAGGCTGTGTGGTCCAGTGGTTAAAGAAAAGGGCTTGTAACCAGGAGGTCCCCGGTTCAAATCCCACCTCAGCCACTGACTCATTGTGTGACCCTGAGCAAGTCACTTAACCTCCTTGTGCTCCGTCTTTCGGGTGAGACGTAATTGTAAGTGACTCTGCAGCTGATGCATAGTTCACACACCCTAGTCTCTGTAAGTCGCCTTGGATAAAGGCGTCTGCTAAATAAACAAATAATAATAATAATTGAAACTTGTATTCTGTGTCTGACAGTTTCCTAAAAAAACATTTCCAAAATAGTCATCGATTTACAAATGACCGTATTACATTTAGGAGAGCTATGGAGACGATAATATGTTGTACTATGGTAGCTGTTATTGAGCAGCATTATAATGAAATGATAATAAAGTTGTGTGACAGAATGAATCAGCCCTAGTCATGGGGATATACGTCTTCATGTTACTGATGGCTATAATTGTTTATTTCGAGTCCTGGAGGGGGGTGAATGTCCCTGGCGTGCTTGTTAGAAATCGAGGAACACATTTGAGTTGATCGAGGATAAGAATACAGGGAATTCCTAGAGTTTCACAAGCATCTAAGGCCCTTTGCGTCAAAGGAAAATCTTCTGGATGGAATCTGTGTGTAACTCGCGCTCTTGTTTCAATGGACCAAAGAGGCAGTAAACTTCATCCACAGAACCGAAACTGCAAACCTTGGCAAATCCTGCGTTCGCTTTCTTTTTGTCTGCATTGGATTCATGTCAAATTTCCACAGGAGTAAAAAAACAATCTGAGATTTCCTCACGGATTCTCTCTCTCTCTCTCTCTCTCTCTCTCTCTCTCTCTCTCTCTCTCTCTCTCTCAGACCCATCCCCTGACTCTGGGGTGCGAATCCTGTGCTGGGTGATGACCTCGCCGCAGTCCCTCCAATCCAAGGCGCGGCACATCAAGACCACCTGGGGGCGCCGCTGCGACGAGCTCCTCTTCATGAGCTCCGTGTCCGACCCCTCATTCCCTGCCCTGGGCCTGAACACCTCGGAGGGGCGCAGCCAGCTGTACCGCAAGACCATGGCTGCCTTCACCCTGCTGCATGACCGCTACCTGCAGCACGCAGACTGGTTCCTCAAGGCTGACGACGACAGCTACGTGGTGATGGAGAACCTTCGGCGGCTGCTGTCCAAGCACGACCCCCAGGACCCGGTGTACCTGGGCCGGCGCTTCAGCCCCTATCTCAAGCAGGGCTACATGAGCGGAGGGGCGGGCTACGTGCTGAGCAGGGAGGCCCTGCAGCGCTACGTGGGGGGCCTGCGGGACGGCACATGCACCCACACCTCCTCTGTGGAGGACCTGGCTCTGGGGAGGTGTCTGGAGAAAGTGGGGGTCCCAGCAGGAGATTCCCGAGACCAGCTGCACAGGGAGAGCTTCCACCCCTTCCCTCCAGACCACCTGCTCATCCCAGGCTCCCTGCCGGCCAGCCACTGGTACTGGAGCTACAACTACTACAACACTCCCAACGTGAGTTCTCTCCTTGGTTGTCTCCTCCAGCTCAGTGGCTTGCGTCATTTTTTATGTTGCTGGAAAACCCCTGAAGCAAGCTTTAAAATGGTACTAATGTCATTTGTCTTGGTCAGTGGTTTTCAACCCAGGATCAGCATTTGGTTTAAACCTATTGGAAATGGGAAAGGGGATTGGGGTGGGGTGTACTGGACTGGACTGTACTGTACTGTTTGAGGACTGGAGGTGGATTCCAATGAACAGTCAAGCCACACTTTGAAAGTACATTTTAAAAGGAACGTTACTAAATTATGCACATAACTAACCTTAAATAGACTTGTATGTTTTGAAATGGTACTTTGGGTTGGTTTGATTGAACTCTACCATGCCCTGACAAGCCACAGCTCTTTTTAGAGCATTTTACAGCACTGGGGGAAATCACCCTGGATTGCATCAGCCTATCCATGGTTATCAAACTAAGTAGTGGATCCTTGGTGCTGTAAAATATTCTAATAAAATCCAGAAGTGGCTTTTGCCGTCGAGGTATAGGTAGAGCAACCCCTTAGTCCTCATAGTGAAGCTTCATGTGCACAGTTTTGGATACGGAAAGCCTCAATCTACTGTCTTGCCCATCATGACTGAAATCCACAGGAAGATGTGAATTGTATTTTTTACAAACAGATGCCATTTCCGTAACACAGTTATTGGCACAAGTGTGCACAGTCCTGTATTTCCCTGCACCTGTTCCTTTTCTCCCTTTTACTGGTTGCTTGGCAGCAGATAAAATAGCCTTTTATTTGTATTTGCCTTAAAACAATAGATGTGGTGTTGAAGCCTGGCTCTACATAGCAGCACCTAGTGTTTAGAGCTAAGGGGCTGGGAGGGAGGCAGTGTGGCTTAGTGTTTAGAGCTAAGGGGCTGATCCTGGTTTGAGCCAGGGGACTGGGAGGGAGGGAGGGAGGGGCTGATCCTGGTTTGAGCTCAGGACTTGTGTGTAATGAAAGCTCTTGTTCTCTGTGCAGGGGCCGAATTGCTGCTCCGACCTCTCCATCTCCTTCCACTATGTGGACCCCGTCTACATGCACACGCTGGAATATTACATCTACCACCTTCGAGCCGTCGGCTACCAGCACAGAGACAACACTGACTTCTCAGTGCCAGCTCATTGATACAGCTTGCAGCCAAGGGGCTTGAACGAGGGCACGAGGAGCTAGTACTACAGTGCACTCCAGTACTTCTCAAAGGACTGTATCACAGCAATATCATGGTCTGTTATATTTTGATTCATGCTTTGTATTGGAGAAAAAGCCTTGTAAATCTCCACCTTTTATTGTAAATGCTGTAAGATATTGGCATGTCTCCCTGTTTTGAAGCCAGTGCAAAGGCACATTTTCAGACAGCAATAAAATATTTTGAACAATGCAAATGTAGCAGGCTTGGTGTCCTGAAGCCCCATCTAGTGGGAATACTTTGTAATTACATCAGTCCAAGTTCAACCAGATAAGCCATTTAATTTCTTTAGACCTCCTCCATAATAAATGTATAATAACTGCACCTAAGTTTTTTTTTATTAACTTTGCATAGAAGCTAATGCTTATTTATTGTCACACTGTGTTTCAGATTCATATCCCCCTTTTATAAAGGTTAACCACAGTATATTTGCATAATAGTTTGCATTTATCATGTTGCAGTGTTTGTCTTTGTTCAACCATGATTTGCAGCATGGCTTACAATGACTGTGTGTGATAGTGCAGGTGGACCCTGACGGACAGTGTTGGTTGCACCCGAGCTTGTGTGCGAGGCTTGTGGTATTCACAGATTTGAATGCCACAGCACAACATCTTAGTTCCGTGCTGCAACAGGTTCCACCACGCTGGCCAGAAAATAGGTCAAAATGTCCTGAGAACCCTCTCTTCAGTACAGGCTGAGGGGAATTGTAGTGTAACAACAGGAAAGCATAATCAATCAGACTGCAGAGTCCGTATCGTCTGATCTGAAACCGTCAAACTCCACGTCTTCGTTATCTGAACCGAAGATAACCTGAACCCTGAATCATTCAATGCACACAGCAACTACTTCTAGGCAGTTTTTTTTTTCCTATTCATGTCCGCCGCCTTATTTCCCCTGAGGCATTATTTGCGCACGGTTATTAAAAACTGCAAATTAATGTTGAAAATTGGACTTTCAGCTAAAAGTTGGGTGGGGGGGGGATCGTTTTTTTAAATCTAGAATTGATTATTGCAATGCACTTTTCTCTGGTATACCAAAACGTGTTTTTTGTTTGCAGCTTGTTCAGAACACTACTGCTAGACCCCTGATTAAAACCAGAAGAAGTGAGCATATTATGCCTGTTTTGGCCTCTTTGCCCTGACTCCCTGTGCCGTTTTAGAATTGATTATTGACCGCACTCTTAGATCACAGGATGTGGGGCTGCTGGTTATTCCAGGGTGAATAAGAACGATACGGGACCAAGGGCCTTTTCTTGCAAAGCTCCAAAATAATGAAATGCTCTGCTGCCTTTCTGTCAGGAAAGCTGGGACTGTTTTTAAATCAAGACTAAATAAGTATTTTTACACTTTTTTTTTTTTTGTTAGTTTTCCTATTTTACAATCCAACTACATTTTTGTTTTATAATTTTTCTATTTTTACAATTAAAACCACTTTTAGCTATTTAATTTCTGTCATTAAATTTAGTATTAGTTTTTAATGTAATGTTTTTTTTTGTGTGTGAAGCACTCTGGGATTCTTAAGATGAAAGGCGCTACAGAAATGTAATCTGTTGATATTTTAATGCACACTGAAAACATGATAAATGTAGATAGTAAGTCACAGCTTAACAGGACAGCAGAATGCATGATAGATAAATACTACAGGAGACTTCCCCTTTCACAGTTCAGTTACACCCTTCCATTTTCAACAGTGGGAACTTCTTCCTATAAACCTGCTTATCACAGCCTGCTGACAAAGCAAACCATAAAAGGTTTATTTATTTTGTTACAGTATGATATTCCAGATAACACCTCTATATGTAAAAGGGCTTGTTGACTTTCCAGTCTGTAACGGATCGTGTCGCCTGCCTTCCTCCTCAAAGCCTTCTTGCTCCCCTGTCGCTCAGTGAAAGCAAGAACCATTCTCCAGCTGGAACCTACAGTCAGCAGGAAGTCACAACTGTTCAGCTGGTGCTCAGGAAGAACATTTAGAAAGCGCTTCTCCTTTTTCACAGTCTGTTTCAAGGGGTTTTAGTTTTTTAGCAGGGTCAACAGGGTTTAAAACCGTATGGGGTATTGCTACCAGTTCCACTGAAGATGTAATTCATCTTAACTACATCCAGCAACAGTGTGGAGTAGTGGTTAGGGCTCTAGACTCTTGACCAGAAGGTTGTGGGTTCAATCCCAGGTGGGGAACACCGCTGTTGTACCCTTGAGCAAGGTGCTTTACCTAGATTGCTCCAGTAAAAACCCAACTGTATAAATGGGTAATTGTATGTAAAAATAATGTGTAAAAAATAATGTGATATCTTGTAACAATTGTAAGTCGCCCCGGATAAGGGCGTCTGCTAAGAAATAAATAATAATAATAATCCGAACTGCATAAGGGCTATTTCAACTTTACAACATACAGCTTATACAAGAGGCTGAACTGCATGCTTAGTTTATATTTTGAAGACGTTGAAAAGACTTCTAGTCGAAACGCTTGTCATTGAATGTTTTAAGTTTTTTTTTTTTTAAGTACTTATATATGCATGGCACCAATACGACACCAGAATATTAGAAGGGAAGCTGCACCATCAAATGATCTTCAATGGCAATGGTTCTGAGCTTAGAGCCAATACACAAGGGCTGACACAATGAGATGAGACTGTTTGAAATTCCCGATTGGAATGACGCTGCTCCATTGCAGCACACTTACCAATCAGGAGGACTGCAGGTGGACGGGCCTGCCCTGGATGTTAACAAGCTTACTGAACCCTGTGTCTCCTCCTGGAGTCGTCGGGCTCCTGACCAGTGGGGGTCACTGTCTGAAGTGTGGTGAGGGGAACAACAGAGGCAGTGCGCCCTCTGTGGCCATGATCAGGATTCGAACCATGTTGCAACATTTTCATACTTGGACATACAGATCAGTATAAGTACAAAAGTTCCTTTTAACAAGGTTTAACCCTTAAAACTTGGTACAGGTGTGAAATATCAGCGTGCTCCAAACAAATATGTTCTTGCTCAGATAGACTTTGTTTTCATTTTCTGTTTCAGTCATCACATCCTGGGGACCTTTTAAAAGTTTAAAGCACTCCTGTGGAACTCGATACAGCTCTGACACCCAAGTATAGCAGAAATACATCAGTAAAAAATACCACGTAGCACAAGTTATTTTGTTGCATCTACCTAGGGTAACAGGATAGGTTAATGGTTCCAGGTTTTCCTTCGAGGTTAGACATGATTCTGAGAGCTCTGTTGAGGTGATTTATAGCTTTAAAGTTTTAAAGGCTGGTATAGAACTAGAACAGGTCCACAAAGAGAATTAAAAAAGCAGAATGCTTAGTAGTCAAAAGTGGAGAGAAAAACCAAAGACTATGATGCGGTTGCATACTGCACGCTTGGAATAATGTGTTCGGTTCTGATCACTTTACAAACAGGACATTGTGGCCTTGGGGTCCAAGGAAGAGCAAACAGACTAATCCCAGGGCTTGAAGGAAGGAGATATGAACATTGAGGGAACCTTAATCTATGTAGCTTTAAACAAAGAAGAATTAGAGGGGACTTGATTGAAGTCTTTAAAATATTCAAAGTAGTTGAAAAAGTGAACCCTGCCAAATAGTGCAGCAGAGAAACCAGGACCAGAACACACCATTGGAAATTAAGTAAAGGACAGAGACACTTCTTCACACAAAGAGGGGTGAGGGTATGGAATGGGTTACCTAGTCATGTTGATGCTGAATCACTGGGATCTGTCTAGCTACTAGGAACCGGACGAGCACTGATGGGCCGAATGGCCTCTCGTTTGTAAATGATTATTATTATTATTATTTATTTCTTAGCTGACGCGACTTATCCAGGGCGACTTACAGTTATTACAAGATATCACATTACAGTTGGGTTTTTACTGGAGCAATCTAGGTAAAGCACCTTGCTCAAGGGTACAGCAGCAGTGTCCCCACCAGGGATTGAACCCACAACCCTCCGGTCAAGAGTCCAGAGCCCTAACCACTACTCCACGCTGAACTCAGGAAGGCACCGTGGATCATTGCAGTGCAGAGAGTTTAGAGGGAGCAGCTAGCAGGATGTTATCTCAGGACCCAGGCTGACGTGGACTCCTCCCTGGAGTCTTTGAGAACTGTGCTTATCTGCTGACACTGGCGGTGACTCGGAGCAGCCTGAAGCAAGACAGGCGTGTAGCTCTGCAGGCAGACAGGCAGGTAGACAGGGCCACACACACAGGGTGACACTGTATGGTTTGAGTGAGATATGATAACACAGCTACTTTGCATGAAAACCACTCTGCTCAAAGCGAGACATAAAAATCCTTGTATATACCAACCCTTTACTGTCATTTCTGGGGTCTTCTGTAAAATGTTATCAAAGGTGCAATGCCTTCAAAGGTGTAACTTTGGAACCAAATTGATTTCATTTGATCAGCTATTTAATATTATTAGTTGCTGTTGCTCTTATTTGAACTTACAGCCATAGTGGTGTATGAAAGTCTTTATATTTAGAGAACTTTTAGAATCAATCCCTGTGCAGGATGTGCTCCTGTCTAAGAGTAGTGGATGGTCTGTTAGGTCTTATCTTAAAGGTGTGTTTGCTCATCCTGCCCTACGCAGTTTTTGGCGTCTTGCTCTATGCGAACATTCACGTAGTGGCTTACAGGAAACAGGCTGGGTTAGGTGTGGTCTGCATCTGAATCAAAGTGAAAAGAAAAGAGCAAAAACAATGTGGGTTTCATTTTTGAGGAATTAAAAAAAAAATAGTATTTTAAAAATCTAATTTTCTTAGGTTTTTTTTTTTAAAAACTGAACCAGTTCTAAAAAAATTTTTTATGATGTTTGCAACCACTTTGATTGGTTCTTACCGCTGTTACTCAAATTCAGTTTTTTTTCTCAGTGTTAAGGTCTGTCTCAGGAGTTGCTCCTCAATTAAATTGCCTGCCATAGACTGATGTAGCAAAGGCTTGGTCAGCCAAAGTGTCTTTTTAGAGGTAAAAGACAGCGCCATCTAGTGATCTGTCACTTTGGAGTTTCCTTTTGTTTTGCTGGCAATACACAGCTGTGCACTAGATGGCGCTGATGCTTACTAATATAAAGACACTTTGGCTAGTCTACACATATATCTATGGCAGACAACTAGAATAGAAGACAAGCTCTTGAACTCAAAACAGACATTAAAAACCCCACAGCACTTGATTCATTGCAATAAGAAGCACCCATTGCAAACATCACAAAGAGGTAAGGGGACAGTACAAAAAAGAAAGTTAACCACAGTCATCTGTACTTGTTGGCAGTTACTCTTGTTTTCTAACCTTTTTTCCGATATTCAGTGTGAAATAAAGAAAACCATAGTTTCCACCTTGCCTAGAAGCAACCCGACAGTAACGTGAGAGCCCTGTTGAACCTCTGCCTCTGAATTCATGTCTGTGTGGTGAGTCGTGTGACTAACTGTGGTTCCAATCCTCCAGATAAGTGTGCAGTTTGAAAGCAGAGAAATGAAACCTGGCCACTTCCTGCTAAGCTGCTGTCTCCCCCCAGCCTCTTGTGCCTGGGTGAATCTAGCTGCGAAACTGGAACAAGGAGCTCCAAACATTTACTGCAGATTCTGTTTATTTATTCATGTATCTAGAAAGTTATCTGAATAATAATGACTCTCTGAGACCGAGGTCTTGTCTCCAGTAAGTTGCTGCTATTTTACATTGTTCCATAGATATGAAAACCTCTTGTCCAATTGGGATGGAACTTAGAATTAACGTTCTTTAGCTCAGGTTATTGAGAGTATTGGATTCTGTCTGAAATACCACTTATCCAATTTTCATAACATACATACAGTTGATATATGATAGTTCATAAGGTCAAATTGCTGGCTCTGATTTTGAATTCATAGCTGATATACCTGCTCTGTATCCATGTGGTTTCACTGCACAGGCTGTGTGAATAATATCAGCACTTCAATGCACCCTGTGGGATCAGAAACTCAAATTCTTCATAACTTACTTTGCAATCTGTACACTACAAATGGTGCTGTATTCAGTACCATGAGAAGCTATTAAACTGATGCTGCATAGGAAAGATGAAAAGGTCCATGACACTGAGAAGAGGTGCCACAGGGTTCTTGCAACGGTCCTGTGGTGACACCATAACCAACCGACAAGACCAAAACTCCACCCACTCGGTGAATTAAACAGAACATCCAGGCTACTTGATCAGCGTGGTGTCTGCTGCTTGACCTTTGCTCTTTTCAAATAACGTCACCGTTCTTCATGCAAGCCCCAGTGCTATTGCCCACAGACGGAGTTCAGGTATCAAAGAAGCCCATTGACTCGACCCACATGCAGCTGTTTGAAGTTAAAATAGAGTTTCCTCTGGTAGCTTTCAAGCTGATCCGTGGAAATGTTTTGAGTGACGTGGGCCTGATCCAATCTGGCTGCGTGATCTGGAAGGAAGAGGAAAGAAAAAAACACCGGGTAGCTGTAGCATGGCTGGTTTGGGGTTTGTTATTTTGAAGAGTTTTTTAGTGTTTTGTTTAAAGTTTAAAATAAGAGGCTGTGTGGTTCGGTGGTTAAAGAAAAGAGCTTTTAACTAGGAGGTCCCCGGTTCAAATCCCAGCTCACTCACTGACTCACTGTGTGACCTGGGCTGGGTCCGGTGGGGTGATGTGTGGGCTGGGGTCGGGTTAGGTGGGTTGGGGTGATGGCTGGGCTGGGCTGGGCTGGGCTGGGCTGGGCTGGGGTGTGTGGGGGTGGGCTTTGAAATTGGGGGTGAAATTACAGGCATTATTGCAGAGGGAGTATTTTTAACATTAGGTAGATAGATTATGTTTACAATTAGGCATGCTTAAAATTCAAAGGTAGAGCACAGCACACAGTCACACTAAAGTATCAAGAAGCGCAGTTAACATATTTACTGACTGGTGAAATACAATTGAAAGCTGCTGCAGTATGGCCACTGTTTTGCCATTTCAAATCTTTTCACAAACATTACATTTTAAAGCTCCAGTGTCCAGTGCAGAACCACATCACGAAAAAACACATTTGTAGGTGAAAAACGCTAAAATCAAAAGTTGCTACATTTATATATATATATATATATATATATATATATATATATATATATATATATATATATATATATATATATATATATATATTAGTAAAAAAAGAAAGAAAAAGAAAAAATGGTGCCTGAGTTACAAGCTCTTGCAGTGTCTAAAAAACTAAAAATCAAAAATATGGTTGTAACAACAAGAAAGCGTAATCAATCAGACTGTGGAGTCTGTATCATCTGATCCCAAACCGTCGAACTCCACGTCTTCGTGTTCTGAACCGAAGATAAACCTAACCCTGAATCATTAATGCACACAACAACTCCTTCAGTCTCCGCGGTTTTTTTTTCTATTTTGATGTGAGCCGCGATATATCCCCTCGGGCATTATTTGCCCATGGTTATTAAAAACCGGAAATTAATGGTGACAATCTGATTTTCACTTAAAAGTTTCGGTGGGACTGTTGTTCAAACCGGGGCGTTGACTCGGCAAAATCCGATATATCGTTTTTACTTAAATTAACTAGCACAAGTACAGGTAGCAGATATTTAAACAGGAAAATGCTTGTTCTGGGCAGTCTCCAGTCTGCGTGAAGAGAGAGGTCCCGGTGAAGAGACCTGAATGGTTTGAACCTTTTTTGTTTGTGGTACATCGTGTATGTTTTGTAACTGGTAAACAACTTAGCTGTACAGTTGATTAGTTTAAGGACTGAAAAAAAGTGTAGTTAGTACTCCATGAGTGAGTTTTTCCCCCTATTATTTCTGTAATTAATACAATCCCACGTAAGTGCTTAAAAACTTTAATTTCTTGTGTTTGTGTCTAAAGGGAGACTACGAACCTTAACAATCAGTGAAATCTTTCACAATGTATATTAAATCAGTTTTTTAAAAATGGCTGTGTTAATTAAAACACAATAGCGACTTTCAAGACAAAAAGTTAAAATAGATTCTTTTAAAAAACAATTTTACTGTTTCTGACCGGTCATCTGGTAACCACTGCACAATAGCCATACAGTTAAGTAACTCAGAAATATGGATCTCTTAATAAGGTTAATTACTGAAGGAAACCAAGTATGACAGCTGAGCACTGCTGTCAAAGTAAAAGGTCTAGGTGCAAAGTAAAAACATGTTTTTAAAGCCTGTTACATCTTTGAACACCAGTTCTGTGCTGACAGCTCATTTGTGATGTGCACTGCAGAATCAAAACTAGAAAGGTAGGTTTATTCACGCCACCTAAAGGAATATGTGTGCATTGCATCTTATTGTGTTATATTGCTTTGACCCAATAAATTAATCCCATAATATTTATTCGTTTCTTTGATATACAAAATTATTGACTTAAAAGTTGCCCCCAAATTTCCTAATGTACCAGAACGTAATCAGTTATTTATCTGAGTGAAAAGTTAATCACCTGTTGCCATTTCCTTTAGACTGTTGGACAGAGAACGGCAACCTCTACGCCCAATTACTCAAAAGTGCTTATTAATATTAATAGCGGAGGCGGACCGTCCTTCTGGAGAGCGATGTTGTCTACACCAATAGCATTCAAGCAGTAATTTCCAGAAGCCAATAATGGGACAGAGTTTATCCGAGTTCCTCCCATTGTGGTTAAATTGGAGCACGAGCATATAGCTGTTGTTAGTTTTGTGAATATTGAGGAAGAGCGTAGTGGCGATGGAGAGTATAGTTATTAGTAGTGTGTGTATACAGGATTAATTAGTGAATTTATAAGTTAATATTTAAACTGACCGCACTGTACTCCGTCCGTGCGATTTTGAAAGTGTAAGCTGAACCCCGGGCCGGAATAAAATATTAAAATTACCATTATCTTCACAAAAGAATTACTTTGTTAAGCGTACTGTACTGAAGTGTGTGTGACGTATCGGTTAATCGACACTAACTACTTAGCTTTTTACAGTTTGAAGTTTGTTTTTTTTTTTACTTTTCAAACACTAGTTTCTCGAGAAGTTAGAGAAAAATCAAATGTCTTTTGGTTAGTTCCAAGGGACTTTTCTTTTGTTAGAATCTTTTTTTTTTTGTTTGTTTGTTTTATTTTTAAACCACCTACAAAGGTGGCTGAGGATAAAGTGTGTTTTGGCGACGCTAGTCGATTACATGTCGGGCCGAAGCGGTCTTGGGGTGGTCCGCGGTGGAGGTTCGGGGTTACAGCCGCTGAGGGCCACAGTCCCCTTCCAGCTCCACAAACAGACTAACAGGGAATCCAGCCGGGCAAGTACTGGTGAGTATTAACTGTGCGACTGTGCGTTCTGACTTGTTACTTATTCTATCGCATACTAATATATCACCAAGTTATTAAGAACTGTATTTAGAAGTCCCCCTCTCCTCAGTCTTCTAAAAAATGCCAACAATTTTATATTAAGTATGCATTGCTACAAAATCTGAATAATTTTTAGTCCCCTAAATTGTAAGAGGGGTTGTAGTTTCTTCATGCATAATTGCATACTATATATTTGTGTGCATGTTTTATTGCAATAAGTAGTGTACTGGTGTGTGATGCAGAGTGGATTGGGTGCCTTTCTTGTATGCATGATATTAGCTTTTAGCTTAGTGCTTAATTTTTAAAGTCCACAGTTTAAAAAAACAAACCAGGCAGGTCTTGGTTTCTAATCACTTCCTGTGAGGTAACTCAGGTGACCTATTTGCAGCTAGATCATTGGTGTGGAACTGAACTACACCACAGGAAGTCATTTTGTACCAGGAAGTAGCATCAACATTCACTTCTGTAGTGTTGTCTTTTGAAATGTGTGCATATTTCAATTTGAAGTATAAAATACAATCAAATGCAAAAACAGGCCTTCAGCAGAAGGAAATGGGGACCAGTGGTAAGGTAAGTGGATTTTGCATAGCAGTCCTTCAAAAGTGCAATTCTTTTTACTTAAAGGGTCCTAAATTAACTGTCTCGCACTTTTTTTTTTTTTTTCTACCCAGCTGGCATAAGCCACAGATGGTATATATTTATTCTTTCTCCATTTTACAGTACTGGAGAATCACCCTAGATTGCACGAACCATCAACCTGGCGAAACTAATTCAAGGTGTCCATATGCCACCCTTAAGAGTTTTTCGTATTGAATATGGTAAGGGTGCTGCACGATACAAGCTGATATCCACTCAGAGAGGGCAGGGCAGAGCATCTCCCCTTGAGTGAAAACCGGCTTGAATCTTACACAGCACCCTGTACTACAGTTAAATAGGAATAGTGAAGCAGTGTAGCTATTTTTAATGTGTCATTTTCATAGCTGTATCAAATCAGTATCCGGGTCTACGTTTTACTACTAGCTGAAGTACCCGGTGTTGCCTGGGGAACGTTCAATATTTCATGCATGACAAACGGGAACGGTAGCCTTATAGTTTCCTATAAGTTAACAATTTTGGGTGTCGCACAATGCGCTTGGACCCCTTTCCTTTTTTTTTCTAACTTTTGGGTTTTTGCCATTTTTAAATTTATTTTAAAATTTGTTTTTTTTTGGTTTTATGGGTTTTCTTTAATTTTGAGATACATGGCTACTGTAGTGATCCAGCAATGGGGTTAGTAAATAAAGTACCCCGGGGGTCAAAATTTTGGATCCAAACATAGCCCTCGACCTTCCCCTGGATGAAAGAGGAGGCCATGCAGAGTTTGGTTGCACTGGCTCCTGCGGGATCCGAATGCATAAAGGAACAGACCGACAAACTTTCTTCTTTATATATTAAGATGTCTAGAAAGCCTCTTGTTCAGTTCTGATGATGCCTTGTTCCAGACGCTGTTGATAGCGTCTGGATCTGAGGAAAACTGGAGTTTCATCTTGGTGTGTCTTTACATATGTCCAACTCAAGTGCAAAGAAAAGCATCAACTACTGTACGCACAACTGTATCCGTAACTTTAAGCATTCCACCATAATACATGTTGATGAAATCGTACAAAGGTTTCACTTTTGTGAACCAAGGTATTTTCCAGAGTGGCTAAACACAGCGTCCATAAATGTACGTTTCCTAAACCAGTCGCTGGAGAGAACCACTAAGGTTTATTGCATTTGTGCACGACTAGCACTGTTATTTTAAAGCTGGCTGTGGACAGATACAAAGATGTTCTGAACTAGGCCAATGTAATGTGAAGTGTAAAGAAGGAAGCGGAAGTTTTGTGTTACTAGTTTTGTAGTACTTTTTTTTTTTTTTTTTTTTTTTTTTTTTTTTTTCCCTCCCCCTCAGTTTGGTGTCGATTTGGTATTGGTTGCAAACTTGTAATATTACATTATGGTGAGCTTTCAAGTTGAATGTTGGGTGCATACATGTTGGGGGCAGCAGTGTGGAGTAGTGGTTAGGGCTCAGGACTCTTGACCGGAGGGTTGTGGGTTCAATCCCAGGTGGGGGACACTGCTGCTGTACCCTTGAGTAAAAACCCAACTGTATAAATGGGTAATTGTATGTAAAAATAATGTGATATCTTGTAACAATTGTAAGTCGCCCTGGATAAGGGCGTCTGCTAAGAAATAAATAATAATAATAATACATGTAATCCTCCTAGGTCTGTAGTCCTCCAGGTTTCAGAGGTATCCATAAATAGTTTGCTGAAGAAGGTTAAATTGGCACAATTAAGTAATTCAGGGTACAGATGATATAAAGACCAGGCGGGCAGCACAACAGAACTGTGCACCCCAATAGACCATTAACTAATATAATAGAGCATTGCCTGTACCTTTTCTCTTTGCCGTTCTATTTATTTATATATTTTCTTTTAAATTAAAAATCAAGTAAATATATGTAAGCAATCTTTTCAGTGGACAGCAGATTTGTTGGAATACTGCTGCATATAGCACTAATTTAGCTAGCGGTGGTTGGGTCGTCTTTTGGCCTTGATCAGCTGTTTGACACTTGTCTGTCTTGGCATGGAGCCTGTATATTCTTTCTTCTCAATTACGTTGCTGTACCTAAACAATCAAAGCCTCCTGGAGCTTTATCTTCCTATGCTAGGCAACTTTGTAACCGTTAACCATATTTAGGTCAGTGATTAAAACGTATGAATATTTTGTTGATACAGAAATATGACAAGAATGGTGATGGAACATTTATTTCTGGAGCTGTACATCTGTGTTGAAATAGCCTCTCCTGGCTTTTGTCTGTACAATTTGTGGAGGACAGGAAAAAGCTGCACATTTGGAATGCATTAACAAAAGCTACAGTATGTATCATTTAAGGTCTGTTAGAATCTCTCGGGGAGAACAAGAAGTTTACAGAGCTGGCATCAGGGTTATTCCTGACAAATCACTCAAAACATATTGGATTTGACACCCTCTGTGCTCAGGGTTATTGTGTGGGAATTGGTGATTCATCTCTGCCGATGTGGGGTGTGTGCAATTTCCTATAAAGACGCCTAACACAAGTCTTAAGTCAAATAATTTGAGTTAAAGGTGGGGGTTCAAAACTACCCACATTTTTACCCCTCTGCAACTGTTGACCCCTTGACCCAGTCAAGCTGAAAATGTAAATGCTTGCCTGGTGTAAGTCCGAGGGACAGGTTGTTACCTGTTGGTTGACTTGTAACGAAGATAGCACTTTTCAGTGGCTGTTCAATACACACCGCATAAAAGCATATTTTGTTCAACGCAGGAATATCCACTTAAAGTTGAACTGCCTTGTATAATTCTTAAGTGCAACACTTCCAGAAGAAATGTGCAGAGTTCCCTTCCAGAATGTGTGCCCTGTCCAGCACAGGCTGTACAGGGCTCTCCCTAGGCCTGATCCGCTCGTCTTGCAGATGCTACTGTGCCTTTAACAATAAGGATTGATTGTGCGTTCTAGCAGACTACATCATCACTTGCGTGTTTTTGGGTGGGGAAAAAAAAAACAAAACCCACATGACAGCTGTGTTGCGTCTTTACACAACATATATAACCAGTCAGAGTTGAAGGGGCGGGTTTTCTTTAAGCACTTTGAGAAACTAAAACGTTAAAATGTTTGCTAAAAAACATAACCGATTTATTTTCAAAGCAAAAATAGTGACAATGAATGCAGGGGGTCAAAATAAGCCGGCGATTGGCGCAATCCACCGCCTAATACTATATTTGCGCCGCTACTTTATTACAAAAATAGTAAGATTATCTTCGGGTATTCTCATTCAGTCCAATTTGTTGTATTGTACTGTAAGGTGATATATAGTACATAATAGCTATACATATGCACCAAAAAAAGTGTATTTCTTTTGTTGTGATTGTAACAATATGTACCCAGGTGCTTGTGAGAGAGATTGTGGGTTCATATATAGAAGCTGTATGCCTTTAAGAAGAAAGGCATGATGGGATATTAGCAAAACACTTGTCAGCTGACATACAAATGCTTAAATGCAGAGGTGCTGGATTATTACACTGCGGTTTCAAGCAACAGTTATGATGGTGACCAAACGTGTGTGAGTACTGTTGTGTAAAAAAAATAAATAAATAATGAACAGTTGCATTAAAAAAAAAAAAAAGAAATGTAGAACAGTGAAAAACAAAAAGACGTGCATTAACAATGCCCTGGAAACTTAACATAAAGAGAACAATTTTAAATGAAGCATAAGCTCAATAATTAAGCTAAAAAGGAAGTGAAAAGGTTAGCTTTTTCTTTTTTTTGGGAACTCCAATAAACCTACGTTATGTTTCTCCAGTCAAATCGTAGAGTGCCTAAATAAGCACGGTAATTTACCATAATAAACAGTAATGAAAAAGAAAATGTGGAACATAAAAAAAGCACAACCAGATTATTCAAATTCTTTGTCGTATTATATATTTAAGGTAAGGCAAGTTTATTTTTCTGTTTTAAAAGTGCTGCTGGCTATAATGTTCTGCCGCCCGGCTGTACAGAATTCCTGGGGAGAACCCTGCTGTAACTCTAGATGAAATCACCAGATGTATTTTTATAACGGCCTGTTCTGGCTGTAGTGTAGCTGCGGATTGAACAGAGCTCTGCTGTATCACTCGAATGGTGCGGTTTTGATGCCATCTCTGATGTAATGCACACACCTGCTAAGGATTATAAACTAAATATTTTTGAGGAAATCAATGTGGACACAGACAACACATTTAGTTTGCTTTTGAAGGTCATGAGGCCGTACCTCTTAGACGGTGCACATACAGAGGGTCCCAATAGTCACGGGATAATCTCGCAGTACCTGAAAGATTAAAAGTACTTGTCTAATTGTCGATGTTACCGGATTATAGCAGTCCAAAATGTCTATAGGAGGCTTGGAGTGTATAGTAAAACTTTGTTACCTTTGAGACTTCCCTGTAGAAAATCAGTAATTTACAAAGTAACATAAGCGGAAACACCATCCAACTGAGCACCTACCAACAGCCCAACTCGCGCTCCAGTGTTGTATCTGAAAAGACCTGACTGATCTGTCTGCTATTGGGATTTCTCAGAAATGTTAACTTTGCAGTGTTCTGTTCGAGTGATCATAGCTTTGAGGCGAGGATGTGGAAACATTTGTCCCTTTTTAACAAAGTGAAGGACACCAGCATTTACTTTTTTTTTCCTTCTTTTTTTAGGCAGTTTTGAAAAAAAAAATAAAAAAATCAATTATACCAGTAAGAAACCAGTTTGCAAAACATGCAAATAAACAATGTGGTTTCCTCCTTTTCACATGTGCTGGGGTTTAATTATAGCTGGAGAACAAGCTCTCAATGCACTGCACTTTAAACCATTTCATACTTTACTACTAAGTTTAGTCCACCCAAGCCGGCATGTCTTAAAGACAACAGGCATGGATGTAAAGACTAAAATTAGTAATGAAGGTTTGAAGTCATGTTTACCTCTTTGCACCAGCAGTGTTTATTATGTCTCCCTTTTGCTTTTTACTCTTGAAGTAAACAATATTTAGCATGTTATCTATTTCTCTGGTTCGAGAAATAAAATCTAAATAATAAAGTAGTGCCTTTAATGCTCTTTGACTGGTGACCCTTTTTTTTTTTTTTAAGCAGGTGAAAAGACCAAATCTTGCCCACCAAAGCCACGCATCAGACGCACCCTGTCTCTGGACACCATCGTGGGCCCCTACCTTCAGGGGCAGTGGCCGAGGGAGCTGGAAGGACATGACCTGTACTTGAATGACAAGGCTACTCAGGTACGCTCGGCTCAAACACACGCACAGCCCCTCTAACCCACTTCAACAATGACAAAATTAAAACATTTGTAGTTCCAAAATCTAACATGAAATGCTGTACTACTATTACGGTAGACTTTTGCAATATCATTTTGTAGTTTTTTTTGATTGCATGATGTTAAATAGAAGATCTACTTTTTTTTTTTTTCTCAATCCTGAAATTTTAGGTGATGCAAAACTTTATCCATAGCTGTATGTAGTTTGGAGTTTAAAATATTGTCAAGTGTTAAACATTTTAAGTTATCAGAAATTTGCTTGTGAAACATACAGTAGATTGTGGCCTATACAGTAGTATTACTACAGTGTAAGAATGTATTTATACATTCAGTATTTAATGTTAGCGATCAGAACCACACTGTTCTGTTCAGGCTTGTGCCCTGTTCCTATAATAATCAAATAATCAATTCCAATCACACATTTGCATGACATATTCATGTGAACCAAACGCAGAAAACAAATATTTCTATATTCATTGTGGTAGCAAGAAATAAAACAGAACAACGATTTGCTGCTTTTGTTTAATAAATGTGTATTTTTAGGTCGGGCGGGGGGGGGGGCGGGGGGGATAAACACAAACTAGAGAATAAGCAAGTCTATAGTCCACCACCATGCAAATTAGGCAATAACATACGCTTACCAACCAAAAGCACTCTGGACATGTAATTGCTCATAGCCTCCTTGATAAGTTACTCCTGCAAGAAGTGTTTTTATTTATTTTTACCTCAAGATTAACTTAGCATGGAATGTACATATTTAAACTGCCCTAACCTGCCGTACTACAGGACAGTTCCAACCGGCTCTGATGTTTTATATTCCACTGCCAAACAACTGCTGCTAAACGCTTCCCCAATCCCAAAGCTGTAATTCTCAGGCGGCCTCTGATTCATTTGGCTTTGAGAAGATTGTGTAAGACTTGTGTATTAACTGATAATACACACTAATTGGATTCAAAAGCCTTTATTGGGAGAGTACACAGTATTAGATGTACAGAGCAAAAGAGATGCTTACAAGTCGTGTTTCTCTCTCATTCTCACTTCCTGTATCTCCTGCATAACGATAAACCCCCAGTCAATATACGGGAAACCTAATTGTCCAAATGCAAACATGCATGAATTCAAACCTGTTATTTAAAGGTGTAGATACTCATTTCAAACATAGTTTAACCAATACAAATGACTTGTGTATACTATTGATTTCTGGGTGCTTCTCTGTTTTTCTGACTTTCACTGTTTTTAAAAGATTCAATGCTGGTCTCTCTTCTTCAGCAGGAATGGTTGTGTTTCTTGAAGCACTTCCAAGAGCTTGAATAAAAGAGCGGTTTGAACATAGCAGCGACAGCGTTGTCAACGGACTGACGTTTTAAAAATGTATGTTCAGTTGAGTCTTATTGGCAGACTCCCCTTAAAAACAGCGTCGTCACTCGTCGGTGTATTTGCTGTTTCCCACCCGGTGTCTGTATGGTGGAAAGTGCTGAGAAATGCAATCATATGCAGTAGCTAGAAAACAGTCCACAGAGGCGCTGAGAACCAGTGAGGCAGTGCGATGCACGAGATGCAGCAGGAATGTACTTGGGCATGAATAACATCGTATAAACAAATATTTCCAGCAGAAAGACAAGTGCAAAATCTATTTTCCCTGCACCCTGGTGTAGAGTAAGTTTTCAAGAAGGTAAAGTTTTATGTATGTATGAAAGGCTATAGATGGAATGAAATGACAACTTTAACTAGTTTTTATATCTCAACCTATTTGGAATTTAATATTTTTTTTGGCTAGAGGTAGGTAATGCAAGATTTGGGTTATCTGTGAAGTCTGTTCAGGCCAAACGCAAAAAAATAGTATTGTGTAACTACTAATAGTGTACATTATTGTGTTTTTGTGGATTGTGATTATTTTTTTTTATTTATTTATTTATTTTAATTTTCCCAAATTAATGATCTTAACTATTACAGATCAAAGCCACCATTTTGAAGTCCTAGCTGTTTGGTCTTCTCATCTGAACCTGACTTGAAAACTCTGTCCCTGACCCAGCTCAAATGTGGTCAGAACCACGGGCCTCAAATGCAGCTCTAATTCTGTCTGATGTGGCTTGACCAGGGTTTTTAAATCACTTTCAACCTGATCCTAATGGCAAATCGAACATTCCAAAACCACCACTGGTCTGTGGCCACTAGAGATGTGAAAAAAGTTTGTTTTGTAGTTTTTGCAGTTTAGTGAAGTCAATAAACACGTAGTCCATTGCTGAAACTAGTGCTGACTTTGTGTCTCAATAGACTGGCTGTCTTAGTGAAGTTGCTACTAGCTTTAAGAGGGGAAGAGGAGAATTGCTCTTCATGGATAAATATATTAAAATGCAGCTAGCAGTATCTAGTAAATGTCAAGATAAACTGCTGGCAGAATTCAAATCTGTGACCCCTTGTTAACCTTTAAATGGTTCCAGGAAGGGTGTCCGAGCCCAAGATCTGCCCCACATTCATGCAAAGTCTTGCAGCAGCGTTCACCTTTAGTCTTCCTGCAGCAGCAGTGGTTCATTTGCTGCTGGGTGTGCTGCCCTTCTGCAGTATTCTAATTGTGTCCCACGCACTGCTTGGAGTCTTTCGCATTAAAGCTCTATTTAACTTGGCTGCTAACCACTAAAGACGTGCAAGAAAAGGTGTTGAGACTGCAGATTAATACGTGCAGAGTGTAAAGGTAGGGGTGTCCAAACCCTGGCCTTTGAGCCAGTGTGTGGCCAGACCTGAGTTCTCAGCAGAGTTCAATTACATCATGCATGCACCCCCCACGCATTCCATATACCAAATGTGTATACAGTGTGCTTTTATTAAACACAATCAAATGTCCAAATTGGTTCCGGAATTGAGTGTTCATATTTGCTTAATGAATTAGTCATTTCCTTTTAAGGCAATTTGCTGTAAATACACGATATACTGTGTGTGTAAAACTATTCTTTGCCTTTTGTGCTTAAACCTTGTAAGACTGGCTTTCTACAGAAGATGTTTAGGTCTGTTGCTTGCTGTTTAACTGCTTATTGGCTGGCATCATAGACCCAAATATACTCCCCTTGTACTACCTAATGTTACCAAAGGTAAGGTAGTCCAAGATTGGTACTTATCAGGGTCTGAAACTAGCTGTAAATGATTGAAGTTATAACAAGATAATTAGTCTTTTGGGACTGTGTTTATTTGGAGTGATTTAGATTACAATAGGTACCTATCTTTCTAAAAGCAAGTAATGGCAGAGCGTTTGAAGCCAGTTCAGCTTGGTGCCGGAAGTCTTGGAAATGGTTAGACTAATTTGATGCAAGTGAAGTCTAATTTTACGGTAACATGAACATATTCTACTTCCAGTAGTGCCTGGACTCGGATGTGTGTTTTTAAAAGCATTGTAAGATTGGCTTCCTTTGTGGTTTTGTGTAGGGTCGGACGACTTTGAACATAAACCTGTGACCCTTCAGGTGCTGGCAAATTTTTCCAAATCCTGAACTTAACAGTGGCAAAAATGGATCTCCTTTTTAATTTGAACTTCTGTTAATGATTTTCTGTGGAAAGGTTGGAAAATTTAGATGGTTTTTAACTTGCAAAAAAAATGATGCAGAGTATAAAATAATAATCAATGGATTTGGGGGGGGGGGGGGGGCAGTATAATAATAATGTAGTATTGTTTGGTGGTTTTTTATTTTAATTTATTTTTACTTCTCCTAAATCTTAAATAAAAAATGATTAAACTGGAGTTGGCTGAATTACTTTATTCCAAGTCATGCAAGACTAATATGAGATTGCATGCTGTGGTTTTATAAGAAAGCATTGGAGAATAAAGACCCTGGTAAGGAATGTATGAATCGGTGTCAAACTGCTGCTTGAACCCATCAGCATGTGAGAGTGCACAATGTCAGCGCTGCACTCGGGCAGATCTGCAAAAGGCTTCTGATATCTGAGATGACAGCAACTTGCCCACATCCTTTTAACTCCGGCTTCTCAGATCACTGTAGGTGTTGCTAAAATGGATAGTTCTCTGTTCTGGTTTTTGATATGTGCAAGAATGTGAACGGAGGGTTTTATAACGGTACACAGCCAATGCATGCAAGTGAAAAGACTTTAGTCCTGATGTTAGTGATATACAGTACACTGGGAGGGGGGGGCGGTGGTGAGAAGATTATCAACACGTTAGCTAGTGTGCTTCCTGGTGATATATTTTTTAGTTTTCTGTGTATTTCTTCATACCGTTAACTCTGTTCGAGTCTAAGTTATCTTAACTGATGCATTGTTCTTGTTGCATAAAATCGCTTTGTATATCATTTTATCATAACTGTCCTGGTGACGTTTAAAAACTTTAGAAGTTAAAAGCACCACTTTGGCTTATACAGAGGTCTGAAACAACAGTGTAAGCAATAACCTGTCCCCCTGCAGCACTCTATCTCGGGCAATGAGCGTCACTTGAGGTTTTCTAATGCGCGGAGGGTGAGGGGCACCTGTTTTTCTAACTATCGTTGAGTGCTGGCACAGGACAAGCCATGTCATTCGTTTTACAGGCAGCTCAATTGGAGGGTGCTTTGCAACACTGGTTTAATAACTGAATTTATTGTCAGATTCCTTTCCATTGCTATACAAGTAAATCCATTGCTATGTAAAGTTGACCGTTCTTTCTCTTTCTTCTATCAGACCCCCAGCTTTTGGTTTGAGGATTCCCCTGGAAGGAAAGGCTCCAGCACCCACAAACGTTCTGCATCCTGGGGCAGTGCGGAGCACCTGCGGGAGGTAGGGAGGGTGCTGCAATAGCAGCTCCCTAATGGGCTGTTTAGTGTTGCGTGGGGTTGCTGCTTGGTTAATGTTAGATTGACAAGCTGTAGAATAGGTTTTTTGTCCTTCATGGCACCAAAAAGTATTTGGACACTGACACTAGTTTTGCATATTTATAGTTTCATACATTATACTTGGAACAGTTTTATTCTTTTTGTATATTTGCAAAGCACACAGAATAACTAGTACATAACACATTTTTATTGTAAGACGGAGGTTCTTCATTGAAACATCATGAAAAAAGTGCCTCCTATTTTCTGTTCTGAATGCCCCTTTTTTTATCTAATCTCACAAATGGAGATTAGATAAAGGGGCATTCAGAACAGAAAATGAGGCACTTTTTTTACACAGAGAATTGAGGGTCTGGAACCAACTCCCCAGTAATGTTGTTGAAGCCAACACCCTGGGATCCTTCAAGAAGCTGCGTGAGATTCTGGGATCAATAAGCTACTAACAACCAAACGAGCAAGATTGGCCGAATGGCCTCCTCCTCGTTTTATAAACTCTTAGGTTCTTAATGGTGCAATTCAGAGTAGAAAAGTTAGTGAGTTGTGAAGTACCTTCAGCGATTCAATTTGAGGCTCAGTTGTTGTTGTTGGATTAAATATATAATCCATGTCCTTTAAATTGATGTTGATGGTTGTGTATGGGGAATATATTACCGAAGAGTGATCTATGATCAGGAATCGATGTACAGGTTTTGTGTATCCCTGTGTCCTTGTTCTAACTCTGGTTTCTTCGCCACAGTTTGCCAAGCTGAAGCAGCAGCTGCAGCAGCGGGGCAAGCAGAGTATGCGGAACGGGTGGGAGAGAGAGCTCCACCCTCCTCTCCCTGGAGACCTCAGCACAGCGCAGGTACGCAAACAAACATTTGCCTCTGAGCTCAGCAGTCATTCAGTTTGCCCCTCTCTCTCTTTTTAAAGTTAGGCGCCTATGATTTGAGACTGGTACGCAGCACCGTACACACCCAGGGGACAGGCAGCACAGCGCAGGTACACAACACCACACACACCCAGCGATCAGCTTCAGCGCAGGTACGCAGCACCGTACACACCCAGCGATCGGCTTCAGCACAGCACAGGTACGCAGCACCACACACGCCAGGGGGACAGACAGCACAACGCAGGTACGCAGCACTGCACACACCTGGGGACAGGCAGCTCAGTGCTGTGCCAGCATTAACAGTCCTCTGTGAAGAAACGCCATCCTAGACTGTTCTGCAAGTTTGCAGAATGCACCTCAGGTTTTAGAAATGTTGATTTACCTTGCCAAGAAACTTAACTCTACAGAATAACAAATGAAAGTTTTTATTAACGTTCTGTTAGGCAGAGCTGTGAGCTCTGTCTGTCTGGCTCAACCTGCTCCGTCTAGTGAACAATGATTTGTATGTCTGCATGAACAACACTTCATACTTGCCGTCTCATCAAATCCAGGGCTAAACTAGATATACAAAGCAAGTCAGGGAGGGGGGAGGCGGGGCTTAGGTCAGCCAGGGTGTCCCCAGCTCACTGCACACCAGCGACCCCTGTGGTCTGGCCGGGCGCCTGCGGGCTTGCCTGTAAGCAGCCAAGAGCTGCGTTGTCCTCTGACGCTGTAGCTCTGAGGTGGCTGCATGGTGGGCCTGCCGTGTGTAAAAGAAGCGGTTGGCTGACAGCACACACACTTCGGAGGACCGCGTGTGTTCGTCCTCACTGCTCCTGAGTCAGCGTGGGGGGTGGTAGCGGTGAGCTGAGCCTAAAAATAATTGGCTATTCGAAATTGGGGCGAGAATGATAAACAATTGGCGACCTACTAAATTTTAAAAATAAATAAAATTAAAGGTAGCAGTGAGCCAAAAGGATTAATGCGTAATTTTCCGTCATCAATTAATTCTGGAGCATGACTGTCCAGAAAGACACAGACCGCCGATATATACAGTGCCGTGAAAGTATTTGCCCCCTGTCTGATTTTCTGCTTTTTTGCATATTTTTTAATCTGAATGTTATCAGATCTTCAACCAAAACCTAATATTAGATAAAAGGGACCCTGAGTGAACAAATAACACAAAAATTTGATACATATTTCATTTATTTATTAAAGAAAATTATGCAACACCCAATGTCCCCGTGTGAAAGTAATCGCTCCCTTAGACTCAATAACTGGTTACGCCACCTTTAGCAGCAATAACTGCAACCAAACACTTCCTGTAGTTATTGATTAGTCTCTCACAGTGCCGTGGAGGAATTTTGGCTCACTCCTCCATGCAGAACTGCTTCAACTCGGTGACATTTGTGGGTTTTTGAGCATGAACTGCTAGTTTCAGGTCCTGCCACAACATCTCTATGGGGTTTAGGTCTGGACTTTGATTAGGCCATTCTAAAACCTTTAAATTTTCTATTCTTCAACCATTCTGATGTAGACTTGCTTGTGTGTTTTGGATCATTGCTTGCTGCATGACCCAGCTGCGCTTCAGCTTCAGCTCACGGATGGATGGCCTGACATTCTCCTGTAGAATTCTCTGATACAGAGCAGAATTCATGGTTCCTTCAATGATGGCAAGGCGTCTAGGTCCTGATGCAGCAAAGCATCCCCAAACCATGATACTACCACCACCATGCTTGACCGTTGGTATGAGGTTCTTACTGTGGAATGGTGTTTGGTTTTCGCCAGACATAACGGGGCCCATGTCGGCCAAGAAGTTCCACTTTTGACTCGTCTGTCCATAGAACATTGTTCCAGAACTCTTGAGGATCATCCAGGTGCTTTTTGGCAAACTTGAGACGAGCATTCATGTTCTTAGTGAGCAATTGTTTCCGCCTTGCTACTCTGCCATGAATCCCATTTTTGCCCAGTGTCTTTCTAATGGTGGAGTCATGAACACTGACCTTAGTCGAGGCGAGAGGCCTGCAGATCCCTGGATGTTCTAGGGTTCTTTGTGACTTCCTGGACGATTGTACGCCTTGCTCTTGGAGAGATTTTGGCAGGACGGACACTCCTGGGAAGATTCACTACTGTCCCAAACTTTCTCCATTTGGACAATATGGCTCTGCCTATGGTTCGGTGGAGCCCCAGAGCCTTAGAAATGGCTTTGTAACCCTTTCCAGACTGATGGGCATCAACAACTTTTTTCCGGAGGTCTTCAGGAATTTCTTTTGTTCGTGGCATGATGTGCCACTAGATCCTGTGTGCTGACAACTTCACTCTGATGGTAAGGGCCAAAGTTAGTCAGATTTATATTGGGCGGGGGGGGGCAATAACTTTTTCACAGCTGAAGATTGCATGTTTTCATTACCTTGCACACCAAACAAATGAAAGCAGCACCAAACTTTGGTGTCATTTTTTTTCTCTGACTCCATCTATATACTACTACAACCACAAAAAATGTGCAAAAATGCAGAAAATCAGACAGGGGGCAAATACTTTTTCACGGCACTGTAGAGCTATCAATCGCAGAGGGAAACGTGTTTTGTATTTCCCAGCGATTTTCTCTGTCAGGTTTTGGTACAGTAAGTGTGAAGTTTTATATTTAACCTTGTCGATCTGTTAAACAAAACTCCTCACTAAAGATGTGTACAACTGGACATTACTCGAATAGCCTTCAACATTTACTAGGACTGATTTTTCAAGCTTCCTTCTGTTACAAACAGTCACCTAAGTAACTTTTAGGTCACAAATGCTTCAGATTTGTCTTCTGGCCAGAAAACTGGGGGCAAGTTTTTAAATGATCAGAAAAATGTGGAATAGATGTTGGTCTTGCTACACAGTGTCAGGTTGTTCAATGTGTTTTCATAGTCTCTTCCATATCCTCAAGTGGTATAGTAAATCATTTTAAAGTAGAGCTCTGGTCAAATGTTTTACATCACCTAGACTTGCAGGATTGAGACATTTTAAAGTTAGATTTTGAAATTTAACTTTTTGTGTTTTCAGTTTTTTATATGGGGAAAACCTACAGAGCGGTATGTAATTCAATCTGTTAACCTAACATTATATGGCAGGTTTCATTTGACTTTATGAAGCAAAATTAGTTAATTCTATAGGGTGGTGCAAAACCTTTGGCCAGAACTGTATATTGGAGTTCTTCTGGTTATCCTCATCCTTTTTAAATGTGTGTAAGTTTAAAGATGTTTAATCCTGGTGTCTTGCAATTTCGGAAATTGCACAGAATCTGCACTGACACCCCTAGACAAAATAGGCAGTTTATCAGGAGATAGCAGCAGCCCTGTGTGGTGTTCAGTAAGTGAGCTTCTCCCCTGACCTGTCCTGTGCAGGCGCCCTCCCCCCCGGACCCCCAGACCCCCATGTCTAGGCTGACCCCCCGTCTGCGTCGGAGTGTGGAGGGACTGAACCTGGAGCTGGAGGGAGTCTTTGTGAAACAGCAGGCTGAGAAGGAGATCAGCAGGGTGAGTCTGTCTCTGTATTCTGTACAATGCAGTTTTATGAACTGTACTAATTTTGTGGTGAGGATGTAGAAAGTGTTAACCGTACTTGACACCTAACAATGGACTTGACACCTGACCCCTACCCTGCTTCGTACTAAAGTCCATATTCGTGATAAGAATACAGGCACTCAAATCTATGGCCAAAAACCACATGTCCAATTGTGACAAAACTGCCAGGACGTTCTTTAACGCTGAGTGTCAGAATCTGGGGATATATGGAGGGCCGTCTGCTTCAGGATCCTGAGACCTCATACTGACTGAGGATGCATGTTACTACCCTGCTTGTTGGTTCATATTGTGGAACTTGTGTGCATCAAGTCTGTTTCTCTGTGTTCCTGTCAGATTCTGGATATCCCCGATGGTCACCGCGCTCCAGTCCCACCCCAGCGCTACAGCAGTGGCTGTCAGAGCGAGTCCTCCCCTGCACCCCTGTCCCTGTCCCTGTCCCGCTCCCCCTCGCCCGGCCTCGGCCCTGTTAGGGACACTGCTCCAGACCTGGACAGAGGTAAGCACAGCAGACTCGCTGCTAAAGGCTCCACCCATGAAGCCTTAAAATGTCTGCGGGTGTTCTGTAGTCCTATTTGCACTATAGTTAGTAGCTTTTACAACTTCATTTTGTGTTCTTTTCTTACTGCCGTTTAGTGCAATTGTACTTGAACGGAATCTTTTTTTATTTTTTCCTTTTAAATAAAGAAATCTATGCTTCATCTACCTAGTCCGTTTACTATTTTAGTATTGTGTAGCCAGAAGGTTTTCAGTTTGAGCAAGAAACACAAGCATTTGCAGACACCCAAGTTATTTTGTGCTAAGTTTTACTGCTGTTGCATTCAAAATTAAGTTCTTGGTTCATTTAAGTATCCCTGCTGTGGATATAGCGGTCCCTGTCACTTTTTTTTTTTTTTTTTTTTTTAAATATAAACATGTATGTAGAGAATCAATTGTAGAGAAACTTGGTAAGGAGTATCAGAATATGGGAGTATATGGAGGGGTTTGTCCAGCTGTATACCCCCAGATGTATTCCAGCATGTGCGTTTTAACATTAATCTAGAGAAACGGTTATTCAATACTGTGAATGTAGGTCATGTTGATTACCTCTTCTACTGGTGGCTAATTTTGAATTCAAATGAAGCAGGGGATATCCTATGTAGAGTAACAAACTAACTGCAGCTCCCTGTTGGACTAACAAATACTGGGATGTAATTGCCCCCGCTGCAAAGATTTGCGATTTGTTTTCTCCCCCAGACAGTGGCTGCCCCTCTCCTGTGCTTCTCTTATCCTCGTCCCCCGGACCCAACAACAGCTACAGCTTCAAGAGGGAGCCTCCTGAGGGGTGTGAGCGAGTGCGCGTCTGCGAGGAGACCGTGTAAGTAGAGGATGGAACAACCAGTAATGCTCTTCCTCATGTAGATCTGCATTTGTAATTGTAAGCTTATAACCAAATTGTCTTTGTGTACATTCCCAAAATGTACTTTTTAGCTGCAAAGTGGTGTTTTTGAGCATCCACCATTCAGATAAATTGAATACATCCTGCTTTCACTTGTGCTTTTCGAATCAGCCTTCCACTCTCTCTTGTGCTCTTGACAGACCGCACTGCCTCGGCCAGGCTTTCCTGCACTCCTCCTGTCCTGACAAAAACAAGGTGAACTTCATCCCCACGGGCTCCGCCTTCTGCCCCGTCAGCCTCCTCAAGCCCCTCCTCCCCTCCATGGACTTCCTGTTCCGCAGTCTCTCCGTTTCCCCGAGCGGGGGTGGTGCGTCCTGTCAGACGGGGGCTGCGGGCGGCTACCTGGGTCCGGCCATGTGAACCAGCTCCTCCAGCGCATGGGAGGGATCACAAGGAGCCTTCTGTCCAGCAAGGGGGCAGAGGATACTACACTACGGCCAGCTCTGTCTGAGCACAGAACTGGAGGCTACAGTGTCTAAATGCACTTTTAAAAAAAAAAATATATATATATAATATATATAATATATATATATATATATATATATATATATATATATATATTAATATTATACACACACACACATATACATATATATATATATATATATATATATATATAGTATGTATATGTGTGTGTGTGTGTTCCAGCAGGAGAGGGGGTAATCAGAGTCAATGCAGATACAGGTCTTTCCTTGATCAACATTTCGGATCTTTAAGGTACAGAATGATGCGGGGCAGGTTAAAAGGGGGGGTGGGGTGGGGTGGACCTACAAACATGATCTGATCTAACACACAGCTAGCAAGGGTAGCGTGGTCTGTCAGCAGTTGGGGTTATATTTAAAATTGTTTCTGATGCTTTTCTCCAAGTCCTCTTAAATGACGATACCATTTCAGATATGTTGTCAACATTTACCTGCTGAGAACTCGAAACTAAGTTCCAGACACCATTTCGTATAGCTATACTGAACGTGGTTATATACTGTACACAGCACATGTGTACATTTGTATATCTTTTATAAGCCAGTGTAAACAAACATTTGTATTCAGTCTGTTTTTGTGTTTTGAGTTTGGAGCACAAACAAACTGCAGGGATTTCTAATTCTTTTTTTTTTTTAAATGTATTTTTATCCAGTGTAAAGCTTTAAGAACCCTGTACTTGTTATGAAATACTCCTTACTGGCTTGCTGTTTTTTTTATATGGTTTGTTAGCATGGGAACTGAATCTCACCTGAAGAAAAGTGCATGTTTTAAATGTGCTGATCAGTAATTCAGTGTAAAATTCCCATTGTAACCAGGCTACCGATACCAAAGTAAAGTACTTTTGATGCCATGTCTTTGTGGCTACTGTTACTTGGTTCTAAACAAGCCTGTATTTGGGGAAATCTTATCAAATAACTGACTGTTACAAAATGTATCTTTTTTGTAAGGCTGCAAGAGATATGCATCGTCCACTGGCTAGGTATTGCTTGATGCTACCAGTGAAGAGAAATTTGTATAGATTCCTGTCATTTGCACTTGATAACAAGTTTATAGTTTTGCATGTGGTTGAAATAGGTGTGTTAATTCACTGTTCTCTGTCCTTTGAAAGCAGGGAGATTTTAAATACTCATTTTACATTAGATGAGAAAGTTGTCTTGGCAGAAACACATTTTTCCTGTGCCGTTTTTTAAATTGTTTGATTCCAATGCCAAATTTGATATACAGTATGCTTTTCCAATATAAACACAATCTGTTTCGTCAGCTAGCAATGTAATCCATTTTCATGCACAGTACCCTTAATTCTGTGTTCCCTTCTCGACTAGGTAATGTGCATTGCTTCTACTCTCTAACGGGGAACTCTCATTACCTTGATCTATGTTTGATATCCTGTTAAAGGACCAAGACGTGCAGCATGGCTGGGGAATGGGGTCTTTGTTTCCTGTGTACTATTCACTTTTTAAATGAGGTATACTAAACAGTTCCTCAAGCGAGTACAAGACTCCTCAAAGTAATCCTTATTTCAACATGGGACGCTGTCACACACTGACCCTTCTGTCAACATCGGATGAAAGCAATGCACGGATAGCATAAAACTGAGTACTTTCATTGGGCCTAGCAGGCAACATCAGTGTACTGATGGGGGCACGAGCTGAAACCTAGAATATTTTTTTTTTTTTTTTTTTTTTTTTTTTGTGCTTTTGAAATTTATCTATGACTGCCTCCCTTCAGATGTTCCATTTTTTGTTTTGAAAAACATTATCACATTTTTAGACTTGCAGAAAAAGTACTTGTGCACATATTGCCACAAGTAAAATTTAGAAATGAGTTTTTGTTTTTTAAAAGGTAAATGAGTTTGTTGATGGCACAGTTCCTTATTGTCACCCCTAGAGGGTGCTGTTTATGCATTCCAGCATATGAAGCATGGAGGTCATAGCGACAAATGTATTGGTTGGATAAAACCAGTGTTTGTTTAGCACAAATACGTTGCATTTCGGAGAACAAAGATTTGGGTGTATCAGTTGACTGTTTGTTTCTACAGTCAGACTCCATGGAGGCCACATCCCATTATATTCTTGTAAATTTAACGGGAATTGCAAGCCTAGGTGATTTTGTATAATACTTGTTAAGGCTGTAGTAATGTAAACTTTTGAAAAATTGCCAAAGGTGTCTGTTTAACCAGACTTCATCAGATTTTAAATGAGTTGTATCACGGAGAACCAAACCCTAACACTTACACTCAAGCTATTTTACAAGAACTAGTTAACGTGTTTATTTTTTAACCCTTTCATATAACTTTGTTTTTGTTTAGTAGTAGTGACATGGGAGATGTATAGCTTTAAAAGATAGTGTTGGTCTGAAAATAGCGTTTGTTAATATAAGGTTAAAGGGGGGGGCGGCTAATGTTCACAGCCTAACTTGTCGAGTTAAAAACAATGAACCTGCCTGTGTTCTGCAGCGCTCTCTCTCTGTAAATACTGTAGTTATACAGAACAGAAACATTTATGTTCAGACAGCAGATTTTAAAAGCAGCTAAAGATATTTTATTTATTTTCTTTCCTAATCATTAGTCAGTTTGTTCAAGTATTATGTTTGCACAAAGACATGGGTTGAGTTTTGCAGGATGTTTGTGTGGTGTTTTTTTTGTTTTGTTTTTGGTCTGCATATTTTAGTCAGAAATTGAGATGGCATGTAGTTCAGTATGTGTTGAATGTGTTTGTTTATGCCATTTCCTTTGAGATCTGCATAGGTGTAACTTTACTTACACAAAAGATTGTCTTGTAAAGGAAATGTAACCTTCAATTTCCATTGCCTATATCGGGCAAGTTTTAAGGTTATCTTTCTGTGACAGAGGAGAGAAATATTGCCTTCTGATTTTTGACTATAAACCGTTCTCATTCCAAGTACAAGAGTTACTAAAAAAGTCATTTTTGGTTATGTTTATTTAGTTTTTTTTTTTTTATATGACCATTATTGGACATAAATGTTTGAAAATAAATAAGAAACAAATATGTACAGGTACTGTTTTGAGGTTCAGATTAATTGTTTAGCTAAGGCTCAGTTGAATTGTGTGGCTTTGTATTTCTTTAAACAATAAATATTGTTGGATAATTTTGTTCTTGAAAGCAGCAGAACAATGCTGTTTAGGTTTTCTTGTCTGAAACCAAGGTGCCCATAGCAGTCAGTATTTTGCAGTGTGGACTGTACTAGCTACAATCAAGCCATGCATGGCAGCATCTGTTATTTCATTAGAAACTATCTATTTTGTGTTGGACACTGCAGTACAAAAAACTGAAAAAGCAGATGTGGTTGTTCAGTGCTGTGGCATTTAATAAAAAAATAGAAAAATGTATATAGCCTTTTTTCTTTGGGGGGGATATGGGTCTCTCTCTCTCT
This sequence comes from Acipenser ruthenus, assembly GCF_902713425.1. Classification (NCBI taxonomy): domain Eukaryota; kingdom Metazoa; phylum Chordata; class Actinopteri; order Acipenseriformes; family Acipenseridae; genus Acipenser; species Acipenser ruthenus. The sequence goes on from NC_081221.1 coordinate 11,795,036, forward strand.
CTCTCTCTCTCTCTCTCTCTCTCTCTCTCTCTCTCTCTCTCTCTCTCTCTCTCTCTCTCGATTACATGACTAGTTAACTTACTGGTCTCCTGGTAATTTTGTGTGTTTCTATCAATGTTTTCCCCTTTTGCTGCATCTGCTGTATGTTCAGCATTGGAATAACCTTTTGTAATGAGTTTGTGAATTACAGGAGCACAACCCAAAGCATTAAACCGGAATGCCCATTTGGTGTTGCACGTATGATACAATAATGTGCCTCACTATGTAGCACATTGTGTTTACAATGCAGCCTCAGAGACCCCAGTTAGCACACATCTAATGTAACGTTAGGAAGTCCAAGTAAGTGATTGAGGGTCTATGAAACCAGTAATGTGTTACCAACCAGATCCTCAGTTTTGTGTATGGTTATGTAAATTATATTTATGTAGAAAAGCCAACATGGTCAACATTTAAAGTTAAATGTATATATCTTTAACACAAGGAACAGAGAGGAGGAGGAGGTGGTGATAATGTTGCTTTATTTAATAAAAGGCAAGAAAATGGATTGTAACAGAAAAGTGCTACTCCTTTAAGTGCAACATTCCCCTGTGTTCAAGGTCTTGTGCAGCACCTCATTGTAGATAGGGAAGGACTGAAATCTTACAAATGTCTTGCTGTGATTGGAATTGCATCTGTCAGAGTGTTAGTTTTGTGAATTTTTGGGTAAACTGACCCACATCAGCTGCTGCTCTTGTGGCTCTGCCTGTCCTGGGCCTCTCAAGCAGAAACTGCCCACTGCTCAATTACATTCTGTCCTGGGCCTCTCAAACTGACCACTGCTCAATTACATCCTGTCCTGGGCCTCTCAAACTGACCACTGCTCAATTACATCCTGTCCTGGGCCTCTCAAACTGCCCACTGCTCAATTACATTCTGTCCTGGGCCTCTCAAACTCACCACTGCTCAATTACATCCTGCCCTGGGCCTCTCACCACTGCTCAATTACATCCTGTCCTGGGCCTCTCAAACTGACCACTGCTCAATTACATGGTGGTTGAGAAGAAAGAAATTAGTCTTGCTGAAAATTATCTACACCACAAAACAAATTTTTTGTGCAGACAGTGTGTGTTTTTTATTTTTTTTTATTTTTTTTTTATATAGCCAAGAAACTTTGTATGAAAGTATTTGGGCATTATTTAATTGTATAGACGAACATACAGCAGCTTGTGCATAATTCACCATTGCTATTTTTTTTTTTTTGCACTGTGTATGTAAGAACATAATTTATCACAAACTATACCATCACCACAAATGCTGTCTAAATATTTCAAATAACATTTTGTTATTAATTAAAACCTTTACTGGGTTTCTGATATCCACAACCAATGTTCTAATAAAAGCTGTTACGATCAAAACAATTCCTTCTATATCAAAAATTGAATTTTTTTTTTTTTTTTACTTCTACATTCACGGATGATTACATATTCGTGCATTTATATTGTGTCTTCCATGGCCGACACAGTTACCTCAGTTGTATATAGCGCTAACACCACGGCTTTCCTTCTAACAATAACAGTTTCTCAAGTACACGTGTAGCTTTGCCATAAACCCCGCCCATGTCCAACCCATTACCCCGCCTCTGGCAGCAAGCCCCACCCATCTGTAACAACACACCGCCCACTTATTTGTAGATTGATTCTGTCCAATCAGCAGCATCCACATCTGGAGACGTAGCGAAGCTATATATCTGGTATATATATAAAATATATCTTTATATTTATTTGTGGGTAAATGGTTGGTAAACCGCCAATATGTATTCACGCTTTTTGTTATGGCTTATTTGAAATCGTTCTTATCCATGTACCGTACTTACCACTTACTTACTGGACTTTACTCGTATACGCAAATGTTTTTACTATACGTTAACTGCTCTTAGTCGAACTCGCTCTTAAATGTAATTATTTACCGTGTTCTTTATTTTGCTGTTATTTGAATTAACAGCTTTATTTTTGCTGTTATTTTATTTACTGATTTTTATTGTACTTTATAACCGTTCTTATCTGGCATGTGATATTTTGCGATGTGATACTTCATTGTGATATTTATACAGTAAGTCGCCCTGGATAAGTACCAATACATAAATATATCCTACATACTGTAATTAGTTTGAGTACTGTGAAATTTCATTCGTAGGAAGTCCAGACTCAAAACAAATACAAACTTTAACATGTCACACAACATGTATACAAAAAAAACAACCTTATTATAAAAGCTATTGGGAGGTAAATAAATTAGATTAACACAAGTGATGTAGGAATCATTAAAAACAGGCTACATTACTGTCTATGCTTATATTCATGACAGTCCAATGTCGATTTTTGTTTGAAATAATCATTTAAAAAAAATAATGTGTACTCAGGGTTACAGAAGTTTGATTTCAAACCACCCAAGTCACCCACATTTCGTGGTTCAGACCCGCAAATTGACGTTAAATACTATGTGTTTTTGTGTGTATAACAATAACACCGGTGGTGAGACAGTTCTACAGTCTATATTTAAACTACCCACGTTCTTAATTACAGGCATCCTTGGTGTGTACAAAAAGCGCAAGGTCTGAATTAAAGGTCTCATTTCTCTGGCGGTGCCAGGCAGCCTGCGAAGACTCGTAAACATGCAGGCGTGTTATGAGCCGCCCCCGCAACGGGGTCCTAGCACTGGTGCTGTCCCCAGGAAGCGGAGAGACACAGTCTTTGACAGCGTGGCGGGACAGAAGACGAGGGACCGGGGAGAAGAAGCGAGCGTCTCGATCCAGTACGTGGACAGACCCCCCGAGTCGAGAAAAGAGCCACTCAGAAAGCCCCTTCAAAGGAGATCTATCCGGTATCGGGGGCTGTTGCTTCGCAGGAAGAGTTAGAGCGTGTCTGAGTTAAGGGTGGTCGCGGTCAGGTGTGTAGGCAGCGGGATCCGAGCTACGAGGCACCCCGGCTTAACCGGGGATACAGCGCCACCATTCAGGGACCAGCAGCAGGGAGATTGGAGCGGGAGCCCGGGATGAAGATAGCGGGGAGAGGGGATCCAGGGAGCGGAACTCTTACGGTCTCGCTACCGGGGCTCGTAGAGAGCATGGCTGCCGGGAAGACGTCCGAACTGCAGAGTGAGCGACTCCGACTACTCGTCTGCTTTTTAGGGGTTTTTGTCTGTTATTTTTACTACGGCATCCTGCAGGAGACAATGTAAGTAGCAGGCTCACAGTACACTTGAACATGACATTGTGGGTTAAGTAATTGATCAGTTATTTATAGATTTTTGTATACTGGTAAAAACAACACACGGAGCGCCATCTTCCCAATAACGTTGGTTTGAACAGTCTAGGGTAATATAGTTTTCACTATAAAGTTTAATCATTAACACATGTTTATTATACGCGCATATGTGATATTGTATTGATTATATATATATCTAGAGAGAGAGAGAGAGAGAGATTATTCATAGGATTCACAGTGAAAGGAAAGGTTATGAACATATTCACAATTGGCCCGCTTCACAATAAAGTTGGTTTGGAGTATAGGTCATATGGTTGGGAATTTCGAATTTCAAACCTGCTTTACCACGGAACAGAGCACCACGCCTAAACTGACACCTCATCCTCCTCTTTTGTGTTATTAAGCGCTGGACCGTGAATTCCCATGAACCGTCTGCTACCTGTAGTGCTTACACCCGCTGCTTACTTGTAGCGTGTGTGTTTGGCTACGCCACTCATCCACGAGCAAAGCGCTGCAGAACATCAGGGGGTTCGTGTTTGGAGTGAAAGGCTTTGACTCCTAACCTGTCTTCTAGTTTAGAGACGGCCCCTCTTTCTGAGCTCTTTGAGCGGCAGTGTGGTGAGTGCCACTTTAACTGCACTGTATCAAATGAAAGGGTGCATCAGATAGTACAATGTCTCGTACAGTTGTATTTCATTTCCTTAAACTTTCAATTGTTATTATTTTTTAAATAAAAAGAATAGTGTAGTTCTTGAAGGCTATAAAAGTCTGAAATCATTCACGTTGCTGTCAGTACAAGTCATGTTTGTATACACATAAAGCAGTAACATAAAACACTTCTGTGGGGATGATCAGGAATCTGTAGTACAAATTGTTTATGTGCTGTACTGACTCTAGAACATCTAGAACACTCTAGAACAACTGCTCAAAAGCAGACCCCAGGCAGGCTGTAGCTGGTCACATGGTCAGGCAGTGCCACTGAGGTTTCTGTCTCTGCACATTTGGCCCCTCAGACCCTTTCTCGTGTTACCAGTGTCAGCACGACTCAGTTCATTGTGTTAATCCTTCAGCTTGAGCAGTTTACATGTCAGCCTTTTGAGTGTGTTGATTTTTCCTATTCAGGTTAAAATCAAGTTTTGAGCTGATGGAGTACCGCTCTTCAGAGACTCCACACCTTTTAAATGAATCCTCAGAAAGCCAGTCCATAAAGACTTGGTTTCGCTGTGAGGAGGTGAAGCTGCAGTCTGCCCCATGGGTATCCCTAAGGGATCTCTCATTGACACATTCAATGTAATTATTAACAGGTGTTCAGTAATGTAGGATGCAATGCAAAATAGGTTAGTTATTGGTTTTATTTAGGATGCCAGCAATGCAATATTTCCTATGGAAGTTATTTCACCTTTAAATGGAACTACCATAGGGTGCATAAATGTACTTTCTTATTTTTCATGTGTCAAATTCTAGTGCAATTTTGCTCATTTTAAGGTAATTTTTCCAATTTTGCACCCATTTTGTAATGTCAGCCCCATCTCTAAACAGCTTCAGTATGGTGTTTGGCAGTGTGAGATGCATGTTAAAAGAAGATATTATTTAAAGATGACACTCATATTAAAAGATAAATGCAAAGAAGGAAGGATTAGCACAAGAGGCGCCTACACCAGCCTGCATTTAAATTCTCTGCACACAGCTCCATAGTCAGTATTTCATTTTCAGAAGTCCCTTATGGAACCTTGTCCTTCGCAGATACCCACAGTGGTTATGGTTACAGCTTGCAAACTGGTCTGATTATATAGGGATTGAACTGTGAGCAGGCAATATTACAGGAAGGGTGAGAAATATTCCTGTGTGATATCCTGAAGCAGACCCCCATGCACAACAGTTCTTCTAGAAACGGAAACATACAAAGCCTTGCACCATTTGCAAGTACTTTAGAAACGTTTATGATACTTACAAGTGGTTTTCTTTCAGGTTTAAAAAAATATTTACTGTAACTAACTTGAATATGTTTGGATTGCCGTTATCCCCTTGTTTTAATTTATTTTATTTTATAAACGCTACCTGTAGGGATTCAGTGCAAGCGTTAGCGTGAAGCCCTTCATTATATACGCAAACAAGTGCAATTATAAAATCGCTTGGATAAGTGACACGCCGTGATCACATGAAGCAGGGCTAGAGGCAAATCACCTCTGAAGATCAGTCAACTTAGTGGATTTGTGTTCTTTAAAATCTCAAAATCTCTGTCTTTTTGGCCACGGCGATGTTCCTATAAAAGTCCCAGACTGCCGAATCTAAAACCGGAGCGGGGATCAGTTGCGTTTGGATCTTAACAACGAAGGGAAAGTGTATGTCAGAAAAAAAAAACCCGTGTCATATTTTAAAGAATGTGGTGTAAAAAGTGAACTGCATTACACTAACTGCAGACGCCAGTGTGCAGTATGTAATGCAGTGAGCAGTTTTTTTTTCATGTTGAGTGATAGGAGTGACATTCTGCATGACTGCCTCCCTGACCGTCTGGGAGGTTCTTGAGACGTTAAACTAGGATTCAGAAGAGACGCAGGCAGCGCGTTTGAAGGAATTAAAAATAAAGGTGCAGAGCGTGTTACCCAAGGTGTAGAAAACTTGTAAATAAGCAGTTACTTTTTTTAGTTTTTAAAACTGCACTTAATAATAATAATAATTACTCAGCAGTAATATATTTTACCAGCAAATCTGTAGCGTTTATAGACTATGTATAGGACATATGTTGCACTGGCTAAATGATACACTACATAAAGCTTAATTTAAGTTGAAATATTATTGTTATTTTTTATTAATACTCATTGGCACTTTTTTCATTGAAAGTCATTGCTGCAAAACCTTTTTTTTTTTCTCTTTGCAGATTTCCGTGGGGACTAATTAAAATTGAACAAAAACGGTCTCATGGATTAGCGATAAAGACAATGGCTGGCTTCAGTAGGGATCAAAACTTTATGTGGCCAATAATTCGCTTTATCTAAATCCTCAGCAAAATTACACAACGTCCTACACTTTAACCCTGTGAGTGAGTGTGTCTGCTCGTGTAAATCGCTTCGAAAATGTAGAGATGTGGGACTCGGTTCCTGCTTTGGTACCGACGAACCGGATACAAATATCAGGGATCCGGTTCCAGTGAGTAATATATTCAGTTTTTAGTAAAACTGATATTTAAGACATTAATTTCTGTCAAAAATAGATTTGATAACTATAATTGACACGTTCACACGAAAAAAAAGGTCTGCAAAATATTTATTACAGCAATAACTGTTTTTTTTAAAGCTTTTTTTTTAAATATATATATTTATTTCCCTGGAGAATAATTAAATCTCACTTTCACATGAAGTGATGAAAACGCTTTGGGTAAAGTGAATCTTCTGCACCTCAAGGGGATCATTTGCAAGACAACCCCAAGCCGAACAAGACACGATTTCAGCTAGCTAAAGTAATTTAAACCCAAGCTGATGAGGTCGTATTTCAGCTTGGGATCCTAACATACACTGACCTGTCTGCACATACCATGTGGTTAAAGATTTTTTCCTAATTGTCTGCTTTGTGAAATTTGCAATTAACAAGGTTCATATACAAGAACACAATGGCTTTCGCTGTTGTAATAAACTGTTACTGTGCAAATTGGATATTACTGATTATTTTGTTAACTTTTATTATACAGGGCGATTTCATAGATTGCACAATAGCCTATTGTCGGAGCATCGCAAAAGATGCATTATTTATGGCTCATATCTTATATCTACAGTGTCAAGTAGTTTTGCAAAACCTCTTTTGGAGCGGGTGCGGTGCCAGAGGCTTTTCGCGCTCGCTCTCGGCTCAGGCATTGAACCCACTCCACTCCACGTTCCGCTCCGCTCACATGCTCGTGTGTGTGTGTGTGTGTGTGTGTGTGTGTGTGTGTGTGTGTGTCAGTTTTAGAGACTACACTCTTTTTAATAAATAGGTGCAGATAGCACTTTAGGATACAGCTTTAAATTAACTTCAGGAACATGTTTACTGCCCCCCTCCCCTCTTCCATAGTTTTGTTACACTATGCAGTGCGTTTCTTCTTTCTCTCGGTGAGGTGCAGTTATTAGGCATGTTTCTTTTGTTGTATTTAAAAGTTTTTATTTTCTTACTGTCTTCAGTGTAACTGTTTCATGTGTTTTTCACCAGAGTGAACAGGTTAAATGTTTCAAATCTACACATTTTATCATTATGGGATGTTAGAAATGTTAAGATGATATTCATTAAAGATGGCACTCGCATTAAGTATAATGGATACTGTGATGGTGCAAAATTAAAACGACAGCCTTGCTTGAGCCTATGTGGACATTACAATTTGACTCTTTATTTTTTAAACTGATGCTATAGCCAGTTGTGGATACAAATTGTGATTTTAACCAATGGAAATCCCTGGTATAAACACAAGAGAAATGTACTTACCTGTAAATGTGGAGGGCAGGTGCAGCGAGCTGAAATATATAAGAGAAAAAAAAATACATGGTTAGTAATTTTAAAAAGAACTGAATGCAGAAAGCGGTTCTCTTTGAAAAGGTGCACATTTTCATAGCGATGCGCCAACAGTAATTTGGTACCGGAAGTGGATATACAGAAAACAAGCGGAGAATTACAACATATTTAAAGAAGAAAATAAAACGACTTCCCTTTTGTTTGTAAGAGTTTGTTAATGGTGGCGTAGTGGTTAGCGCTGCTGCCTCACATGTTCTCCCCGTGTTCGCGTGGGTTTTCTCCGGGTACTCCGGTTTCCTCCCACAGTCCAAAGACATGCTGTCCAGGTTGAGTGGTCACTCTAAATTGCCTTCTGTGTGTGAGGTGCCCTCCGATGGACTGGCATCCCGTCCAGGGTGTAGTCTCGCCTTGCGTCCTGTGTATGCTGGGTTAGGCTCGGGCTCGCCGCGACCCTGTAAAGGAGTAAGCGGTTAATGATAATGGATGGATGGATGGATGGATGGATGGATAACACCAGCACTGTAAGCCATCCGGGGCCAGTGCTGCAGCTGCAGAGAGACGTCATTTTGGCAGAGGGTTTGGAAGACAGCTGTGAGTCCTGTAGAGGGAGCAGGAGAAAACATTTGACCGTATGTAGTGTTATAGAAGGCAGACGGGTTACCTAACTAAGGTAGGAAGGTTTATGGTGGGTTTTTTTTTTGTTTTTTTTAAAGTCTAAGTTTTAGATTTTTGATTTATTTTTGTTTTGCATTATAATTAGTGTTTCTGTTTTTATTTATTCAAATTTTCCTTGCGTATTTCTAGCTATTTTCGAGTTTTATGTAATTTTTTTTTATTTATTTTATTTATTTTTCTCGGGGCTTTCGCATTTGATATACATCTGTATGAAATTATTGTTTTCGTTTACTTTCCAAAATGCTTGGCCGTTTTTCTGTCAAGGTATGTTCGACAGTACTTGCACACTTGTACCTTCTTTCCTTTGCTGTCTTCCACAATCCTTATGGTCACGGGCACATTCTTCTGGGTTTGTGTGTAGGCATCTTTTTACATTTCACCACAATCTGCAGTTCTGTTTTAAATCCTCCGTTTTTTTTTTTAACTGTAATACATATTTAAATCCAGCGAACAAGCCTCCATACCTAATTGTAACTCATTTTAAATCTCGCAAGCGGAGTCTCCAATAGAAATGTAGGAATGTGCTGTCACTCAGTAGTTGGGGCGGTTTTAAAGTATTCAGAACAAATCAATGATAGATGCAAGGCAGGAAGGCGGGACATTGCCCAGCAGCACTGGGAAAGTTAGTAGGTTTATTTTTTTTAAAGGTGTAGTCAATGTGAACTGAGTAACCATTTCCACTGTTTTTTCCAGTGTTTTCGGGTGTTTATGGCAATACACAGATTTAATTTTTTTCTGTCGGGTGTTTTATAAGTTTTTATCAGTTGAACCCACAAATCAGAAGCCCTAATTATAATTTAGAGTTGTTTATATTAGTGCTTACTATTATTTGAGTAGTAGGTATTTCAAATGTTATTTTCTCTATTCTTGGTTGGTTCCAGGGGGAGGAGTTACCTGAGCTCAGGTATAAAGGGGGAGACTGGAGGGAAGAGGGGCTCATTTTTGTAGCGCGAGGCTACAGTGTGTTCTTGCCCTGACTAAGCCTACATGCTGGCTTTATTTAATGATCCTGCACTCAGAATGTTCCATAAAAATTCTCTTTTCATGCACATCCATTTATTTAATAGGTCTCAAATGTGGAATTTTGAAAGAAACATATTTTAGCAAGCAAGCATTTTCATTTTAAAACTTGACGACTTGATGTCCGTTACTAAAATAAGGTTAAAACAGGCTTCCTGGAGAACTTAGTGTAGTTCCAGATGTCTGTTTTAAAACGAAAATACATGTTAGCTGTGACATTTGAGACCTATGACTGGTTATGCTTTGCCTCGACTCTCCGTCCTCCCATGCCCGTTCCTTCTCTTCCCTAGCCCCTCTGTGGTGGAACCGGCTCCTGTAGAACTGTTTAGACTGCACTTGTAGATCCCTTGATCTACCCCTCCTACCATGCAACGGACTTGCCTGACCTCAACACTACAGGCCAGCAGTGTGGAGTAGTGGTTAGGGCTCTGGACTCTTGACCGGAGGGTCGTGGGTTCAGTCCCAGGTGGGGGACACTGCTGCTGTACCGTTGAGCAAGGTACTTGCTCCAGTAAAAACCCAACTGGATAAGGGCGTCTGCTAAGAAATAAATAATAATAACCCTCACCCAATGCACTATCCTTTACACTACTATTATGTCACTGTAGATATAACTTGTTGTAATCCTAACTTGTTGCATCCTAGTTCATATTGTATTTGTTATACTGTTGCACTTACTGTATACTACACTGTATTTAAATATTGAGCTTGCATTGTAACCCTGTACTGCCCTGTAACACCTGTAAGTTGCCTTGGATAAAGCCATCTGCCAAATAATAATAATAATAATAATAATAATAATAATAATAATAATAATAATAATAATAATGTAGCTAATGGAAGTAAGATTTATGGGTTTTATTTTTAACTACAGTTACTTTAAATACAATCTGTTCCCTTCATTGCCAGAACCCGAGGGGATTATGGGACTGGAGAGACGAAGGAGAAATTCAAGTACGCCACCACCCTGGTGTTAATTCAGTGTGTCATCAACGCGCTGTTTGCTAAACTGCGTGAGTATGGGGGCCATGCCAGGCTGCTTCATTACTGCATGCTGAGGAAACCAATAGCCAAAACATCGAGGGTTATATTCATGCATTAATGTTCTACTACCGATGGCTCTAGTTTCTTACCGCATGCACCGGATAGTCGACTGGACTGGTCAGAAACTGTTTCTGGATCATTTCAAGGTAGTTATTTGTTGATCTGATGAAATGGCTAAGCAATTCCACTGCTTTTCTTAATTAGATTGTGTATTTTTTTTTTTTGGAGATGACGGCATGCTTAATTGTCCTTTTTAATTGTGAAATAAAGAAACACAACAACTGTTGCGACGTGATTCTGCATGGCATTCTTTACTGCACGCTTTGAAATGACAAATGCATTGTGAGGGTTTCTGCACAGATTCATTTCGGATAGGGTGCCTCGTTTTCTTTTCCTTGCGGGTGATGTAACCGCGCTGCCTGTCCCGCAGTTATCCAGTTCTTTGAGAAGCCCAAGCCGGACCGCACTCGAAGCTGGCTCTATGGAGTGTGTTCACTGTCCTACCTGGGGGCCATGGTCTCCAGCAACTCTGCCCTTCAGTTTGTCAATTACCCCACACAGGTGAGTGTCCTGGGGCAGCACGGGCGGTCAGCTACACCACACAGGTGAGTGTCCCGGGGCAGCACGGGCAGTCAGCTACCCCATACAGGTGAGTGTCCCGGGGCAGCACGGACGGTCAGCTACCCCACACAGGTGAGTTTGTCCCAGGGCAGTACGGGCGGACAGCTACCCCACACAGGTGAGCGTGTGCCGGGGCAGCACGGGCTGTGGAGGAAGGTCCGTCATCCACAACTACTAAACGCTCAGTAGCGACTACAAGAAACATTGAAAAATTGATTGCGTTTTTTTTTTTAGTACTTTTGTCATTTAATTTATTGCTTCCAATCCAAACGCTTGTCATTGATTTATTATGTTTGTTTTATTATTTCAAAACCTGTAAGATGATCAAGTACACAGAGCTTATGAAACAATACCATTAATACCAGGATACCACGATATTTAGTGAGCGAGGAGTCAGAGTGAATTTATCCGGCAACAAACTCCCCATCCCCAGTTGTACTGCTTTCCTAGAACAAGGAGAACATTTCGGGGGACCGTTCTGCTTGTGAGATGTCTTGCTCATTAGTATATTTGCCATCTTTTTAAAGAGGAGATGATTATCTATTCAGAGATACTCAGGTATTTAGTAAGTAAAGGGGCAATACAATCCCCACCCCTAGGCTTGCTGTAAATGATGTTTTCTGGTGCTGTGCGTGTGCGTGTGCGTGCGTGTGCGTGATTGTTAGTGGGCTGCTTGTTGCTCATGTTGTTTGTCCTCTTGCAGGTCCTGGGAAAGTCCTGTAAACCGATCCCAGGTAAGGGGCGGACCTGCACAGCTCTGTACAGCCAGGAGAGGCACCCTTCACTGCCACCCACTTCTAAACTCACTGATGTAAAAAAAACAGCTTCATAAAGTTAATACAAATCCCACTGACTGCACATTTATACAATGAGTTACAAGTCTACACAACACATGCTTGGTGTACCTAATATTTTGTCCAACCCCTGTACATTGCTTTAGGGTTTTATTCACTACTTCTGTCTCTCTTCAGATCCTTGTTCTTTGTAATGCACACTTCATACACATGCATGTAGAACGATGGGGTGGGGCCCATTGCCCCCAACCCCCCCCCCCCCCCCCCCCCCAACTTGGACCTCTTGTTATCCTCTTGTACTGTTCTGTAACCCCAAAGCGAGCCACTTCAAGACAGATATAAAGAGAAATAATGAGAACTCAAGCATCGAAACCTGGAAGTGTGTGGTTGCAAGCAAATTAAAAGGCATTTATTAAAAAGATCATTTGAGCAATCTTCATTTACTTTTAAAAATAGTATTTCTAACATCCTTACAGGCAAAAATAACATAGTTTATGTGGTAAGCTGTGTACTTGCAGGCATTTGTATTTGTGTAGTGCGGGCACGTTCACATTAAGGGGGGGGGGGGGGGGGTTGGTTCACTGAAACACTGGAAATCTCTCTCTCCTCTCCTCTCCCCTCCTTGCAGTGATGATTCTGGGGGTTACGATCCTGCGTAAGAAGTACCCCATGTCTAAGTACCTGTGTGTGTTGCTGATCGTCGGTGGTGTGGCTCTGTTCATGTACAAGCCCAAGAAAGGGATGCCCGGGGCGGACGAATATGCCTTCGGCTTCGGGGAGATGCTGCTGGTAATCCAATCAATCCGTCCATCCATCAAACTTATTTACAACATATTCAAGGGGCAAAACTGTATCAATTGAACTACTCATTCCTGTATAACCTGTTAAACTGTTTTCATGTGATACTAATTAAGATGACAGCGCTATTGTAGAAAAAAGAAACAAGGACCAGGGGTCACAAATGGAGATTAGATAAAGGGGCATTCAGAACAGAAAATAGGAGGCACTTTTTTACACAGAGAATTGTGAGGGTCTAGAACCAACTCCCCAGTAATGTTGTTGAAGCTGACACCCTGGGATCCTTCAAGAAGCTGCTTGATGAGATTCTTGGATCAATAAGCTACTAACAACCAAACGAGCAAGATGGGCTGAATGGCCTCCTCTCGTTTTTAAACTTTCTTATGTTCTTATATAAATAACAAATGGCTAAACGTATACTTTTAGATTAGTATTTTATCAAACGCACAGCAATCGCTATTGACAGTGACAGTCACAGGAACAAACAGAAGTACTGCTCTCCCACATTCGCTTCACAATTTAAAATGCAGATGTTTTACACAATAGTTCTTGGCATAATTTAATAGTGCATGTGTTGAGAATCATTTTGCATATATAGTACTTTGATCTCCATGTTTCCTGGCAGCGAATTGGAACACTGCATTGAAAAGATAAGAGGCTGCCAGTCAGTTCTGTTGGGCAATACTTGTACAAATGTTACAGGAAAACAGCAGTATGGAGATAAAAAAAATGGGTCCAGCCAGGAATCCGCAATTACAGAACTAACCACAAGATGTCACTGTGTACTACTTTAAAAATCCCAGAAAACCCTGGCATGAAACCACAAACTTGCAGTAAACAGCTTGAAATGTCATTTTAAATGTCATAGTGGTTTATTGCTTTCTACCAAACTGTTGAAATAGCTGCTGTATGGTGTTGTTTTTTTTTTGGTTTTTTTGGTCTGTCTCTGTTTAAGGTGCAGTTGATTATATGGGTATTCAAACTGGTATATATTCTTCTAATGGCTTGTGCCATTCCGTTGACATTGTCTCTAAATGAAAACCTGGTGTCGAATGCTGCAGCCCGAGTTATTACAACCTATTCCCATCCACATGTCCTCCGTTCATAGATTTCTCTGGTCAGGGGCGTTCCTTAGTTCATCAGGATCTGTATCTAATATTGTGATGGGTCACCGTTTGCCCTGATCACAGCCTTGAGGCGGCGTGGCATTGCCCACGAGGTGCTGGAAGGGTAGCAGCGGTCAGACATCTCTAGTGTTAGTGTTAGTAGAAATATTTTGTAATACATCTTCGTTGTTAAAATTAGGGTTGTATTGCTTTGAGCCCAGGCCTTCGGAGGTGAAAGTAACCAAAAGCAAATGTCTTTGCCTCTGCGCTGCCTCGCCCAAGATCTGGGTTTTAATTACAATTGGGGATTTCGCAGTTGCAAACCACACCTTTCTCTCTCCCTTGATGGTTTCACAAAGGGAGACTGAAACACTGGTATATATTAATCTACCGAACCTTAACTGGGAAACCGCCTGCTTACTTGCATAGTTTACTGGATCGCGCGTCTTCATTGTGCAAATTAAGATCCAGTGATTTTTATTAAACTGCTTGTTCCTGTGCAGGGTAGCGACAGCTTGTGGTCGTCGCTCATTTCAGTTTGCAGCAGCCAATGACTGGAATGAGTTTCAACACAAGTTCAAATTAGAACGGTTCATATCCGTGGTGGTTTTTAGTCGTAGGGTCGACTCACTGCTGACTGACATCTGTGTCTGTTGAGTTGTTGCTGTTTTATGATTGTGGTTTTTTTTAACCTTATTTATTGTGTTTTATGTTGGTTGCTGTGATGCAGCTGGATAAATAAAGGTTTTGAATGATTGAAAATGTAATTTCAAGCTGGGCAGCTCCTGAAATTACTTCATAACCCTACAGAGCCCTGCCGCACAGAGGGCATTATGGTCTATAAAACGACTGTCTGTGAAGCTTATAACAGGCGCTGCAATATCATACCGGAGTATAGTTTATTAAGAATATGTATTTATGGAATCCCTGCAACAACAAGCCATATATAAACATCAGAGGCATCTTTAGTCATAAAAGAGGCTAGAGGAAAGCTAAAATGTGGAAAGCATTCATTTAAATGGAAAGTTAAATACATGCATCTAACTGGGGGGGAAGGGGTTAATCATCTTACCAGTGTTGTTATTCACAATCTGTTATTTAACATTTGTACATTAACTGAATATTTGAATAGAACAATGGAACTGTAAGGTGCTCTTCTGTGAATGGTGGTCTGTGAGGCTGGTGCCATGCTGTTAAGTGGTGTGGTGTTGCCTTGGTTACAGCTGCTGTCCCTCACTCTGGATGGGCTGACAGGTGTGGCTCAGGACCACATGAGGGCGCACTTCCAAACCGGGTCCAATCAGATGATGCTGAACATTAACCTGTGGTCCACGCTGATGCTGGGAGTTGGTGAGTGATAAAAGCAAGGCTTGAGGCCAGAGCAAGGAGCTTCATGTTGAAGTTTCTCACATTTTCACTGTCCCCTTACCTTTTTATGGTGCTTGTAACCAGTGTGTTTGGGGGGAGGGGGGTGCTTTAAGCAGAGATCAGGAGCTGCTTTGGTTCTGGTTGATTGCTGTAGATATATACAGGCCATGCTAGGTCAGTCACTGTTTATTTTTAGAAGTAAGAGCCAATGCCATCAAAGTTCCTTTAGTCTTCTGTATCCCCTACTCAATACGCACATTTCAAAAAAGCTTCTCTTCATACCTTTCATTACAGTCTTGCAGTATCTTAGGTGTTGCAGTATCTTAGGCACTAGCTGATCATTGGGGCTGTTCTGTGAAAGAGTGGCCACTGTGAAGAAAAACAATTCAAACTGTTCAGAAGGATGCCATCCACCAAAGCATTTTTAACTGGCATCTACCTGCTATTGTAATATACTCTTTACCTCTATTGTTCTGATAAGTTGCTCTAATTTTATTAACAAGAAAAGTTAAGTCTAAATGTGATGTATCAAATTACATAAATACAGCTTGCGTTCTGATTTTATTTTATTTTTTTTAAAGGTACATGTGCTTATGTAATGGGAGTGTGTTTATACATGTGTGCAACATCTATTAGAAATCTACTAGAATGCTTTTAATTTTATCAGTGTTACAGTTCCAGACTATCACAATGGTCTGTAGCAGGTGAAAGTAAGCCGGTACAGCTCGGTACAGACTACCGGCAAAACATTTTGTCAAGGTCATTTTGTAATTCGACTTATCAAAACAATTGTTTAGGCTTCATCATTTTTTCTTTGTATTTAAGCAAAAGAACTTGCAGTACCTTGTGTCCCGTTCATGTGACTTAGATGACAAAGGGTATGATCGCCATGGCAACCGTCACAGGGTAGATCGGAGACATTTAGCTACATTCAATGCATGAAGAAGCATTCCTCAAACGCTGCTCCTTTTTAAAAAGGAAAAATATAAACAGAAAAATAACCACGAGATGCTTCGCAATCAAAACAAGCTATACAAGGTAACACCGCTCGGAAGTAAACATTTCAGCCGTAGTTTGGTTCATATTGTGAGGAAAACAAGCAGAACAAAAGCAACCTTCATTTTTTGTCCCGGTCAGAAACAGTAAAAATGTTCAGTCATCCCTGTTTTGCGATTTGTATCACTGAACTGAACAATAATAAGAAATGCAAGTTACTTTCACCTCTGATAATACACATGTACACACATCTCAGCTGTGGGGGTACCTATAGTCAGAGAGAGGATCACGGGCTTATATATGAAAGCGGTGGAGGGTTCCGTTTTCTCAGATACCAGCGTGTACCCAAGTAGAAGCTGATTCACCTGTTTGTCCAATCATAAGGTAACCGTAAACAGAATAGCTTTGAGGCCTTCCTATTCTCGTTGTCTGAAGAGTCCTGTGTTATTTCTGTCTCTGCGTCGCTCAGGTGTGCTCTGGACCGGAGAGGTGTGGGAATTCCTGAGTTTCACCGACCGCTATCCCAGCATCCTCTACAACATCGTGCTCTTTGGGCTAACGAGCGCGCTCGGACAGGTGGGTCAATGGGGTGCTGTTGCCTAGCAGCAGAGCAATCTTGCACTCCCAGGGTGCCTTGTCAGTATGTAAAGTGGGAGTGCTTTTCTGTGTTGTACCCCCAGGGCCCACCTCCAAAGGGAATCTGGTTCCTTGGTTATTCATCAAGGGGATATTAAGACATTGATCTGTGAAAGAAAAACACCCTGTCAACAGTACCAGACTAGTACAAAACAAGCTTTCATGGACACGCTTAGCAAAGAGGGACCACTTTGCTTTTTCCCCAACACTGTTTAAAAATGATCCCCCTAGGGTACCGGCAATGGTGTTTTTTTTTTTTTTTAAAGTAGCCGTCAATCAGATTAATCTTTCTATGAAATGAAATGCACATGTTAAAAAGTGGCTTTAGGTCAGCCAGGGTGTCCTCAGGTCACCGCTCCCCAGCGACCCCTGCAGGCTTGCCTGTAAGCTGCCCGAGAGCTGCGTTGTCCTCTTGGGTGGCTGCACGGTGAGTCTGCAGTGTGAAAAAAAACAATCGGCTGACGGCACAAGCTTCGGAGGACAGCGTGCGTTTGTCTTCGCAGCTCCCGAGTCAGTGCAGGCGTGGTAGCGGTGAGCTGAGCCTAAAAATAATTGGACATATCAGATTGGGAGGAAATAATAAAAATAATTGGCAACGACTACATTTTTTTAAAAAAAAAAGTACTGAGCTTCAAGTTTCATTTGTCATTGACCCTAATCCATTATAATGTTTGCAATTTGCAATGTTTTTTTTCCACAATTTTTAACCCTACAAAACCTACAGTAGCTGACTAGAACTGAAGAGCAGCTTCCGAACTCCATCAACGTTCTTTAACACAGACTGAAGAGCAGCTTTAACACAAAGTCATCAAACAAAAACAAATACAGTATGAACCGCATAATGATGGCAAACATCATGAAAAGCACAATTAAAATAACAACAACTGTAATTTAAATCTCCTTGAGGGGGGTTTAATTGGCTTATTTTCTGTTCCCACGGTAGCCACTCTTTCTTCTGCTGAACGCTCCCGGGTAAAAGTTTCGGACTGAAAAATATATCTCTGCAATATGGAGTACGTGGGATACAACCAAGTTAAAGTGATGCGTTTTCCTGTGAACACTGCAGGGGGTTCTGGAGCTGGGAATCGGAACCATACATTCACCAGCTATCTTAGAATTCCAGCTCTACCATTGGTTAATGTGCACGACAATGCAGCAGTCCCAGTCCTGCCCTTTCCCAGTGCAGGAGATGTGAGGCAGGCTCTGGCTGTTCACCACCTGGACTGTGCTTCCCATTCCTGCCTTGTTAGCATGAGAATTGTTCCTCTTTACACTGCGTGGAATAATTCATTGTGTTCCGCTCTGTAATTAGCTCTGCCGGATTCAAGGGAAAGCCACGCACACAACTCTGTCTCCGGCTGCTAATTACAGGAGCTGTGCTACGGGACTAATCCCTGTCCAGCAGCTCCACGGTGTGCTGTCCTCTGAGAGCTTCACTTGCATGTGTTCCTGTGTGTGCAGAGAGTACACATACTGATCCAATTGGTTCTTCTTAAAGAGATATACTTTTTTTGTGAGCCTGGATTTTAGTAATTGTTCAATCGCCATGGTGCTCAAAGCATAGCCTCACGTTTATATTGTTTTACTAGCATTACTATGTTTCTTGGATTTGAAGGCTTTTGGAGTCCAAGTAAGAGCAACCAGACTATTCCATGGTCCTAAAGGAATGAGATATTAAGATGGGTTGAAGGGACTGACTATCTGGAACAAAGAAGAATCAGGGAGGAATGTTTCTCTCCTTTCTTTAGCGAGTCATTTGATGGGGTGCTGGGTGTATTTGCCTCCAGAGAGTACTGTACTATGGTATGAATTCCAGCTCATTCGGAATTCAAGAATATTCGTTTCATTGTTTATTCTAATATGAGACACACTTTACCATTACCTCGTTTCCATGAGAACGGATTGACCGCCAGTCCGAGCTCTCCGGCATTCCTCCTGAACCCAGTTGATAGTCTACCAGAGTTGTGTGAAAAGAGTGCGTGTTCTTGCCAGATGTTGTTGGTGGTTCTTTCCCAGCAAGCCTTGCGGTTAAGGTCGCATTCATTTATTTACAAAACCGAAAGGATGGATGCTTTGCTTTCTGACAATCCTAACAATTCTTGTGAGCTTTTTGTTACTAAAAAAAAAAATAGCGGTAAGAGAATATTAAACCACAGAGAAACCTGCTCACCCTGGATTTGGATTAAATATTTTTGCCTACTTGTCACTTGATTGTCACAATACTGGCCATACTTCCACTAATCCCGCTTTAGGAAAGAGTCAGAAAAAAATCAGGGGCAGCTCTGATTGACAGCCAATGTGGGTCGGCTAAATGAACATGGAAGCGCAGTATCAGGGCCGCGAGGTTTTTAACCTGAGTTGAGTGCTGCAATGAAATGGTGCTGGTTCTTCCAGGCCTTTCCACCAGATGCAATGAGCCCTGCTTGTTCTCCTCGGTGCACCTAGTTCTCCTGTGAGCCCTGCTTGTTCTCCTCGGTGCACCTAGCTCTCCTGTGAGCCCTGCTTGTTCTCTGCAGTGCACCTAGCTCTCCTGTGAGCCCTGCTTGTTCTCTGCAGTGCACCTAGCTCTCCTGTGAGCCCTGCTTGTTCTCTGCAGTGCACCTAGCTCTCCTGTGAGCCCTGCTTGTTCTCCTTGGTGCACCTAGCTTTCCCGTGAGCCCTGCTTGTTCTCTGCAGTGCACCTAGCTCTCCTGTGAGTCCTGCTTGTTCTCCTCGGTGCACCTAGCTCTCCAGTGAGCCCTGCTTGTTCTCTGCAGTGCACCTAGCTCTCCTGTGAGTCCTGCTTGTTCTCCTCGGTGCACCTAGCTCTCCTGTGAGCCCTGCTTGTTCTCTGTAGTGCACCTAGCTCTCCTGTGAGTCCTGCTTATTCTCCTCTGTACACCTAGCTCTCCTGTGAGCTCTGCTTGTTCTCTGCAGTACACCTAGCTGTCCTGTGAGCCCTGCTTGTTATCTGCAGTGCACCTAGCTCTCCTGTGAGCCCTGCTTGTTCTCTGTAGTGCACCTAGCTCTCCTGTGAGTCCTGCTTATTCTCCTCTGTACACCTAGCTGTCCTGTGAGCCCTGCTTGTTATCTGCAGTGCACCTAGCTCTCCTGTGAGCCCTGCTTGTTCTTTGCAGTGCACCTAGCTCTCCTGTGAGCCCTGCTTGTTCTTTGCAGTGCACCTCCCTCTCCTGTGAGCCCTGCTTGTTCTCCTCTGTGCACCTAGCTTGGCGCTGACCCCTGTGTCTCGTTCCCTTGTTCCTGCAGAGCTTCATCTTCATGACAGTGGTGAGCTTTGGACCCCTCACCTGCTCCATCATCACCACGACCCGCAAGTTCTTCACCATCCTGGGCTCTGTCCTGATCTTCGGAAACACCATCAGCAGCATGCAGTGGGTGGGCACGATGCTCGTGTTCCTGGGTGAGTCTATGAGGACACTGCCCAGATACAGGGCAGGATCAGCTAGTCATTCCACATAGTTGTTATCCCAAAGGAACATACACATTACAATTCTAAAATGAATACAGGGTTGGAAATAAGACTCCCATTGCATTGCAGTTTGCTCCATTCCTGGTTTCACTATGAGTTTAGTTACACACCTGAGCTTGTTACCTGGACACTGCTTATTCAAGCTCATAGTAAAACCTGTAATGGGTGACACTGTTCTGCAACAGGAGTCTTATTTCCATTCCTGGAATACAAAACTACTTGTAAGCCCCAAAATGGTAACTTGTCTGCATTTGTCTCCCTGAAACAATGAGCTAAATAATAATTTGGAACAAACAGCTTTGGAAAATTATTTTGATAGTATTAAATATGTACAAATGTTTTGTTTTTCAGTTGTTTTTTTTAATTTTACAATTTTATTTTGTAGTGCATATTGAACTCTCCAATACCTCCCACTTTTAAAAACTTCAGAAGAATCTTTTAATAAAAACAGTGTTGAATGGTATTTCAAATACTGAGGAAATTGATTTTATGTCCATATTACCCCAAAGCAATAATACACATCAATAACAATGAATAAACAATTGGATTATGGGCCTCTAGTTCATATTGTAAAGTTTTACATAAGATCAAATTCATCTGTTGCAGTTCTGCACTGTCTTCCGAATAATGAATTAACAGACACAACAGTGATCAATCATTCTCCTTCAAGGTGATAAATAACATCACGGTAATCTGTTGTCATGGCAACAACAGCATCGGTACAGCAAACTTCAGCTATAAGGATACAGTTGGATGTCTCCCAGTTTTATGTTTTTAAATAAGCAAAAGTGTGTGTGTGTGTGTGTGTATGTATGTATGTGTTTTTTTTATAACAAAACTACATAATAGAAACATTTAGGTTTGGATAAGGTTTCATAGCCTTGTTTAGGTATGTTATTAAAATGACCAGGTGCCAGGAGTCGAGTCCACAATAAAAGCCCTGCTAAATCTATACTGCAACTATAAGGGTGGAACATTTTACTATCAAACTGCAGGCTCCCAATATAGTTAATTGAAAGTAATCCTGCAGCCCAGGACTGGTTGCAAGGCTAGTGCGAGTTTCAAGCCATGCACTTAAACCTCGCTCCCCTGATAGAGACTTGATTTAGAACCTACCTGTGTGTGCCCAGGTCTTGTGAGTAAGACTAGCATGCTTTATTTTTGTTGTTTGTTTTTTTTACAGGTCTGGGATTAGATGCCAAGTTTGGGAAAGGACCTAAGAAAACGACTCAATAGAATGTAGAATCAGTTTTATAAAAGCAAGGTTTCCTCCTTCAACCCTTCCTCTGTCATCATGTCTGTAACTTAACTGAACTAGTTTTAGTTAAATCGTGTCTTCTTTTTTTAAACAAGAGTATGTGTGTGTGTGTGTGTGTATATGTGTGTGTATGTGTGTGTATATATATATATATGTATGTGTGTATATATATGTATATATATATGTGTGTGTTCTGTACATCATTGTTAGACCTTAAATAACTCCAGTATTAGGTTTGCCATCTCATCTGTATATGTCAGCCTGTGACTTCAGGGCACAAACCATTAAATGAATTTGTGAAAAACATTCGGATTCTTGTGTGAATTTGCTTGACACCCGCTGTGAAATAAATTCACTCTAAAGCTTATTAAGCTGTTGGACAAGCTGTGTTTTTCTTTTCTTTTTTTTTTAATATTTCCCTTCCTATTTTATATTGTTTGCAGTCCTTCTGAGTCTTCTAGTTTCTGCTGCTTCAATAGTTAGCACTGGTACAGAATGAGCGATGCGAGGGGGGGGGGGGGTCTGTGAACCTCTCTGTGTGTGATTAATAATAGTAATGATGAGTCATTTTGCACATGCTTTTATCCAAAGTGACTTACAGGGAGTAGGGCGTGAACGATGCATCAACAACAATAGGACCTTGGTTTTACGTCTCACCCGAAGGACGGCGCACAAAGAGGTTCAGAGACAGAGCGTGTGTGTGTGTTCCGAAGTGCTTGTTCTAAGAATTTGCTGTCCACAAACAAATAGCTGCCAGTTATTTAGTCAAAAAACCAGAGGAAGAAAAAAGGAAAGCCTTTTCTCTAATCTGTAACTGAGATCCAGCTCATTTGCATAGCGGTCTCTTTCTTGTTTGAAAGGCAACCCTGAAAAGATCATACTTTGCACATTAAAGCATATTTAGTGCAGCTGTTCTCCAGTTTCCCATCTGTTCACGTGGCGGTGAAGCGGCGGAACACAGACTGGTCTGCCCCCTCGAATTCCTCCTTTCCGTTCTTCCCCGGGACATTACGAGGGATAAAGACATCCCAGCATTCCCACTATCCACAGCACGCGTCTTCCTTTTAAAGGAGTTATAGGTCATTATATGCCATGTGCAATCTTTGCTATTTGCTTTCATTGGGTCTCCTGCGATTAACACATCGCACCCCAGTCCAGGTACATCAGAGTCCGTTGACGGCACAGCACCAGCAGCCTGTCACAGAGCTTTATGACTGATTAGCTAAAACGTTTTCATAAATCTTACCTGTTTTGCACTTTCATTAGCCAAATAACTCACAGATTTGTATTCCCATTTCAAACACAGTATCTGGTATTACCTCAAGGAAACTCAGTTTCCATGTCTGTTTGCACTTGCTGGGTCGTTCCCTTAGCAGTGTCTTCTGGGTCAGGTTACTGGCTAAATGCATTGTCAGTCAACAGGGTAAGCAGCTGGTTGGTTAATGACAAGAAAAAAGCTATTGAAGGGGTGGGGACAATTTCACCCTGCAGACGAAATGACCAAGCAAGTGCAACACTAACTGAAAGCATGACTAACAAACAGATTTCTTTAACCAAGTGTAGTACCATATATAATATATGTATTTTAAAAATTCCCTGGTAACTGTTCTATCTACAGGGCGTACTGTATACAGTGTACATGAAGACTCTCACCAGTGTAACATCCTTGACTCTGTTTAGATTGTAACCACTCGACAGACTGCTATCTCTTTGTACACTGGACAAACCCTATAGTCGCATAATTCAATTTTTAAAAAAATAAAATGATCACACTGCAGCATATGTCATTACCGGCTGATATGACACAGCATGACAAGTGTTTTCTGTTTCCCATGCACAGGAACAAATATGTCAGTGCCTGTACTATGTACAAGTTAGTACTATTACTTTACAACACTGAATATGATTTTACATTTACATACTCTGACTTTCTTTAACAGGTTTTTTTTTTGTCTGCAGGTGCTAAATGAAACCCAAACAAACTTTTTAAATAATGTGTTAATTTCACAAAAGTGTCCTTTCCCTCGTCTATACAACTGAATACCAATAAAAGGTAAAAGGAAAGATTTTTTTCTTCCACCTGGAGCTCTGACATTCTGCACTGCTGTGTTAGCTGAGACAAAATATACTGCACAACTCCTTTAAGAGCCTGCGGTGTCGCTGGGAGGTATGTTTGTTTGTTGAGTGTAATCAAACACACTGTGCTCTGTGTGGCATTCCTATTATACCCGTGTGATTTGCACACAGGTGCTTCTGCCAACTGCAAATGCTGCACGATTTCCAGCTGAGCCTAATGAAAAGTAATCTCCTTTTTTTGGTCCTGAAAAGAATTCTGATTAATAGTCAATATTAAAGTTATCTGATTGCAAAAAACTCATTACTATAATGCATTACTTTAACACCCCTGCCTGCCATTCAGTCCTTGGTTTTACTCAAGCATACAGTTTGTGCTGAATCATGCCAAACCGTGTGGTCAGCAGGAAAATACGGGGTCTCCCTCAGCTCTGGAGCCAGATTGGAGCTGGAGCTGAGATACTGCAGCCAGCCACTCCAGAGCCAGCCACTCCAGAGTCAGCCACACAGGAGCCAGCCGCTCCAGAGCCAGCCACTCTGTAGCCAGCCGCTCCAGAGTCAGCCACAGAGGAGCCAGCCGCTCCAGAGTCAGTCACACAGGAGCCAGCCGCTCCAGAGCCAGCCACACCGGAGCCAGCCGCTCCAGAGTCAGCCACAGAGGAGCCAGCCGCTCCAGAGCCAGCCACACCAGAGCCAGCCACTCCGTAGCCAGCAACACCACCTAGGGGTCAATATGATCAGTCTGTACCCCTCAGGGAATAAAACTCAACATGGATTTTATTAGAGCTTTTTACAGCACTGCAGAACCCTCATGGATTGCACCACCACCTAATCCCGGGATAACCACAGAAAGGTGCAATCCAGGTTGACCCCCAGTGCTGCAAACATTCAGATATAATCCAGCTGTGGTTTACCTGCCCCACTCCAGAGTTTCATTCAGTTAGAGCATAGGCATGGGAATCGTCATATAATTGTATGTAAAAATAATATGATATCTTGTAACAATTGTAAGTCACCCTGGATAAGGGTGTCTCCTAAGAAATAAATCATAATAATAATAATAATAATAGGAGCCAGATTATCTTTTGACCCCCCTCCCCCCCTCCCCCCCCTCCCCCCCTCCATAATCCCAGGAGACGAAATCCGTTGGGCGCCACATAAATTGGCGTCACAATTATTATTTTTTTAACATTTTGCTAGTCCCAGGGAAATAACGGTAATTTAAGAACAACCAATGAGAGCGGTGTAACGAGACCGGAGGTCACAACATGCTTTTTTTCACTTGCAAGAAAGTCTTCTTGAAGATGTATTTTACTATTTTTCTTAAGAGGAGAATATTTAGACTACTAATGCGCATTAGCCTACATGTAAGCCCCTTGCAGACGAACAGTAAATAGCTCTGAGAATGTTCCATTTTAAATGGCCGCAATATAATATATATTTTTCTTTTTGAGTGATATTTCAGAAGATGTTATGAGCCTAATTTATTAATCAAGTTACTGTCTCTGCAGATAAGACAGAGTCCAGAACCCTAACCACTACTCCACACTGCTGCCCCATAAGCATATTTTTCTTCTTTTTCATTCTATGTTTTCTGTACTAATTTCAATATTAAATGCCTGAAACAAATTTTAAAAAATGAAATGAGGGTTGATCATTGCATTTTATAAATTGTGGGTTTCATTTCATACATGACATGTTGTTACAGATAACTGAAATATGGCCCAACAGCTTTGGCATTAAACGCACTAGACGCATCACGACCTGCTTGAGGACCACCATGACTCAACAACGCCTGAACCACTGTATGCGGTTGCATATATTTAAACAGAGAACTGACAATTTGTGCCTGACAGATATTGCCAGTATGTTTGTCAGTGTAAATGAACGGAGACGCAACAATACCCCTGTAATGCATTACATACATATTATTTAACAATATGGTCTGTTGAAAATATATTGTATTGCCAGAATACACTACAGTACATATACCATTATTAAAACACTTTACTTGATACAGGGTCTGAATAATATAAACTTTTCAGTTCTGTGTTTAGCAGGCAACATGTAAAGACCCAAACTCCAGTATGGCCATTGAAGATACAGGTCCGTCAGAATGCAAATGCACAAATTATGGGATAGTATTAACTTTAAAACCACAATATAATAGCTGCCAACAGCTCGAACCTAAACGAAAAAACATTTTTGGATGTTTTTTTTTTTTTTTTTTTTTTAAAGCATGCAGGCATTTAGCTGCCCTTGTTTTTGCCTGTCGTAATTCTCCGGGAATTAAACGAAATAAAAATGCCCATTTCGAACCACATCAGTCAACCAGTATTTTTATTCAAAAATAAACAAATTCATAAAAATCATTCTAACTCTAACATTTCAGTAATCTGTCGTCGGTTTCACTACAGGAATGTGGATAGCCTGTTTTTTTAAGGCGCAGGCCCCCTTGTTGAAGTCCCATTTATCACAAGCAGAGAGCAAGTCGACACCTAAGAGACCGCGGGCCTTCGTTTTATCCTGTTTTTTTCTCGTTTTTGGGAGAGAGAAAATACAAGAGCGTCAAAATGTTGCGGACTATGATTAGTCAGTCTAAGAAGCACCCCAGTGTAAGTATACGAAGCAGGAGCTGTGTTTTAAAAGGACGTGACATTGGGCGTTTGGCGGTCAAACGCTGGTTTTGGGACCTGGCCAGACAGGCACAAACAAAACACATGAAAAGCAAAGCTGTTTCGCACACTACTGTGTATAAATCTACCGTAACTGGGGAAACGGCGTTAACTGGTGGTAGATTTGGTCTCCCTAATTGGAGTGAAGCGAAGCGTATGACATAGATATCGTGTATGATATTAAATGGTGTACGTAGTGGATTTGCCTAACTAATGTAACATGTTGTAATGCTACTGGTTTATCTGCATCACGTTGACGCATTGTGACCCTGGTGAAAATAATCATTATAATAATTTATTTTATGAAGCGCCTAAATGCACGCATCGCAAAGCGTTGTACAAACAAAAAACAGAGAACCATATATATATATATATACAGCATATTATTAAGAGTAAAACTAAATAATCATAAAAATGTCTGAACGTAAAAGTGTGTGTCTTTAACTGTTTAAGAGCAACAACGGTCTTAGCATCCCCGATAGATTGGGGAAGGTAGCTTAGTTTTGGGTATTGCCGATAAACACGAGGATGAAGAACGTAGATTACGTACGGGTGTGTAACGTGTAAGCAATTCAGCAATGTAACATAACCGTTCAGAGCTTTAGGAGTTAGGATTAGAAAATTACCAGCATTATATCGCAAGTATAAATACATATTAGGAGGTACAGAGAGTCGCTTCACTTGCCTCAAATTAAGTCTGTTATTTTTTTCTGGTGTCCAAATCAAATGAGACAATTGAAATATCATTCCCGACTCCATTATTAACGTTTCTGATTTTGGGTGTGACCTTGGCCGGTACAAACACTCCTCTCACCTCCGAGTAGAATTCTACAGCACTACAAACTGACATCACTCATTTAGTCTTGGCGTTTGCGTCATTTCCTGCCACAGAACTTGAGTAGAACAGCAACTGAATGAAGTGGAAAATTCGCCTTGCATTTCATACTTAGGAAGTATTAGGGTATGGATATTGCAATATGTTATACTTTTTTTTCTATAATAGTAATACTTGTCTTGTGCGGCTTTATTAATTACTTGTATACCTGGTCATCTGTAACTGTTAAACACCTCTGAAGACATTGAAAACACTTCTAGGCGAAACGTTTGTCATTTAATTTATTACATTTAATTTTATTTCTAAACCTATAGCACTGACCTGCACAAAGTAAAATGAATGAATATATTTTTAGAATTTCCATCTAGAGCTGATCAATAAAGCAGAGAGCTCACCAACAGCGTCAGGGTGCAACAGTAAAAACGTTCCCTTCCATTAACTTTGATTCCCTAAATCAACTTTAAAGTATGAGACTAAGTGTTTATTTTCCCCTGCTCTGTTTCAGTTGATCCCCCTGTTCATTTTCATTGGCACTGGAGCTCTAGGTGCAGGCATGTACCTCGCTCGCCTGGCACTGCGTAACCCTGACGTCAGGTAAGTGAGGGGCGGGGCATTCGCTGCTGTGGGAGTGGTTTAGCACTATGCTACAGCGTCTCGTCACTGGCTTCTCGGACCCATGCACATCTTTGCAGGAGAGAGTTGGACGCTCCGTCTGGAATTTGCTACCTGCTGTGTTTGGTTGCGGGGAAAAGCAGCTGGCGGTTGACCAGCTGCGGATCCCTAACCAGCAGGTGGGCGTGTCCCGGCGGAGCGGCCGACTATAAAAAGAACCGCTGACACCCCCAGCCTGTCAAGAGCCAGAACAACACTCTGTGCCACGGAGAAAAACCTAATGGCTTATTTCACAACTGACCCCTACGTGTGGAACCGGCGTCAGTGTTTCATTTCTCTGTAAAGGACTAGATTTTGTTAGATCCCAACAAACACATAGGAGTTGTCCTCCTTTTAGGGTAAGCACTCTGCCCCGTCCCACCTTGTTCACTGCGTCTTGTTTTCAGTTTCTTTTTCCATTACTTTTAGCATTTTTTGTATTTCTGTTTTTGTACACGGTAGTGTATTGTGGGCCCGGCTTATACCATTGTTGGTAGCAGCCTGTGGCTTTTCCTTTGTGCTGCTAAAAATAAATCCTGGGTGCCTGTGTGACATCAACTTCAGTTCCTGTGTCTTCCCCTCTTTCAATGGTTGCACCCACAACCCTTATCGCATCACATACTCTATGTGCTGCGCGGTATGTTTGCCTGGGAGGGGGCACAATAGAAAGTGACTTGTATATAGTCCCATATAGATGTATTTAAATTTGCTGTGCTGCTGGTATGAAGACACCAACTCAGTGAGTTCGGGATGCTTGCGAGTCTTTCTGCCACTGCAGAAAAAGTGATTTTATTTATAGTACTGTGGCAGAATAAATGGGCATCACCCGAGTGGAAAGGTGGAAAAAATTAGGGACTTGCCAATGCTTTACATGAATGCGTTTATTTTTCTGCATGACCACTGGTCTGCTTATTGGAAACCTTGCTGGACCTTGTCAAATGCAGCAATTTACAGTAATTTTGCTTAAAAAAAAACCCCAAAAATTCTGTGTTCTACCATGAAATAGCTGTTACAGTACTATAGCTGTTACAGTACTTTAGACAGTTGTATTCTAGTTTAGTTTTAGCATGGTGTGAGTAAGTTTTGCGGTTCTGTAGCAATTACAAGGACAGAGGCTGAGATTTCATTAGTCAATACCAATCGGATCTTTGCAAACCACTGCTGCTGTGCATCTTCAGTTTAAACTGGACTAAAATTGTATATTAAATGGCACAAGGAATTAGGAAAGTACTACATTAACCAAGTAGTTGCCAGTTTTTATGGAGCTCTCTACCAGTAAATATATGCGGTGTCTATTATCCATTACCTCTGACAAAACGGCCAGTTAGAAAGTCAGACAGAACGAAGGTCCAGAACTCTATTGAAAAGCAATTGGTATCGCCAAATGTGGTCTGCATGTAAACATTGTGTTTGTAACTGCTTCATACAACAGGTTAGACAAGAAGTTTTTGTGAGACATCATCTTGATGAAATATTGCCTGTTGCATAATACATAGTATTACCGTATGTGAGTGTGTGTCAGTGTGTGTGTTTTGCAGCAGTTTGAAATTGCTGTGATGGTTGAACTGTAAGGAGTATAGCAGGTGGTATTGTGAAACTGAATGTTAGAATTGAAATAGTGAATGTTAAATGTGAGGTTTGTTTTGTTTGAATGGAGACACCCAGCAGGTGCACTGAAACTGGAGGTGCCTCACGTTTTGTTCTCCTATCTGTCCTAGCTGGGACCGCAAGAACAACCCTGAGCCCTGGAACAAGATGAACCCCACTTCCCAGTACAAGGTATGGGTAGGAGTGCTTTGAATAGATCGCTCTTAACTTTTTATTAATGCAACTGTTCTCCGTTATGTTGCTGAATTCTTACTAGCTGCCTGAATATTGCCTAATTTCCCTAAAATCCTATGATGCTGCTGTGCCATTTCTTCTCTGTGGAGTTGAAATGCAGGTGGAGCCCAAAGAGGAAGCTTGGCACGAGTGTTCTGTAACATACGTTTCTGATGGTAACAGAGTCCAGGTCAGGATTATGTAACTCCAGCCCTGGAGGGCTATTCCAGTCCAGGTTTTATATGTATAAATGCATTGTTCAGTGCTTTAGGGCAGTGGCCCACAAAGTGTGGGGCGGAGAGTCACTAAGGGAGGCGCGACTTTGACTAAAGAGACAGCTCTGTAAAAATATTCATTTTTAGAACATTTTTTATAAATATATATTACAGGTAATTAGTCCAAGTTATTACCTTACAAATGAGCCGTTGACGATCACTCTAGGACTTGTAGAACCGGAGAAGTAACGTTTGAAGTGGCAGCAGTGTGGGGTAGTGGTTAGGGCTCTGGACTCTTGTCTGGAGGGTCATGGGTTCAATCCCAGGTGGGGGACACTGCTGCTGTACCCTTGAGCAAGGTACTTTACTTAGATTGCTCCAGTAAAAACCCAACTGTATAAATGGGTAACTGTATGTAAAATAATGTGATATCTTGTAACAATTGTAAGTCGCCCTGGATAAGGGCGTCTGCTAAGAAATAAATAATAATAAAGTGGCGAGTGTGAGTAAAACGGGGGGGGGGGGGGGGGCTTCTAAATCCTTTTATGTTCAGTGCTCAACTGGTTATCAAATTGACGTACATGCCATGGCATTTGTTTCAAGTTATTTCACTTAATTTGTACGAGGCATTTCATCTCTTATTCATTATTGTTAAGTTTTATTGGTCAAAAAAAGATGCTAGCCCTGTAACCGTGCTCCTGACTTTACCTGTTGTTCTCTTCATTTCTAGTTTTATGCTGTGAACATGGATTACAGCAAACTGAAGAAGAACGGGCCTGACTTTTAAACACACCTGACCTGCCAGTCACCGCACCAGAGCAAATCCGCACATTGACAGAAACCACGAAGCGACTCGCACAAAGAATTACTCGGTGTTTATACTGTCTCTGTCTCAGCCACGCTGGCCCACACAGGACCCAGCGTCTTCCTGTCCTCGTATTTATGGCTTGTCTGCAACAATGAAATAAAGCAGATGCCTCTTGTAGAAATCTGTGTATTCTTTTCAGGAGGGGGTATATACAGTATGCAGGTTGTCTACTCCACTGTGCAAAAACAAAACAAAAAAAGCATTGCGCCACAGAGTAACGAAACCTGACTTCTGGGATACCAGACAATTCTTACAGTGGACTGCAGTGTTCAGTAACAGCCATTGCTGGTCATCCTCAGTTACTGTGATGATTATCCAAACATCTAGTACTTGCCATGCTCTGTGGTGAATGTGTTGTATTGTTTTAATCAATCCATCCCTTTGCGTGGGCTGAGTTATTTTATAGTCCCGTTTGTACGTACATATACAGTTCTACAAAGAAAGTAAACATTTTATCCTAAATATATGTGCTTGTACAATCAAAACCTTTTAATGTGACCATGGAGTGTGCATTACTTTTAGAATACTGTAGAAATTGCTGGACTAACTTAGTTACGTGGTTTAGTATCCTCTGGGCAACAGCAGTTACTTTGAGTTTGTTGCAAACATAATTTATTTACATATCAACACGCTGAACAGTTCACGTGACACTACCAGCAATGGGTGCGCACGGAGCACATACAACACACTGTATAAAAACTTTGGGTGGATCTACAATCTGTGAACTAATCTTCACTTTTCAATAATAAACTAACGTAGCTGAAGAGATTGATCATGGTGGATAAACGGTTTGGATGGCTGTGTTGACAGGTGGCTATGCGACGGATTCTCTGTATTTTTCCATTTGCTTAAACCAAACTTGCTTGTAATCATATTTTTCTAAAACATCACCAAAATTAACAAAGCAGTGTTCGAGAATAAACAAAACTTAGATTAGACCTCATTATTTAATTCATGCACAACACATGCATTGTTTACAGGACCAGAGGTGTATTGTAGACCAGGGGTAGGCAACCCTGGTCCTGGACTACCACAGACACTTCTGATTTTTGTTTTACCCTTAATAAATGAATTGATTTAATGATTGGCTTAATTGGTTAGAACTACAATGTGATCCAAGTATTTAGCAATTGATGATTAAGAGATACCTACAAAACCTGCAGGATTGTGGCACTCCAGGACCAGGGTTGCCTTCCCCTGTTGTAGACTAAAGGTGTAAATTGAATCAGAAATGCTAATTACATATTTCAGGTATAGCCTAGAAAAGCTTAATTTCTCACTACAGCCATGCGAAGGCAATCATGGCCAGTAGTCGTGTGCAAAATTATATTTCAAAGAGTGTATAAAAGATTTTACTTAAGTTGTGGAGGTCGAAAGGATCTGAAAGCAGGATTTGAAAGCAGGTTTAATGCTGCCTTCCCTGAGAAGTGCCCACGCACACACAAAATTTCAAATCATTTTACATAATCTTTGGTTATGAATAGTTCGGTTTCATAAAAGTTGGCAATACATTTCGGGATTTTTCATATCTTTTCCATTTAGTACAATACCACAAGTACCCAGAGCAGTGGTTCCAGCCCTGGTCTGGGGGACCCCTGTGTGCTGGTTTTCGCTCTGAGCTCTCAATTACTTAACTAGAACCTTAATTGAACGGATAATTTGCTTAATTAGACCCTTTTTAATTGTTTTCAGATCTTAAATAGTTGCAGAGTTCGAGTTACTTATAAAATGTTATAACAGCAGTTACTTTGGGTTAGTTGCAATTGAGACACATTTTAATGCACAGCTGGGATCTATCTTGAGCTGCTTAGTTCATTGCAATCGGTATTAACTTGCATAGTAGTTGTGTACCGTCCTCCGTACTAACCACAGGATCATCCCCGGTTAGTACGCTCCTTTCAGTTCGTTGCAGTTGAACTCTTGTGATTAATTTATGTCAAAAGAGGAATGCCAGTGAAATTGTCCCCACCCCTTCAATGTCTTCTTCCCTGTCATTAACCAATCAGCTTTTTTTCTAATGTGATATCTTGTAACAATTGTAAGTCGCCCTTGATAAGAGCGTCTGCTAAGAAATAAATAATAACAATAATAATAACAACAACTGACATACGTTGCAGTCAGTGACTTACTTGAAAATGAAACTAGGAAGTGAACCAGACTACCTGAAAGTAAGTCACTGAGATTGTCAGAACACACCCCAATATTATGATGGTCCAAGCTTTCAAAAACAAATCTCATTATTATTATTATTATTATTATTATTATTATTATTATTATTATTATTATTATTATTATTATTATTATTATAAAAGTAAACAGGCTAGTTGAGGTTTACAGTCATACCTCTAATTCTGGGCTGATTTGACCAGCACCCAGCTAAGTACAGGGCTAGTCGGTAAGCCAAGGTAAATGGGTTACCTTTCATTATGCAGGGAAAGCGGTCCAAACTGTAGCGCTGATTACACCCCTATAGACGTACATGTTTTCTATAACGTGTTACTTTAGAAACTACACAGAGACCTGCATTGCAAATGGCAGTGCACAACAGGTGTACCTCATTTGCTGGAACCACTTGAATAATGTGAATCAGGCATTAGGCTCTCACACAACTGACAATACACCAACAAGAAGACCCCACTGGCTCTCACTATGGGCTAGAGTAGAGGAGCACTGACTAGTCAACTAGGACAGTGACAGTCTGCACAGTTCTAGTAACATATAAATGGCATTTTAGAACATTATTAAATATTATTAAGATACAGTGTTACAAAACTGTACATACACAAATAGAGCACCAGACATTATCAAATACATGATTTATTCATATGTATTTTATAAGTGGCGTCTAGTCAATTATTTTTCCCTTGACTATTCGAGTCTGGCAAATAAGGTGTTGTTCCAGCTCTACTACAGTACGTGCACGGCCTCTGCTTTTTTATTAGAAAGCTCTGAATCTCAGTGGTGAAGAGTGTGAACAGCTCAGCCCGCCTGATTAAATTGAGCAGGCAAAGTAATAGCTGCTCTATTTAAGCTCTCCCTGACCGCAGGCCCTTTCTCTGCTTCATGGACGCCAGCCAGGTTTATGACACGTCAAATGAACAGTCACCGAAAAACACTCCCTCAGTGTCACTCCGTTTTTAAATGCAGTTTTTTTGCTTATTTTTCTGTATGGAGACATAAACAGATCCCCTTTGTATCACTTGCTTACGTGTTTCAGGATAAAGTCGATGACATTTATAACCACCTGCTGCTGCAGGTTTAGAAGCTTGAGCATTTAGTTCAAAGAGAAACTGTTTAAAGTAGACTAAAGCTGAGGGAACATGAAGCCACTTTGTGGTTTGGAACTTGGTTTCAGTAGACTGCATGGAACACCAGAGGAGACTTGGGGTTTGATACAGCAACAGACTAGGTCTCCTGGAATCAGGTTTCAAGCCACTGTTCCTAAGAAAGTGCCTTTGTGATCCCTAAACTTAACATTACTAATACACTGATGAATACACTTGCCGTTAGCGTTTGACTACCTGGTTTACCAGTTTAAAATGTGAAGAAATTCCTGATTAAATCAAGTGCAGTTAAAAACGTGGATGAATGTTGTGAAGTGTTGTTGTTGCCGCAATGTCTGCTTGAGACCTGCATAGGATATAGTTAATACACTGAATACAATAAAACTGGAGAATGGAAGTAAAAGACCCCCCAAGTATGCAATGTATGCAAATGGTTAGGGGTTAGATTACATTTAACTTCCCAATCTTCACTATTAAAACTGTTCAAATATTAACATATTGGGAATGTAAACAATCAGAAAAGCCATAGCTGGAATTGTGTACCCTGTATATAACTATGTGTACTGCATTTAATTATACTGAAAATGTGTAAATTATGAAAAAAATTTGCCTACATTGTACATTGTCACATTGTCACTGTAATAATAAACTGCTATGTAAACACTAAGGGCACCTGTATTTGGCCTGCCTTTTTTGTGACAATGGTTAAAAGTTTAGGCAAAATTCGAAATTTTTACCACTTCTTTAAGATATCAATGATCAACACCCTTAAACTGTGTATGTTCCATTGGACCTATAAAAGCTGTGAGAGAGTTGTGTGCAACTATTCAGCAACAGTATCAGGAAAGCATAAGGTTGCGCAACACAGAGGTTGCATTGACCACCATGTCCACCAGGGGAGGCTCTCGGACCAGTAGGGAATACTGAAGCACCAGACTGTCCCTAGACATTTACCATCACTAACCCACAGGAGAACAAAGACCAATGCAGCACTGCAAACATCAGAGACGTAAGACTTGTGGTACCGTGCTAACTGGAACAAATATGAAAAATCCCAAAATGTACGAACAACTTTTATGAAACTGAACTATTCACAGCCAAATATGATATAAATTGATTTGAAATCTGGAAAAAAAACGTGTGAAAACGTTTGCAACAAAACCAGTTTCATCCTTATTTAACTTATTCAATTTAATGCAGGTCTATTTTATAAATAATAATAATAATAATAATAATAATAATAATAATAATAATAATAATAATAATAATAATAATAATAATAATAATAATAAATCATTTCAGTACGACTTTAAAGTATCTCTACTTTCAGCCTCTTCCACAGATGTGTTTTAATTTGCTGCTGTAGCCTACCTGGCCGCCTCTATGTAACAGGGTTAAGCTTTCCTTGCACTTTATTTTGTATTTATAATGGTTATGGATGTGTCTGGTTTTTTTTATTGCACTGTGATTATTATATATTGATATGTTTTTAAAGCATGTGTGAATGTGTGCAAGGTAATCGCTGTGTAATTAATCAATTAATCCAATTGTTTGTAGTTGAATACTTTATAAAGTTTGATTAAGAAGAACAAGGAGAGAGGTGGGAAGACATTCAGGATAACAAGCAGTTCTTATGAGCATGGATGCTGGGCTGGGAAGTAGGAGCGGCGGTAGGGTTTTTGAGAAACTGCTACTTTGTGTGTGCAGTTTATAAACTGTAGCGTATACTGGCAGTGGTGTGTATCCGCATATAGCAATTGTAGCTCATGTGTTTCTGCTGCTGCTGCATTCTTAGCCTGGCACCGGCTCTGGCTGTAGTGAGAGGGGTAAGGGAGATCTAGAATGACTCCTATGTGATTGTTTAGCCTGCAAATGGAAAATCCAGTTGCTTTCTTTGATCGCTGTGAGAATGGGATTATTTAACCAATATACATGCCCGATGCTCGGTATCTGAACTCCACTGAAGGTGAGACTGAGGACTCGCTAGGTTTTGTTATTGGTTTGTTGGAGCGCCGATTTATTTTGATTTGAATACATTTCGTCAAAAAAAAAAAAAAAACATTTTCTTAATAGTTTAATTTCTAATTAAGAAACAAAACACAAGTTCTGCTGTTGCCGAAGGAAGAAATGGGGTTAGTTGCAGCAGGACTGATCTGCATTTTGTTTTTTTGTACCCTTGGAATGTTGAGCAAGGCTGCATCCTGTGAACTAAGGGGCTGACTAAGGACATATGGGACAGGAAGCCAATGGAAGTCTGCTAAAACAGGGGTGATATGTTCATATCTCTTGGTTCTTGTAAGAACTCTGACAGCAGCATTTTGTACATGTTTTAGTTGAATTACAAAGTGAAGTTTTCTCATCAACTGATTGAATTACAGATTGCATCAACCGATTGAACTGATTGAATTACAGATTGAATTGATTGAATTACGGATTGCATCGACCGATCAAACTGATTGATTTACAGATTGCATTGACCGATCAAACTGATTGAATTACAGATTGCATTGACCGATCAAACTGATTGAATTACAGATTGCATTGACCGATCAAACTGATTGAATAACAGATTGCATTGACCGATCAAACTGATTGAATTACAGATTGCATTGACCGATCAAACTGATTGAATTACAGATTGCATTGACCGATCAAACTGATTGAATTACAGATTGCATTGACCGATCAAACTGAATGAATTACAGATTGCATTGACCGATCAAACTGATTGAATTACAGATTGCATTGACCGATCAAACTGATTGAATTACAGATTGCATTGACCGATCAAACTGATTGAATTACAGATTGCATTGACCGATCAAACTGATTGAATTACAGATTGCATTGACCGATCAAACTGAATGAATTACAGATTGCATCGACCGATCAAACTGATTGAATTACAGATTGCATCGATCGATAGAACTGATTAAATTGCAGATTTAACTGATTGAATTACAGATTGCATCGATCAATCAAAATGATTGAATTACAGACTGAATTGATTGAATTACAGATTGCATTGACTGATTGAATTACAGATTGAATTGATTGAATTACAGATTGAACCGATTGAATTAGATTGAACTGATTGAATTACAGATTCAATTTTGTTTACATGCACAGAGAACTGTAGACTCTTTTTAGAGTTACTGGTATATGTTGTATGTCAAACTTCATTGTTTTTCTTAACCCCATTGGATATTCAATGCCAAATACATAATACAATGAAAAAAACTGCACTCAGGGCAAAGGAGATGTCCATGCTTGGGTCCTCATTCAGTGCCTGCATGTTATCCATATGCAGTGAAATTCTTTTCGCCTGCAGAGGATTTTCTTCATTGCAATTATGTAGGTTGATTACAGGTGTCGGAACCTCTGGCACCTAAGAAACACAAACTATTGTTTTAGCGTTTTTTCAAAATACCTTTGAGATTTACTGGTAATTCAGAAGAATGTAGTGATTTAAATCATGCAGATTATCTGTTATTGCTAATTTGAGTTTAATACCTACTTCTTCAACCATAAACAACAGTGATTCATCTTCTCTGAAGAGGGATGGCAGCAGGAAAATTGCAGCCCCCAACTGTAGTCCTGCAAAATAATGAACACAAAATATTTAATACAATCTTAAATTTGAGTTCTCTATTCTAATGTAAAAGAAAAACTCCAAATTGGGATGTCAGTTTCATTCTGCATATTTTGGTATTTGACAACTTTATTCCATCATCAGCACATACTAGCAGGTTTGTTTTTAAAATATGAGTTACAAACGAAAACATAAAGTACCCTAAAACAGTCTTACACAGTTACTAAAATTTTAAAAGCGACTCAGCATCCAGAAGTAACTGGTAGTATGGAATAGGTCAAAGGCAAACTAGGTGATGCAATTCAGAAAGTCTGACACCAATGAAAACGGTTTGCTATGAGAAACATTTACCTGTCTTCTCATGTTCATCCATGCACTCATTAACTACCTGTAGAAACTGGTCTTTCAGTTTCAATTTAATTCAATTACCCATTTATACAGTTGAGTTTTTACTGCTGTGTAATTTGAACTTTTCTTACATTT
This sequence comes from Acipenser ruthenus, assembly GCF_902713425.1. NCBI lineage: Eukaryota > Metazoa > Chordata > Actinopteri > Acipenseriformes > Acipenseridae > Acipenser > Acipenser ruthenus. The sequence goes on from NC_081221.1 coordinate 11,833,036, forward strand.
GAACAAAATACGTACCAACAGAAGTGTTTTTTTTGTAACAGCTTTTTTAAACAATTTATTGATGCAAGTAGTTCTTTTGAACCTTGACAAAGTCTATCAGTCTTTTCAGTGAGGCAAATTATGTTTGCTGGGATTCACAAAGTCACTGCCTCAGGAGAACTAATTTTACAGAATCGGCATCCTTCTGCTGTTCATACCAAGACATGAATCCTTGCATCTGTAGCCATTGTTGCCATGTCTCACGAGAAAAAAAAAAAAAAGAAGCAGCAGTGCCTTTCAAAACATCCAACACATTTCAATGGGAGGGGAGTGGGTTGTTTATACAAATTCAGTATTTTTTTCTAATGACGTGCATGACACCAGTCAATCACCAAAACCACTCTTACAATCATTTGTAACTGTTGGTCACGTCACCTATTTAAAAAATAATAATCATTAAAAAAAAACAGCGAATATCAAAAAATTAAAGCGACTCTCAATAAAAACAAGCCCGATGCCGCGTATTATAAGCGGACTAAGCAACTGTGTCTGTGGCGCTGCTGTCTTGACGTCTGTGCCACAGGTTGGAGACTGACGCATGCGTCGGTGTGTGTGTGTACTACGGACGGTAAGTCTACATTGTCAATAATGTACTGTATTTCAGAGATAAAACTTGTCAGGGAGCCGCGGACGAATGGGGTGCAGATAAATGAGGTTCTGCTGTATTAAGTTACAAAGAATTGTCTTTGACATGTCTTCATATTCCAAATTGAAGTATGGAAAAACAAACAGATCCTTAACACAAGAACATTAAGAAATGATATAATAAATGAATATATATATATATATATATATATATATATATATATATATATATATATATATATATATATATATATATATATATATATATAACTAAATTAAGAACATCCTAAAGGGAACACATTTTAAGTCTCCGTGTAAAAATGTTTTTTTTTGTTTTTTTTTGCATTAACAAACCTGTATACCAAAAACAGGAGATGAATTAAAAAAAAAAAAAAAAAACGGGGTCAGAATTTAAATAGCTGAAAATAGAACAGCTGGCTCACCGCTTAATGAAATATGCAAATAGCCTCTTCGAAGTGAGAGGCTTATTACAGAAACTCGGTCCCCAGCTAACGTCAAAACCCGCCCACAGACTTCCTAACTTCCTGCTGCCCAAAAACACAGCCCTACAGCGCTCATTAAATGAACAGGAGCTCACCGCGGGAGGGGAGCGGGAGGGGGCCGGGGATCACACACCAGCTCTCGCCCCCCCTGTCCATTTGCATTGTCTGCTGCCTCTTGACTCGATGTTTGATTACAAACAGAGTGACTAACAAGCACACGATTGCACCTCAAAACCACCTGATTGCAATTACTCTAACTTTGTTAATGGAGATAGAAGAGGAGATTACAAGCAGATGCTTCAGTCTATTGATCTGGCAGAGTGTCAATGTTGGGATGTGAGGCTGTGGTCCTGGCGGTACATTTAAAGCAGTGGTCCTTCTAATAAGGACTGTAGGACCACATATTGGCTGTGTGTCTGTTCTACAGCTGCCAACCATCCACTGAATCTCAAGCATTCATGTGAGACCTACATGGCTATTTTCAGAATAGATTCAATGATTTCTATTAAAAAAAAGTATGAAAAACTGTGACTACAGAGTTTCCCTGTGGTCCCAATTCTGTAGATGTAGCAATAACCTGTTTGTTCCTAATACATTCACAGAAACACATCTGCAATCACATACAAAGACACAACCGTTTTTTATTTTATTTTAGATTTTAGAATTTACTGCAGAACACTACAGAAAACTGCACTAATGGAGAATTTGTACTCATGATGTCCTGAGACAGCACCAGAGCTGCGTGTAGAGACGCCTGAGTGAGGGGAAAATGCAGGAAAATGTTCTTCCTCTTTTTAGTTTTAAAAAATGTTGCTGCAGATTTATGTGGGGACTGTCTAATCAAGTGGGACTATGATGTACTTGCACAGATAGGTCCAGTATAAATCCATGCTGCCTTTGCGAGTCCAGGCTATCTGTGTGGCTTTACCCCCATGTTGACAGTACTAGCAGGAGTGTCTATATTTTTGTCCAAGTATAGCTTAACATGTAACATCAAATTTGCAATATAGTTCTGGTGAAAGTTTTCCTCAGTGTGTGAGGCCTGCAGTCGCTCCTGCCAAGTGGAATTGAGGGCTGTTCTGCTGCACGCAGGGCTTTGAAACTCTGCCAGTTTGAGAAAATTCACTGGCAAGAGCATTGTGAGCAAGAGACAGGCGTCCGCTCCCAGACAGATGCTTCTTTGAGTTGCTGAACTCCTGCAAGATGAAAGAGTCTTTTACAATCCAAGACCCATTTTGTGGTCTCCGAGCTGCTCCCCGGCTGTGTGGTGTGCAGGGTGAGTCATACAGCATGCAAAATCAACGGGGATTGTTTGGTTATAGAGGTAATATCGTGTGCGACTGTCACAGCAGTACACCGGACCCTACAGGCACACAGTGAGCTCAGAGCTGACACCTGTAGAGCCTGCTTTGTCCTCCAGGGGCCGGTAGTTCGCAGATATGTGCTCTGCAGCTCCTGCGTGTAAAGAGGTGATTGGCTTGGCGGTGGGATCGGACACTCTTGCAAATCCAAACCCCACTACTGTGAACTGCCCTTTGAAACGAACCCTGCTGTCATAATGAAATGCAAGCTGATAGCAACTGTAGAAACTCAACTTTATTGTCATCATTTATGTGTAATCTCACAGTTGTTTAATTGAATGATTTCTTGCTATTGTTTGATGAAATTTAAGTATCAAAAACATAAAGACTAGAATCTTTAATATGGTACAGATTACAATGTGTTTCAAGAAAAGGCTAATCTGAGCAACCCACACACCTTCAGTCTCAGGTTTCACAGTAATTATTTGCAATCTAATCTACTTTTTATATAATATTATAAATATACAGTCAGCACTCGGATATACTACACTCAGATAAACGTCAGTCACGTTTTACCGTCCTTGTATTAAGAAACACATCATGGATGTTACAAATGAATGCACTTACCCATCACACACGATTTCCGACTCTGTCCCCAGTTTTCTGATACAAAGCCCATCTCTACAATGTTACAATGTACTTGATTATCCTTTATTTTAGTTTTTTAGTTTTTTTTTTTTTTTTTTTTTTTTTTAAATCTGTCATCTTTAGTTGCTTTTGTGCATTTTCATTTGCAAGTGAACTGTGACATTAGGGCATTATCGAGCACTATATTCTGCAATTTTGAATACTGACTTTGGATACGGTTTTAATTCTGGAAACTGTTTTTTTTTTTTTTTTTTTTTTGCTAATTGCATTTACTTTTACGTTGTATGCAGTTCTGTGCATGGGTAACATTTTGATTTCATTTTGGTGTTGGGTCGTCAGCAGGTCATTTTACATACTGGTACAATACCTACCGGATTTAAAAGTATGTACTGTATTACAGTCCATGTGTCCACACTCGTCTCTTTTGGCAACTGATATTTTCAGAATCATATCGCTCTGAATTAAAATACTTGTTGAAAATATAGTACTGTACCAACAAGACCACCTACAGTACATCTAAATGGAAGCCCACTTATTTTAAAACAGTCCTTTCAGCTGTGTATTTTTAACATTTGTATATTTTTTGTGTTCTCTGAAAAACGGACAAGGGTTGGAACGGGCCAAAATGAAATAATCAGATATGCGTCACACGCGTTTAATCGTCACTGGAGTCAAAATTTTATTGGCTCTGATATGTGAGTGCTGACTGTATGAAAGAAAGATTCTCCAAACACTAACATGGTGATTAAAACGTCACTGTCACTGTTTTCTGATTTAACAATGTAAACAAATATGACGGCCGGGGATGTAAACTAGATTATGCAGCAGCCAGCAACCGCACAGAGAGCTGGACAAAAAAACAAACAAACAAAAAAAAAACTTGTATAACTACTGTATGAACTTCAAAAAAATGTTCTGTTATTTATTTACGCATTATTATTTTTTTATGTAGCAGACACCTTTATCCAAGGCGACTTACAGATATATGCATCAGCTGCAGAGTCACTTACAACAGCGTCTCACCCGAAAGACGGAGCGGAAGGAGGTTAAGTGACTTGCTCAGGGTCATACAGTGAGTCAGTGGATGAGCCGGGAACCTGCTGGTTACAAGCCCTTTTTTTAACCACTGGACCACACAGCCTCCTATACTGTATCAGCTGCTCGATATTTATTTACGTGTGCTGTATCAGCTATATTTAAACAAAATGTATAAAGTCGCATTTACTATCCAACCTTCACATATTGAATATGAGCTGCAGCCATAGTGGAAAATGAAATGCCTGTCGGGAAGACTATTGTTACCTACTGCGGCTTTGAGCATTATAGCCCCCTGTTGGTAACAATAATCTTCCCTCGGGTCAATAATTTTCCACTATAGCCCTCCTCTCCAGTCCATATTTACTATATATATATACTGTACATATTTAAATAACGATGACTACCAGCAGATGGCAGCAAAGCACACAAACCAAAAAACCCAATTCTGAGTGGACAGTACTATACACTGTGCTTGAGAAGTTACTTTTGAAAAGTAACGTGTTACTTGAACATAATGTAACTTGTCAGGCACAGTTTGCATTTTACAGAAGTATTGTTTTCGGTTTGGTCAGGCTGCAGCTGAAAATATCCTTTGAAGATCCAGCTATTGAACTCATTCCCTCCTCTGACTCCATGTTCTAGCAGGATGATTTGAAAAGCGTTCATGTGACCTGTAAGGTTTGACTTGCACCGTAGAAGCGCTTTCTGATTTTCATGTTATGCATTAGCCATCGTCCTTTTTTTTCAATGTAACTATGTTACTTTTTTTAGATAAAATGTAATGCGTTAGCACATTTCGTTACCTGTCTGAAAAAGGAACCGGTCCAGTTACAAGTTACTGAAAAATGTAATCAGATTACAGTAATGAGTTACTCCCCAACCCTGTGTGTACTGTGATGATCTCCAGGAGGGTGGGGGCTCCTCAGGGGTTAACTTGTGTGAGTGGGTGAGTGGTTGAGGGGTAGGGGAAACACGGTTGGGGGTGACTGATAGTGAGTGCGTGCTAGGAGCTGGAGGCGAGGTGTAGGGAGGAACGGATGCAAGTGATTGGGGGGGAACAGGGGTCGAGCGAGGGGCATAAATAGGGGGTGCATGGCCTTGACCCCTGCTCTCTGCGCGAACAGTAGAAGCGACAGGTTAGAGAGTGTGGAAGTAAAAGAGTAAAGGGGAAAAGAAAAAAGGAAAGAAAGAAAAAGAAATTTCGAATCACCACTTTATTTTCTGTTTACTCCCAGTACCCTTCCCTTGCTTATGTTTACTGTGTGTTAAATAAATATGGGCTCAAGCCTTAAAAGTACCTACCTTGTCTGACTCCATTCATCCTGGAACCACCAACGTTACAATTCCTGTGACCTACAGCACAGGAAGTGGAGTGGCAGTGGGGATCATTTGATCTGTAACCCGGAAGTCTCAAGTTAAAGGGGGTGGATAAAAAAGAACCAGCAGATGTTCCTGGCAGTGAAGAGGGGAACAGAGAGGAGGCAGCACACTCTCATGAGAAGCAAGGAATGGATTTCAGAGCTTTGGTTATCACTGAAGAATATACTGTTGGAAACACTCAATCGAAAATATTGAAACTCGCTTGACTTAATATGCTGTTGGACCATTCCTATAATTATAAAAGTTTCCCACAGTAATTTTGCAGTTTTCCCATATGCTTGTCTGTACTATAGATTTACAATAGTTTACCATAGTTTGCCATGTTTATGCTTGACCATACCACTCTGGGCTTGACAATGCTTAACTATGCAATAGTCGAAATATTCATCATTGAATTTATGCATTTTTTTAAAATTCAGCACTATTGAGTGGACCGGTTGTTAATCAGGCAGGGAAGACCCCCACACTCGTACGTGTGTCTAGGCACCCTCTTTCTGACCTGTGATTAGCGCACAGGAGCCCCAGCACTATGGTGTCAGCTGAGAAGTAATTGATCAGTCGAGAGGAATGAGAAATATTCATTTTCTACTTCATCTGGCTGGGGTGTCCCTAGAGACCGGGGTAAACACAGAAAAACACTTGGCAATCAGAACAGAGAAAAAATTGCAAGAAAGGCTATTATCACACATCTCAGCAGCAAGACTATCTAGAATACAGGCTGCTGTCTGCAGCATCGACAATGCGCCAGTACAATTGTACTACACTGCCTGCTGTGTAAAATCAATTGAGCTGGATTGATTTTCATTCTCCAGAACAGGCATTGACTAATACCTAACATTGGCAGAATCATCTGTAAATAACACAGTGCTTGGCTTTAATATTACCCTTTTTCAACCATGGGGCCTGATTCTAATCCCATTGCTTTATAACACGTCTAATCGTATTGCTAGTTATTGCTAGTTATTGCTTTTCGCCAAAAAAAAACAAAACAAAAAAAAAATGACTTGAGGCAGTTTTAGAAATGACCACTAGGGTGTACTATAAACTGTTACAAAGGCGGAAGAAATGCCAGCAGACATAACAATGTACTAACATGTGTTTCTTTCAAAACTGCACATTTGAGACCAGTATAACGAATGGAAGCACACGACAGGTAAGATTTATGGAACTATTTTGTCCTTTGTCCAATGTCCTATGGTAAGTGACTCTGCATATATAATGCACAGTTCACAGCCTACCTCTATTAAGCGCTTTGTGATGGTGGACCACTATGAACAGTGCTATATACAAATAAAGATGTTATTATTTTGTTATCTGCGATCTCTTTACCGGTCCTGGCTAGCTGTACCTTCCCAAGTGCAATGAAGTCTTGTGGAAGCACTGCACATTCCCTCATTGCCTAAGCAGAATAACACACAAGCTTCATTCCTTGTAATGGAGGGCCGATCCCATAGCAGCCCTCTGTTTTGTGCATGCTATTCAGGCAGGTGCTGCACAGATTCTGTATATTGCTGTCTGGGGCCAGGTTTCTGATACAGCTGCCCTGCTCTGACAATATTGCTATTGCAAGAACACTTATCATTGTCAGGTATCCCGATTTATAACACTTCTAATCCCATTGCTAGTTATTGCTTTTCACAAATATATATAGTCATATGTGTGTGTCACGTATTATGCATAGTCAATCATGTAATGGTATTACCCTACACTACGCTTTTAGAAAAGACAAGATATCCCTGTGTGCTATGGTATAGATTCTTACTACATACTGAATAATGGGGCAGTCCATGTAATGGGTTCAATATTAAACCAATCATAGAGGTGCTTTAATGCAATGATTCTGGTGTAGGGTTCTAGTGGACACAATGGTTCTGTTTAGAAACCATGGAAAGGACCCTCTGAGTAATTTGAGAGTGGTTCTAACACCTGGGAAGTGGGCTGTGTCAGTGCCGCCCACGCCTTCAAGTGTGCAATTGAGCTTATAACATGGCTTCTTCTCATTGTGAAACTGTGATGTTCTTGATAGGAATGCAATGACATCACAGTCCTTGGTTGTACTCTTCCATCCACACAGCGTTGGAATGTTAGCACACAAGTCCAAGCTGTTCTGCGAAACGTGTTAAATATACTTCTGTATAGAAAGGACTAAGGCCCTTCTGTGGCACAGGTTGCTGAGTGTATAGGCACATGACACCCGCCTGTGTGTCACAGTTCTTTTTCTAAATGTATCTAAAGAACCCCCTTCTGAAATTCTGATGAAAGTTTAAAAGGACATTCTTTAGCATAAATTATGAAGAGTTTCTGTCTGACTGTCCAGCCTGTCACATTAAGTTTATATGTAACTGCCCTGGACTGGGGTGGGTGAGGGAGCATTTGATTTTTGCGTTACAAATTAACAATACAATACACTGGTCTTTAATCGGCTCAGTAAATAGGCACCGCAATGGTATGGCTTGGTATGAATTTAATAGCAGCAACGGAAAGACAGAGCAAGCTGACATTATCAACCAGGGACGTCCTGATTGTAGATTAGCCCGGCTTCCCGCACAGTCACTACATGGGCGCGTCCGATTCATCTTCACTCCGGGCGCTGCTACTTTCTCGGCGCAGGTGTGAGACTCGAGGAGGAAGCGGTGACCGCGCCTCGGCGTACCAATCTGTCGGGCCGCTCCTGAGTTTTGGCGAGCTAATAAACATGACTTTTGCTCCATCCATTTGTTACGGTAGAAATAAATCATTTTCGTCTGCGCGTTGTTGCAAATTAAATGAAAGAATAGAGCAACCCCGATGGTAACCCTGACTGCTGTAGTTAAAGCAGCTGACAGATTACAGCAGATTACATGAAATCGTTACCTGTCCTAGCAGTCAGCAGACTGTCATTCTGCATCGGGAGAAAATGGGTAGTTTTTGGGGGTGCCAGTACAATTTCTACTACCAGTAAGAAACCTCCCAAAAGACTGCTGGCAGTAGTTTAACATCAGGCACATAGAAAGAAAAAACCAAGTAACGCCTGCTTTACTGTTTTTTTTTAGAGGGGACGTTCATCTGGATACATATTATAGAATGAACAAGCAGAGTGGGTAAACCGGGTAACATACCACCCCCTTTTTTGTCAGCCCCAGAGCCGGATAACATTTTGGGGATAACACTGTACTTGCGAGAATTGTTTGCTCATTAAAATTATTTGCATATAGCTGAAGAGGGGGCGGTTAACTATTCGGGGATACCAAGGTATTTAGTAAGTATGTTTTCAGTGTAGTGGGGGTGGAACCGGGTAGAAATATAACACCTGCAGACAGCTTTCTCAGATCAGTAAAACCAAGCAAATAAAACGACGCTTTCAACAAATACCGGCTCACGATTGCTCATTTATGTCAGCAAACAGTGGGATAACAGACGTTTCTTTATTAGAATGAGATCGACCAGGTATATTAAAAACGTGTAGGTAAAGCGGTAATTTCAGCATCAATATGCAAGGAGCTTTAGACGATTTAGAAAGTTGAAGGGGTCTCGGAATTAAAACTCAAAGTCAAAGCATAACCAGCTTTTTTCTAGTAATAGACTGGGAGGCTCGGTACAGAGTTAGGCTTATTAAATACGCTGTGTGGATTTAATTAAAAGCTTTATAATTGAATTACGTGGACAAACTTCGGCTCGTGGTATCCACGACTGTTAAAACTGATAGCGTTTCAAAGTGATAGCAAAAGCTTCGTTGCCTCGCTTCACCGCCAATCTACTGAGTTTAAACACAATTATACACACATATACATCAATAAACCAAACATTCAATCAAGTAAATATATACATACATATACCTATATAGATATCTCTCTGTACGGTACCAAAACGAAGTATATGCCCCAAAATGATAATTGGCACTTGCGAGAATCCGCATTACAGGTCTATTCTGTATTATGCCATTCCAGCCCTCTCATTTGCTGCACGGTTCAGCACCATGGATAGCGACTGGGACTCGTATCACGGTTACTGGGGCAGTCGAGTGTGTTGCTGTGTCTACGATTCTTTGTTACTGACAGCAATTATATAAAGACACACAAATCTTCAGCCTTGATAAAACAAGGCTAGATTGTTTAATAATGAACCGGAATGACATCGAGCAAGTATGCGATTGCATAACATGTATATTCATGTAACTTAATCCATTTGAATTAGATTCCCTTTTTAATAGTCAAGTTAGTTTGAATATTTCTATTTCATTTAAACAATAAAAAGTTAGCTGAGGCAACAGCATGTGTAATCGACAAGCGATTTTATTAGCTACCAATACAGCACTTCTGCTTATGGCAGCATTTACAAGTGCTGGGACCAGATAGATGCAGAGGTGTAGACAGAAGGAGAAGGGAGGGAGGTCACATCTGCAGACTGACCACCGAACGGTGGTGGTCACTCACAACACAAGGAGAACACATGTAAGGGAGCAGGCGGGGGCAAAAGAGACACGCAAACACAACACACTTGTGCAACCGCACACACACAAAACAACAACATACTACAACTTTTGGGTTTACAGTGCATGAAAAGGTTAAAAATTGTGATGCATCATACTGGAACCCATAATTTATATTTTTAAACGTTTTTGGTTTATTCTGAAGTCCTTTTCTATAGTATTCCCTGTTTAGTATGAAACTGGGTCATTTTTCAAATTATTTCTGAATGTTTTAATTCAATGAATACATTAAACACAACCAGTGATAATGCCTTTTGACTTTTGTCAAATCGAATATCTCACGGATGAGTCCATTGATTAGATACCAGCACATTATTTGTTATAACAGCCAGTCTTGCCTCTCATTAGCATAACATTATACTCAGAGGAAGGACATTTCTCCTGCAGCCACAGCACTGTTTGATGGTACCGCTTGGTTACTTCTCCACATTCGCTTCCTATGTGATAGGCAACAGGATGCTACCAGACCCCACATAGTTTCCTGTGTGCACCAGAAATGTAATACCCAGGTGGGGAAATATTACCTGTAACACAGGCAGTGAATGAAGTAGCTCCAATGGAAACTTCATAACACTGCAGCTGCCCTTTCTTTTCAAACAATAATAAAAATAATAGTTAGTCATTTAGCAGACGCTTTTATCCAAAGCAACTTGCAGAGAGTAGGGGCTGAACTATGCCTCATCAACAACTGCTGCTGCAGAGTCGCTTCCAATAGGACCTCGTTTTTATGTCTCAATCTCAGTAAACACACCTTTACAGAGTTAAGTAGCTTCTGTTACCTTTTTATGCTGATTGCAATCTGGTTCTTATTAACATTCTCAAACATGTTTTTCTTTTTTCTTTTTTGCTTTATATGTGCTGTGACAAGGAGTTCACGAACTGATTTCAGTTTTAAAATCCTGCTGTACATGTCACATGTAATGTAGGCCAGATCAGGCGGTGTTTTATATTGGTAAGCAGCGACAGTGTATTAACAAGACAACTTGTTTCCAAAGTGATAGATCAATAGATGGCTCTTAATTCTATCAAGACCCTTTGGTTGATCGAGCCTAGAAATATGTATGGCAGGCAAGTCAAGGTCGACCCTTCATCTGAGAAAGCCGAGCTCAGTTAACCTGGGCTCCTGAAGCCTCACCTATCGACCTGTCAGTCTGGGTGTGTAATAATAACTGTCAGAGATCAGGGGCCTGTCTCCAGCAGACAGGCCTGCGCATGGGGCTGCACCAGCAGAGCGGGTTACTCTCACCCCAAAGGGTGGGTTTCCAAATGAAAAGCAGCTGGGCTGCAGAGATAATCTCACATTGCTGCCGGATGCAGGACACCATAACAATAGATTGTATTAGACTCCAACATCGGTATAGGTGATTAGGGGGAAACGGTCCTCAGTGAAATAGTGGCACTTAACGTTGTTCAGACAGTAAGTAAATTTACACAGTGTGTAAAAAACAATGGCCAGGATTTTCAAAAGTTCGTAAATGTCAACTCCAGTGTTAATCAATAAATCATTATGTAGCATTGATTTGGGCGTTTTCAAGAGGTCCTTATGCCTAGCTCGTTATTAAATAATCATGCTAATGTGATTTTCCCAAAATTATGTTGATTTAAGAAATAACGTTAATATCTTAACGAGCAGTGCTTCTTGTGACTATTTCTTTTGTTTGCGTGGGAATTTAAAAGCAAAACCGTGTTAATTGTCATAATGTATCAGAGTTCATTTGCATTTGGAAAAGGAGGGTTTTCATTAACAAAAGACTATGACTCACCTTGAAACAGAAATGTAGCAGACCACGGCTGTGACGTTGACGATACAGAGACTATCTAGATAACTCAATATTTGTAGTTATTGAAATATTTTAGATTTTTATATACTTGTGGTTATGAATGAGATTTGTTCACTTGTTTTAACAATTTGTAATCTTAAGCGCGGTGACATCCCGATGACATCCACATGTGACTGGAAACATGCATGTATCCTCTCTCTATTAAACACACATACGTACATACATACATACATACATACATACATACATACATACATACATACATACATACATACATACAATATTCCATATATTTTTAAAACAAGACCTGACAGCCCCACTTTGTACTTTTTAACCATTAGACAAAATATTTACAGAACACTTAAAAACTACTTCTATAATCATGATTAATTTATTATTAATAGTGTTATCATTAAATTATAATTTTTGTAGTGAGGTGATTACTGAACACAACATTCTAGATGAGGTCTTACTAATGCATTGTAAAGGTTTAACATTACTTCCCTTGATTTAAATTTTAACACTTTTCACTATATATCCAAGCATTTTGTTGGCCTTTTTTATAGCTTCCCCAAATTGTCTAGATGAAGACATTTCTGAGTCAACATAAACTCCCAGATCTTTTTCATAGATTCCTTCTTCAATTTCAGTGTCTCCCATATGGTATTTATAATGCACATTTTTATTGCCTGCATGCAGTACCTTACACTTTTCTCTCTTAAATGAGTCTGCCCAGTTCTGAATGCTGTCTAGATCATTTTGAACGACCTTTGCTGTTGCAACAGTGTTTGCCACTCTTTCTAATTTTGTGTCGTCTGCAAATTTAACAAGTTTGCTTACTATACCAGTATCTAAGTCATTAATTAGCAGGTTAGTTAGACACAATACCACTTTCCTAAAACCATGCTGACTGTCTCCCACGATACTGTTACCATATAGATAATGTTCTATTTTGGATCTTATTATAGTTTCCATACTAGAAGTCAGGCTTATTGGTCTGTAGTTACTTGGTTTGGTTTTGTTTCCCTTTTTGTGGATCGATATTACATTTGCAACTCTCCACTCTGTCGGTTCAACCCCTGTGTCAAGAGACTGTTGCATGATCTTGGTTAACGGTTTGTAAATAACTTTTTTCATTTCTTTGAGTACTATTGGGAGGATCTCATCCAGCCCAGGGGATTTGTTCATTTTAAGAGCTCCTAGTCCTTTTAACACTTCTGCCTCTGTTATTCTAAAGTTATTTAAAACTGGCTAGGAACAGGTCAACACATGTGAGGCATGTTGTCCGTATCCTCCTTTGTAAAAACTTGTGAAAAGTAATCATCTATGATGTTGCCATTTGTATCTCTTAGACGTTTTACTTCCTCCTTGAATGTTCTCTTGCTGTTATAATATTGGAAACACTTTTTGGAATCGGTTTTAGCCCCCTTGGCACTGTTCATTTCTTATCTCTCTCTTGGCCTTTCTAACTTCCTTTTTGACTTGTGCTTGTAGTTCCAAGTACTCTTTCTGTGTACTTTGTTCTTGATTCCTTTTAAACGCTCTGTAAAGTGCCTTTTTTCTGAATATTTTTTTTAATTGATCTATTAAACCATTTTGGCCATTTTGTTTTAGATTTTGATTTTTCTACTTTTGGGATGTATTTGTTTTGTGCCTCTAGTACTACATTTTTTAAAAATAGCCATCTTTTCTCTGTGGATGTTTTCTCTATTTTACTCCAATCTACTTCTGTTAGTCTCTGTTTTATTCCTTCATAGTTTGCCTTTTTAAAATTGTAAACCTTAGCTTTAGTCGTTACTTTTTGGGTTTTATAAAGCATTTCAAATGATACCATGTTGTGATTTGAGTTTTCCAATGATTCTCTGACCTCTGTTTCAATTATTCTGTCTTCGTTATTTGAAAAAACCAAATCAAGACATCCCCCCCCCCCCCCCCCCCCCCCCCACTTTAGTTGGTGCCATGACAAATTGGTTCAGGAAGCAATCATTTGTCATTTCTACCATTTCAATTTTGGCTGTTGTGCTCCCCACTGGGTTTTCCCTTCATTGTAAGTAAAAACGTGATTTGATCTAGTTTTATTATAACACTATTAATAATAAACAAATCGTGCAGCATGTTCCTAATAGCAGTTGTTAAGTATTCTGAAAACATTTCTTCTAATAGTTAAAAAGTGAAATATGGGGCTGTGGCAAAGTGGTTTGCAGTGTGTAGAGGTGATGCAGTGCTCAGGAATAACAAACCCAACTACAGTTCATGGTAAAACTAAGATTTATTGTTGCTTAAATAATAAGACTGGCTATACACAGCAATGTGTAAAGCCCAGTCAAAATCTACGGTGTTCAGTCCTGAAATAATAATACTAAATAACACCCACTTTATACAGATACACAAACACCAGTCCAATAGTGAGTGCTCCCAGTGCACGTGGTGAATTTATACAAGAACAGAGACAACAGTAGTGCAGTGTAGTCCGGGTTTTGGTGCTGGCTTTTTAGCAACAGCTCCTGGATATATTAGCCTTCTATAAATGACAAATGTGACACAAAACAACACAAAACACTCATGGTTATTTTACAGTTGGTTCTCCTTTACAGGTCCTTTCGTAACAATAACAAAGGAACAGATTGCTTCGCCACATTACCTGATATACCCTCAGTCATGCCCCCTTCGGTAGCGAGTGCAATCGCTTTTCCTCCTATCCGCGATTGCCACATCGCCTACCGCATTAAGGCGATGACTTCTGGTATTGTGACTCCGCTCCCTTTCTGAATGGCCGACTTCCGTCTTTCCCTGGAATGAATTGCCAAGCCATCCAGTCCGGGGCACACTATTCCTGTTATACAGCGCCCTCCATCCAATATACGGACAGCCGGAGCCTTGTCACATATTCTGAATCACTGCGCTGCCTCACAAAGTATCGGACTGTAGCTATCTTGCTTTTACAATTACAGATGTACAGCTGTGTAACAGGGTGAGGTGCCCTGGTCATTTGATTTGTTTATTTATTTTTAGAACGGGGTCCCCCTCCGCCCCTGTGTTATTTTGTATTAGTTTTATGATTTAGTTGTATTTATATGACGGCGAAGAGCCGGTTGTTGTGTTGTATTTATGTTTTGTTTAGTAACGTGGATGGGAAGCCCCATCCACACAGTATTTAATAAACTCGTGCAGATTGTGGCCGAGGGGTAATAGGATAATTACTAGCCAGTTAAACCCCTCTGCCACGGTATATAAGCCTGCAGCTCTCTGCACTCGGGGGTGGGTGTTAGAGGAGAGAGCGAGCAGAGAGACGGAGATTGAAAAGAAAACCTAAGGATCAGTAAAGGCTATCCACGTTACTAAAACAACCGGCGCTTCGCCGTCATATAAATACAACTAAATCATAAAACTAATACAAAATAACACAGGGGCGCAGGGGGACCCCATTCTAAAAATAAATAAACAAACAAATGTACAGGGCACCTCGCCCTGTTACAAGCTGTAACTATGAAACTGAGTAAAATAATATATTTTAGTGGTTTGTAAACCCGCCATAAAAACACAAAAAGATGATTCTGCACATTATCCACCCCTCTCAGACACATACCTTGAAAAATTACTGAAATCTGAGACGTCGTTGTATCTATTTTTATTCCTCCCGTCTGTTCTGCTCAAACAGTATGTCTGCACTGACAGTGACAGGGAAAAAAATAACTCAGTGCCGTCTCAACCCTGGTGTAGCTTTTCAATGGCAATGTCCACAATATCAAAAATACAGATGTACTTTCTTTTGCATGTTCTAATAAAATGGTGGTGGTGGTGGAGGTGGTGGAGGTGGAAGTGGAAGTGGAGGCAGAGGTGGAGGTGGAGGTGGAGGTGGAGGTAGTGGAGGTGGGGGAGGGGGTGGTGGAGGTGGAGGAGGTGGAGGTTGAGGTGGAGGGGGTGGGGGAGGGGGGGGTGGTGGTGGTGAAGGTGGAGGTGGAGGTGGTGGTAGGGGAGGGGGTGGTTGAGGTGGTGGAGGGGGTGGTGGAGGTAGTGGAGGGGGTAGTGGAGGTGGAGGTGGAGGTGGAGATGGAGGAGGTGGAGGTTGAGGTGGAGGTGGTGGAGGTGGTGGAGGTGGTGGAGGTGGTGGTGGAGATGGAGGAGGTGGAGGTGGAGGTGGAGGTGGAGGTGGTGGAGGTGGTGGAGGTGGAGGTAGTGGAGGTGGAGGTGGAGATGGAGGAGGTGGAGGTGGAGGTGGAGGTGGAGGTGGTGGTGGTGGAGGTGGAGGAGGTGGAGGTGGTGGAGGTGGTGGAGGTTGAGGTGGAGGTGGTGGAGGTGTTGGTGGAGATGGAGGAGGTGGAGGTGGAGGTGGAGGTGGTGGAGGTGGTGGAGGTGGATGTGGAGGAGGTGGAGGTGGTGGAGGTGGTGGTGGAGATGGAGGAGGTGGAGGTTGAGGTGGAGGTGGTGGAGGTGGTGGAGGTGGAGGTGGAGGAGGTGGAGGTGGTGGAGGTGGTGGAGGTTGAGGTGGAGGTGGTGGAGGTGGTGGAGGTGGTGGTGGAGATGGAGGAGGTGGAGGTGGAGGTGGAGGTGGTGGAGGTGGTGGAGGTGGAGGTAGTGGAGGTGGAGGTGGAGATGGAGGAGGTGGAGGTGGTGGGGGAGGAGGTGGTGGAGGTGGAGGTAGTGGAGGTGGGGGAGGGGGTGGTGGAGGTGGAGGTGGTGGAGGGGGTAGTGGAGGTGGAGGTGGAGGTGGTGGTGAAGCTAGTGGAGGTGGTGGAGGTATACAGTTTTCTGTTCTGTTCTGGTCTCTTCTGTTTGTGCACTTTTTCATGTGTTTTTTGCCACCCTGCCTACTATTTTGTTCCAGTGTTTTGTTTGTTATTTGTATTTATTAAACCTGCAGCTTCCTTGTGTCTGAGTCTCAGCTGAGTCTCTTGAAGAAGCTTGCCAGTGACCTACCCAGTCACAATCTTGTTAAATGTTTTTTCTTCTTGCAATTCTTTATTTTAAGTTTTTATAAGCCTGTGTTAATGTGTTTTCACGTGAGTTTAAGAGATGCTCTTCAGTTCTCGTTACCTGCCATAGACATACAGTATGTAACACAGGCTGGACTGGCCAGAGCCTCTTTATAGAAGTAAGACCGAGTGATAGGGCACGTTACATTTTCTGGCAATACAGTTCTGTGTACTGGGAGCGGCTGGTGCTTACTAATACAAACTAGCCTACATTACACAATACCTATGGAAGGCAACTAGAATTGAAGAGCAGCTCCTAACTCACAGTCAAATGACCTTAATATAGAATTATAAAAATAAAGAAAATAGAAATGGCAATTAGAACCACTCAGAACGATTGTAATAAAAAACTAGGGGACAGTAAAGAAATGTGTTGAGTGTGATTAAATTATGGCTTTGCTGTCCTTATAGTAGCTTTAAAGAAGTACTGGATAACAGCAATGGTGATAAACATCATAACAATGACCAAAAAGACTGATGATCCTATCAGTTTTGTTTTGCTGTATGGTTATTATTATTTTTTTATTTGCCTTTTAGCATAGCAACTCCATAACTGAATACCAGACAAAATGGGAATTTAATAAAAAAAATTAAAAAAACATTTACAGGTTTTGAAGCTATGTACTCTTAAAAATCTACACACAGTGTGGCTGTAGGCACACAAAATGAATCTTGTACAAGAGATTCATTTTAAAGCTGAGATTGAAATTAGGTTTCGGTTGGCACTACAGTCAGAACACAGCGAGTTTATTCTACTGACACCAGCTCATAAATCAATTCTAGAACCCTAGCATAGTGTTCTACAAATGACTGCTTTCATATGAAGAAGTGCAGGGATTAAACTAGAGATGGGTTTATGCTCTATAATACGTCCATAAAGCATTTAATTAAGCTTCTCTGTAATCTTTACATTCATCGTGAATCGTTCATCGTGTTCATTATCCCTGCATGCTTGTGTGATGTGTGTGTATATATATATATATATATATATATATATATATATATATATATATATATATATATATATATATATATATATAGTGGCAAATCCCTGCCTGTAAGAAATGTGTTGGTGGTTGGCAGGGATAGGGTTAATTTCTGTCCCTGCCAGATAAATGTGAGTGATGCTGTGTTTGCAGAGCCACGGGTGTAATTGTTTTATTTAATTGAATTAATGAGGCCCCTGCATAAAGGCAGGGGAAACCCCGCAGTCAGGGCTGTGTGCCAGGTTGTGTGAAGCCGTGTGCTTGTGAAGAGAAAAAGGTACTGTGCAGATCTGTGTTAAATTAAAGTGTTTGTGACGGGTAAATGACATAGCCGTCCAGTGGTATAGTTATGGTTTGTATATATATATATATATATAGTTAATTAGCTGTGCCAGCCTACTATATTTTCTGTTAACAACAACTTAATAATGTAATTATTTACTGTATTCTTTATTTTTACTGTTATTTGAATTTGATCTTATTTTTCTACTGACTTTACTGTACTTTATAACTGCTCTCATCTGTAATGTGATATTTTATAATGTGCTATTTAACAATGTGATATTTTGTAATGTTATACTTTGTATTGTGATATTTTGTAACAATTGTAAGTCACCCTGGCTAAGGGCGTCTGCTAATAATCCATTCAGGGGCAGTGCTTGTGTGATATCCATTCAGGGCAGCAGTGTGGAGTAGTGGTTAGGGCTCTGGAGGGTCGTGGGTTCATTCCCAGGTGGGGACACTGCTGCTGTACCCTTGAGCAAGGTACTTTACCTAGATTGCTCCAGTAAAAACCCAACTGTATAAATGGGTAATGTTATGTAAAAATAATGTGATATCTTGTAACAATTGTAAGTCGCCCTGGATAAGGGTGTCTGCTAAGAAATAAATGATAATTGATATACATTCAGGGGCAGTGCTTGTGTGATATACATTCAGGGGCAGTGCTTGTGTGATATACATTCAGGGGCAGTGCTTGTGTGATATCCATTCAGGGGCAGTGCTTGTGTGATATACATTCAGGGGCAGTGCTTGTGTGATATACATTCAGGGGCAGTGCTTGTGTGATATCCATTCAGGGGCAGTGCTTGTGTGATATACATTCAGGGGCAGTGCTTGTGTGATATCCATTCAGGGGCAGTGCTTGTGTGATATACATTCAGGGGCAGTGGGGGGAGAAGATTGCAGGCAATGCAAGCAGGTCTATCAGTCTATCAGAGCCACTGTAGTCACTGCTGCCAAGCTAGAATAGCTCTCGGGTTTTATGCATGTTTTTGGTGATTATCCTTTACATGCAAACAAATCATAGAAAATCTCAGTTTGCCAAACGAATCTTGGACTGCTATTATTTCCCTATTATTTCCCAGGGCCAACTGTTTGCCTGTCACATTTACATTTTAATACATGTCTAGCAAACTGCCAATTATTATGAAAATTGAAAAGGAAATTCATTAGCACTGGTTATTTAGAGCGGTGTATATAGATGCCATGAGTACCACATGTCAACAACACAACTAAGTGTTTACATTTATCTAGAGAAGCAAATGTGATGGAACTTGGTCTGGACATTCCTTATGCAATCTCCGAGATTATGAGCACATCATAATCTGGGAGTACATGAAGGCAGCTGGCTGTCTGTACGTCTGATATATCACACCCACTTTCCTGTGTTTTATTTTTTTCCAATCAATATAATTGTCTGGAGTCTCGCACACACACACACACACCCCGCTCACTCCCCTATAAGATTGTATCGTGATGTCTGGCGATTCCCATGATGATTATTATTATTATTATTTTATTTCTTAGCAGACGCCCTTATCCAGGGCGACTTACAATTGTTACAAGATATCACATTATTCATTATTTCACTTTACATACAATTACCCATTTATAGAGTTGGGTGTTTACTGGAGCAATCTAGGTAAAGTACCTTGCTCAAGGGTACAACAGCAGTGTCCCCCACTGGGGATTGAACCCACAACCCTCCGGTCAAGAGTCCAGAGCCCTAACCACTACTCCACACTGCTCCACAATGATCCTATGCTCCAGACTGAGCTGGCTGCCAAGGGCTCTATGCGAGGATTCCGTATCCAGGCACTGTTTGTTTAAAGTGACACCAGCACTCCGAGGAGCGATGTGAACTTCACACTAGTCTGAAAGCAGCCTAGTGAGTGAAAACAATCTGGACTCATTTAATCTCATGAAAAAAGGAAGTCGAGGAAGCGTTCGGCTCCTGCCTGACACACGGATGAAGGCACTTGCCAAACCATGTGTCTGCTTGACTAAGTTTCCTAAGTCTTACCTACAGTGAAGCATCATCCATAATTATTTAAACACTGCATTTAGAAACGCTCAAAGAAACTTAACGACAACTGTTTCGACATAAATACATTACTGTTGAAGGTGGCTTTATATAGTGTGACGTACAGATGGAGATATTTGTACGGGAGATAAAATATGGATAAAATGACAGCATTTGTGGAAAGGATTAATCCTTAACATTTGTCCTTTCTTTTACTCCAGTGGGTTACTGCCATACAACACTAAATGAGATGTACCATTGCATTGCAGAAACCTATTGACTTGGATCTGTTAGAAAAATAGTTCTGGGATACAAAGATATATTAGTAATGGCAGTGGGGTGTAACAAGAAAACAATTGCCCATTCATTCTGCATTCTTTCACTTGTCCCAACACCTGATGGAGGGTAGGGTACATCCGAAGAGGAGACCATGCGGCCCATCAGAGCTTGCCCGGTTCCTAGCAGCTGTCAAGTCGGTTCTTAAAGGATCCAAGTGATTTTGCCCCAACAGCATGGGTAATGTATTTCATATCCTCTGTTTGAAGAAGAGTCTCCTACCCTCTGTCCTAAGTCTATCTCTATTTAATGTCAAGTGTCCTCTGGTCCTGGTTTCTGTACTGCGCTTAAAGTATTGGTTCGGGGTTAACTATGTCAACTCCTTTTAAGATTTTAAAGACTTCAGTCATGTTCCCTCTAATTCTTTGTTTTAGGCTAAATAGACTCTGTGCATGTTGCCTATTTACAGTCATGTTTAAGTGTCTGTGTTTATCGCAGACACATGAAGCATTCTGTGGAGGTCATCAGTAGCTCATGTCTTGTAATTGTAAATTGTACAGCACTCTGCTCAGCAGTCCATCTCATCATGCAGTTCCAGTCCATTGCGTGGCATTGTGCCAGCTCACTCCCTTTCTGTCTTATTATGGTAGAATCAGACAGCACTGTGCTTAGCCATGCGGGAAACCTGGGGTGTAACAAATGAAGACATGTCAGGCAGCGTCCATTACTGAGCTGGAAACCACGGAATGAAAAGTGATGTGAGAAGATGAGCTGGGTTTAAACAGTGCAGGCAAGCTTCTCAGAGTTAAAGGAGAGCCTTTGACCATTTTACAGAGAGTCACATTGAATTGTATCATGCTCCTTGGTACATTTTACACTTAAGAGTGCTAGCTGAGCTTTTAAAGCACTTATTAACACCAGTCCAGGGCAGTCCTTTACACTTTGTCCTCCCAGGTCGGGAGGGAGATCTAACACCAAGAATCATTCGATCTCTGTCACTGTCATTTTTACTATATTGGCCAAACCAGCAACAGCATACTGAATACTATGCACACGTTTCAAGAGTAAAGTTGTTGTTAATTTTTTTTTCTTTTTTTCATTCTAAAGTCAGGTGATGTTCGTCTGCTGGGGGTTTGCATAGCGGCTGTGGTTTCCAGTACGAATGCAGTTAATTCCCAACACCAGCCCAGCAACAGCAGGGAGAAATGCATCCAGTAATCCTGTTGGAAAACCTGACGTTGCCTCATTTGGGATGCTCTTCCAAATCAATAAATAAATCATTTTCACATTTTGGCACCTGAGTTTTGTTTTTCCCCCTCCCAGATCCTCCCCTGCTGGTTCCACATGTTTCAGATGTGTTGCTGCTGCAGAAGATCTCCCAGAGCGCTTTGTGTTCCTGCCTGGCTCCCTGGTCCCTGGTCCCTGCGCTCGTCTGACAGGCCCTAACAGGCTCCTCGACGGTTATTTAAAAACAAGCTGCTCTATCGGGAGCAGCGCCCTACGGGATCAACTGCAACCTCTGCATCAGGAGATCTCCCAGTGGAGGCGTTCACAAGAACATTAAAGCCCAGGAGAGGCGAGCAGGGGTCAAACTAACTGCGCAGGTAGATCTTTTTAGCCCTTTTCATAAGCTGTATAAATCATTGCGCTCAGAAAAGCTAGGTTTAACATTCCACTCTGACTATGTGAAGTCTTAACATACTGCACTGCATTCCTTGTTCAGAGCAAACCTAATACTTGTGAATATAATTCATGTAGAAGTCTATATAATGTTATACTTCTCTGTCTGTTTACCATACCTAACTACACACTTTTAAGGTGCAACACAGTTCCCTTAACAATAAAGGCAACACCTGTGTGAAAGGGTAGCGTTGCTGGCAAGGCTGGTTACTGGCTGGAGGGAGACTCAGAGACAGAGAGCTGCAGTTATTATTATTATTATTATTATTATTATTATTATTATTATTATTATTATTATTATTATTATTATTTATTTCTTAGCACACACCCTTATCCAGGGCGACTTACAATTGTTACAAGATATCACATTATTTTTACATACAATTACATTATTTGTTACACATTATTTTTTAGATACAATTACCCATTTATACTGTTGGGTTTTTACTGGAGCAATCCAGGTAAAGTACCTTGCTCAAGGGTACAGCAGCAGTGTCCCCCAACTGGGATTGAACCCACGACCCTCCGGTCAAAAGTCCAGAGCCCTAACCACTGCTAAAAGGTTTAAACTAGGGCTGTCAATTAATTGCAGTTAACTTCTGCGATTTAATGTGTTAATTTTTTTGGAGATTAATTTTTGTGTCTTGAGTCTTTCGGCACACCGTACTTCAATCACGTCCGCAGCAACGTTGGATTGAGTGTCTGAGTGCAGATATTGTTTAAATAGAAATTTAGTCACTGAACCACATAATGGAGCATAGCACTAAAAATGATTGTGAGTTTTTTTTTGGTTTTTCTTAATGTTCTGACGGCTCACTGGACAGAAAGACGCTTACTTGGCTACTGTCAAAGTGAGTTCCAGTATCACACATGAGTACATCTAGTCTGCTCCGTGCTGAAGACACCTTCACTTCTCAGAATACACTAGCAGCTTTTCTGCTACAATCAGTAACAATACAACACCAAATTAAACCCACCAGACAGAAATTCAGGATCGCTGCAAGCCCATGAATCAATCTAAGTATGATAATATAAGAATTTTTTTTTTTTTTTTTTAAAGGAGTAAGGCTGCTTTTTTTCTTGTCAGTTTGCAGTTTTTGGATATGATGACAACGTTTTTTTTCATTTTCTCTTCACAATTAACAGTTAATTTCCTAGAAGCTAACTGTAGCTACAGATTTATAATTTTATTTTAAAAAAAAAACAAAAAAAAAACACACGCACGTTTTATTGTGCTGGTTGTATTTGTAATTTTAAATGATTGCCTGGTCTCAATGGGCACATTTCCTGGTTAAATAAATACATGAATTAACACATTTTAAACAATTTTATTTTAATAAAACAAATTTAAATTACATGGATGTAGTAATTGTATCAATTTAATATGCAATTAAAACCGAGATGAACTACGATTAATTTTTTTTAATCGCGATTATTTTTTTTAATCGCTTGACAGCCCTAGTTTAAACAAAACACTACAAATACTTTAATAAAGGTACCGTACTGTTTCAGGCTGAGCAGCCACCTCCACTGAACCACTCCTAACTCCTTCACCCAAAGAAAAGATTTTCCTGCCCTTGTATAGCGTGTGGTTGGGACTTGATTGATGATCAGTTATTCAGCCAAAATCCATTCCACATTTCACACATGGATTTGGCAGGGATGGAATTAATTTAAATTCAAAATAATACACCTTTATTGAAAAACAATAAGAAATAAAAAAAAATTGTGAAATAAAACACAATTTACAAATGGAGCTTCCACCCTACCACCCATCAGCTGCAGTCTTGTTTAAATGCAGTGAAACACATCACAGTTAAAAGTTTTATGGCCATGATTTTTTTTTTTTTAAAAGAAATAGCATATTATCACTGGTGTCCTTTTTCTTGTGTTGGGGCTCTTTACAGTTCTATTAAAAGTGAGTGTGAGATGTATGTCAATTTATGCCCCATATTCGAGCTGCATTCAGATAATGTGACCTACAGCACAGGAAGTGAGTATGTAGCAGGAAGGAACAGTATATAGTGTTGTACTTGCAATATCATACTTATTTTTTTCCTAAACCAAAGGAAACTTGATCCAAAGCATGGATCTAGCCCATGTTTCCTAGATCTTTGTCTGGCATCTTAAACTAAAGAGCTGCTCCTGAATGAATTGCAATAAGAACCACTCAGAAGGATTGCAACCATCCTACAAAGACAAGAGGACATTAACAAACAGAAACTAAAAGCTCTTTCAATTGGGATGTACAGATATTGCCAGTACAACACTAGCAATTAAAAAGAACACACTGTTTCTTCAAGGTACATACTCACTTCCTGTGCTGTAGGTAAAAAATGAAACTTAATTTGTTCATCAACATACACACACTGAGGTCTATTTGCCATATTTCCCCGGTTTTAAGGTCACTGAATTAGCTTCCCATGAAGTCAGCATTTTTAAATATAAGCTCAAAGCATATTTCATTGTTTTGGCCCGTCGTTAGCGAGCTGTTTGGAGCTCTTTTGGCTTGCTGTTTATTAAATTGGTATGATATGAAATGAGGGCCAGTGATAAGGTTGGTCGTACTATTAAGAAGCAAAATTGGGCTTACAGCCCTGGCTATTAGTGTTTTTGAAGGAGAGCATCCCTGAATGAAGAGGAAACAGTGTGATGTCTCATGCATGGTTTACCACTGGCTAACAGTCGCACCGGAGCGGTTAAAAAAGCATTTCCTGGATCATTAGAGCGAACTCCTCCAGTTTTGTTATTGCTGTCGTAAACCATGCTGCTGCAGCCCCACTCCCTTGTTCCTTGTGAAATCAAGCCAGTTGTTTTTACATCATTATTACATCAGGAAGGTATATCTTGTATAACCCAAAGGGGATTTGGTGGTCGTCTGTGTTGGTGTAGCACTGGGAAGTATCATTAAAATATTGCCTTTTGAAAGACACTGATATAAAGGCTGCTTGTATATGGCTGGGAGGGTCGAGTGGTTTCTCACAGGATATTAATCTCAGAGGAAATTGATTTCAGAAGACAAGTTTAGCCTGCTATGTGCGGGGGCTGGCCAGAATATTAGAAACGCAGCACTGCCAATAGGGCATAGGAACACCACAGGTAGCATGGGTCTTGGTTCGAGGGATAAATGACAGTTCCTCAGTGACTGACACCTTTATTCCTTTGGAGGAAAAAAATAAACAAATTGAAAGCCTCGTAATTGAGCATGTACATAAATGCACAGAAATAGTCAAATACATTCTTGTAATGACCCAGAGTAACTTGCAAAGGGATCTCTAATTTTAATTAAAAAAATAAAGTTGTATTCAGCGGTGAGTCTGACTAAATGAATCAGTCATTCTGCAGCAAAACCAATGGGACCCTTTGTGACATTTGTCGATCCAAATTGTAGTGTCTTTTCGCAGGACTTGGAATCAGACTGAAGGTGATAGGATGGCAGGCGTCTGAGCATGAGGGAATATTGGCACTAGGAGAAGTGAACGGGTTGAGGCTGAGAGCAGGTGATGCCAGCTGATCCAATATATGCAATATTAGGTTGATGTCATGAATGGAGTTTGTTTGTGATTGATTGAAAGATCCTCAGCAGTCTTACAATAAAGAATATGTCAGGTGATGTCTTTTCTATACAGTGTCAGATGAATCTTGTATGGTCCCTGAGTGGCTCACCTGGTAAAGGTGCAGCTGTGTGGTGTGCAGGGTAAGTCATGCAGCGGACCGTACTGGCCAGGTGCCTGGTGAACTCAAAGCAGACACCTGCAGGGCTGGTCTTTGTCCTCCACAGGCCTGTAGCTCACATCTGCCGTGGATCTCCTGGGTGTAAAGAGACGACTGGCTTGGGGATCGGAGGACGCTGACTGACCTTCAGTTTTTCTGAACTGTTGTGAGGAGTTTCTATGATGAGGGAGCATAATTAGACATTCTAAATTGGGGACAAAATCTGGGGCAGAATAATTTTCTTTTTTCTTTCCCAATGTCAACTTGGTTCCTTCATGTGAATTAGCTGGAAGTGTTGCATCTGCTAGGAGTGATTGATACATTTTCATCACTAACAACCTCAAATAAATTACCATTAAATGTAATTCACCTTTCCCATAATGTGTGTGTGTGTTTTTTTTTATGTAGGAACAATCAGAGACCTATGGAATGACGAAATACATTATTATTTGCTTATGCTTTAACACAGTTATATAAATCTCTCCCCCTCCCCCCGCATGAGTCTGGGTAGACCCTGTGATTTTGTGACCCAGTGGTTTGTAATTACAGAACTGACAGGCGACGAGAGCTGCTAGATGCTGTTTCCTTCAAACAAGTTTCATTTCGCTGTGGAGTCATCCTCTCTCCGCTAGGAGCCACCCTTAAACAGCAGAGCCTGGGAAGCTGTGATCTGATTATCCGACTGTGAAACATCTCTCTGGGTCCCTGCCAGTGCTCTTACACGGGGAGAGAAGGGCTGTAGCCACCAGAAAGCACTTACACTAGTTACTGAGGTTGGTCAGCTAGAAGCCACCGCCTCTTCTTTCCTTTTTATCTCACTGTTTCAACACAACAAACATTCGCAAATTGACTGCTTCGTTATAAATGACTTATTTAAACAATGACTGCCATTACATCAAGTGTGCAAGGAGATTTCTGAATGGCTGACAAAAGGTCAGGTTCATTATAGAAGCCAGGGAGACTGTTGTATCCGAGATCACTTTAGGAATCTTCTAGTTCTGGCTATTTGAATTATTTTAGGGATACACTGTACAGTAAAACCAGGATTAAGGCCACTTTGTATTACAGTCCTGGCACTGTAAAGCCACCTTCAGTATTACCCCCCCCCCCCCCCCCCATTCAGGCCACTATCTACAGTTAACCCATTTGCATTTAATTTAGAAAGAAAAAGCGAAAACAAACTGCCTGATAGTGTTAAAGGGGGGGGCAGTGATAATATTGCTAGTGCTAATAATAATCAAGAACATGTATTTAAAACATTGGTTAGCATTTCTGAACAGAAATGTTAACTGAGAACTTGCTTAACCTAGAAAACACAGGGAAAGTGGACTTGATTGAAGTCTTTCAATTCATAAATGGCCTAGATAAAGTTAACCCAAGACACTATTTGAAATTCAGCACAAAGAATACAAGAACAAAATGGAGGCTGAATAAAAGTAAGTTTAGAACAGAAGGTAGGAAGCACTTTTTATAAATGCATGGAATAGCCTACCAGGTGAAGTAGTCGGATCCAAAACACGGGGAACATTGAAAAAATACGAGATTCTGTGCATTTAAATGAGTTCCTCTCAGTAGGGGAGAATGGTAAAGATATGGGAAGAGCCTTGATGGGCCGAATGGTCTTTTCTTGTTCCCAAACTTATGTTCTTATGTACTAATGTAGCACTAGATATCATGCTTCAAACCGAATATACTTCCTGCTACATCTTTCATTCACAAGTGCACATTTGAGACTTATGGGCGGGATTTTTAAAAGTTCGTCAATGGTAACTCCAGTGTTCGGTATGTAGCATTGATTTTGGCATTTTGCAGGTGGTCGTTATGCCTATTTCATTATTAAATAATCGTCCTAATGTGATTTCTGAAATTATGTTGATTTACAAAATAATGTTAATATCTTAATGAGAAGGGCTTCTTGCGACTGTTTATTTTGCATGCGTGGGAATTTGAAAGCAAATCCATATTAATTGTCATAATTTATCAGGAGTTAATTTGCACTTGGAAAAGGAGGGTTTTAATTAATGAAAGACCGCATTTGTGACGCCGAGGATTCTAACTATTTGTAACCTTATGGAATGTTCGTTGTATTGCTAAAATGATATACCCGTTATTTGCACCCAGTGACTACCAGGAAATTATCAATGCAATTGTAGCCTATCTGAATTCTGCACACGTACATTATATGACAGCTGACATCTACTGTAGATTTTATTTGAATTATACAACTGAAATCTTGGTATAGAAAGCGGCATATTAGAAATTACATTTCCTTAGGTGATTGCGGACACAAGAACAAAGAACAGGCGTCAAGGACACACAGATCCACTAGGAATGTGATCGAGATATGGATTTTGCTTAAATGTATTTGTAATGTTGTCAGACTCCCCCCACACTTTATGTACAATGTACACTTTCACCCTCACACGTTTGTATGCATATACAATGTTCTTATAATACTGTAAGTGTTGGCTACTATTAATCATGTTGAGTTTATTTATTGAGGAGGCCAAAGAGTAACAGAGAAAATGCATGATTAGAGGAATTCACTGAACAATTAATTATAAACAAGTTGTGTTACATACATGGTATACATGTATAATAACTAACAACTACAAACATCAATGACACTTGAAACGCATGTATTTATTTATAGCCTACAATCGCACATACAAAAGTCAACATAAGAAAATAAATTGCAAACAATATATAAAGATGGCTTATGGTATTTTTTTCTTTAACCAAAAAAAGATTGCAAATTAAAAGAGTTGTATATAGTAAGCTGTGGCAAAATATCCCACCGAATGAGGGGGATGATTAATGGGGTTTAATTTTTTTTTTTTACCCACACGCCAGATAATCGTAAATCAGCATTTTATATGTGAAGTGTTCTAAATAAATGTACTTTCTGCATGACAAAATGCACAATTTTAAATGAAGTTTAAATAAAATAGATATCCCCATTATTTTTTATTTCCATTTGGCTGCCGCTCTCTGGTGGGAGAGTCATCTCCCTGTACGCTAATAGGTTCCATCACAGCGAATTATGCTTCCATTCATCTTTCTTGATCTCGTTAACATGCATTTTGATTAGTTCCCCTTATCAAGTCGTTGAGACAGGAAGTGATGTATGGGTTGACCCCCAGCTGGGGTAGAGTTGCTGCCCCTGCCCCTTTGCCGTACCAGCAACGGGACAGATATTTAACCTCTGCTCCCTCTTTTCCCCCTACCTGTTTTAGATGCCACCAGCCGGGACACCAGGCCAGGTCATCAGAAGCGGGCAAGCAAGGGGAAAATGGTCGGGAGGGGCCTTGTATTGTTGATGTGGTTTTCGTGAATGTGAAAATCCACGCATTAGTGGACACGGTGTGAGCAGACCTTAATTCGGACAGCTTTCTTGGGCGGTGTGTAGTAGCAGCCACGAGGTCAGGTGGCTATCTCCTGTATCAATGGAGACACGGCGGCATACCCCACATTAAAAATATACTCATCGGAAGGACCGATAAAACGTCTAGTAGTAGGGGTGGTGGAAAGATTACCCCACCCGGTATTCTGGGCCGAGACTGGCCAAAATTTAAAGAATTGATGAATTTAATGGCAGTCTAAGCCACACACATAAACGTGTCAGAAAAAGTAAAAGGGGAAATGATTGGTGATATTTTCCCCTTACATGCTGAAATGTTTTCTCCTGTTTTCTGTCCTAGAAAAACAAATAAAGAGAGAAGGACTAAAAAATGGGAGGGAGCATGAATGAGACGAGGCTGGGGTCTGGTAGGAGAACGCTCGGATGGGAACAAACGCCAGTCAAAGGGGGTCAGAACGCAGTGTGACCGAGAGGGCGAGGTTACTGGGCCATCTAGAGCAGAAGCTACTCCAGCCCCTCTCAATAAACCGGACTCAAGCGCGGACATAGTGTGAAACCAAAATAACGACGCCTCACTATATACCTTTTGCGGGGCACCTCTGATAAAACAAGGGAACGCATATTGGCTCGATTTTATTATGTAGGGCTTCATAATGAAGTGACGAAATATGTAGCCACATGCCCAGACTGCCAGAGAGCATCACTGGGTCCAGTACACCCCGCCCCTTTGGTCCCACTGCCGATTATTTCCACCCCTTTTGAACGCATTGCCATGGACATAGTGGGCCCTTTGCTACCTTCTGATTTCATGTATATGCATATATTAATGGTGCTAGATTATGCAACGTGATACCCGGAAGCAGTTCCATTGAGGTCCACTAGTGCAGCTGCAATAGCCAAAGAACTAGTGCAGATTATGGCTAGAGTAGGGATCCCCAAGGAAATCCTGACTTTTCACGGAACTAACTTTCTGTCTAACACGTTACAGCAAGTTTTCAACTCCTGAAGGGCTGTTCCATTTCACAACCATGCTGTTTGGGCAACATGGTGTGCCCGCTGCCTTTCAGAGACTGATGGACCAGGTCTTACACCCACATCGTTAATATGCGGCAATGTTTATTGATGATGTGGTTATTTCCAGCTCCACCTGACGAGAGCATTTGGCTAGGATCACGGCCAGCCTTCAGTCTCTAAGGGTAGCCTGGCTAACAGCCAACTTGAGAAAATGTGCATTTGCCAAAACAGAGACGCAATATTTGGGATTTATAATGATGAATGGAAGGGTGAAACCCGTTGTCACCAAAGTTCAGACTTTGGTGGACGCGGCAATCCCCAAAACCAAGTCTCAGGTTAGGTCTCTACTGGGGTTAGCCAGTTATTACCAAAGATTTATCCCTGATTATGCCACAGTTGTCAATCCCTTAGTTGATCACACCAAACACCAAAGAGCACACCAAATTCGATTAAATGGTCAGGGGGCGTTTGATACTATTAAGCAGAGACTCTGCCAGACCCCTACTCTCATCACACTAAATTTCACCAAGAGATTCATCCTCCACACCGGTAGACGGAGTAGGACACCCGATATTGTACCTTTTCAAAAAGATGCTCCCCCGGGAGCGCAACTACTCCGTAGTCAAAAAGGAGTGTTTTGCCATTAAATGGGCTACTCACTCTTTACAATATTACCTGCTGAGACATTCATTTGATCTCGTCACAGACCATGCCCCACTCAAGTGGTTAAGTACAATGAAGGACAGCAATGCCCGGACAACTCAGTGGTATCTGGCATAGCAGCCTTTCATGTATCATATGATTCACTGTGCAGGGAAAGAACACCAAAATGCGGAGTAATGGGAAAGGTAGGTTCAGCCAAGTGTTCTTTCTGCTCCACTCTGAGTGGTGGGATATGTGATATGAGACAGAATGATTCTTGGTGATAAATCTCTCTCTCGGCCTGTGAGGGTGCTGTGTAACGGGAACAGAGTGCCCTGGACTGGATGGCCAGACAATTCATTCCCAGGGTTAGAAGGAAGTCAGTCATCTAGAAAGGGGGCAGAGCTACGATACACTAAATCATTGACCCGGAAGGTAAATGACGTGGCAGCCGCGGATTTGAGGAGCGGTTGCACTAGTTAACCAAGGGGTCACGATTGACGGTGCAAAAGGGGGCGTAGCGAAGTGATCTGTTCCTTGTTATGGTTAAGCTGAACCAGAAGGAGAAACCTGTGTTGTTATCATGAGTGTTTTGTTTGTTTTGTCATTAATAAATATACTGTTTGTTGTTATTTAGATGGCTAACACGATCAGGAGCTGTCGCCAAAAGCCAGAACTAAACCTGGACAACACTGCACTTGTTTACACGATAAACTGTATTTGCACCATTGAGCACTAGAGCATGCACTGTGGACTTGTGTTTGTGTTTTGTGTTACGTGTGGGTGTTTAGGAACGGGACTGTTATTATTTCAGGACCAACCCGAGGATTAAATCAGAGCAATACACGCCACTGTATTGCCTGTTAGAATTGTTATTATTTACTGTCTTTGGGTCATCAGACCAATTGGATTACAAAATAAAATATCATTGCACCTGGGTTATCGTCTGTTCATTGATCACTACTGCATTCTTGCACCTGCACACAATTAACCACTTTGCCACAGGGACCTGCGACAATTAAGCTTTTTAAAGATGTGTTCATTAACAACCTCATCAACTCAATTTCAAAGCATTAACGGATTGATTTAATTAACACATTTCGAATGAAAATCACTTGCTACTAGAGCTGTCGTTACTATACCACGAGTTCGATACAATAACACTGTTTTTTGAAAATCCTGCCCTATGTAGCTAATGGAAGTGCTAAAAAGGTAATAGAAAAACGCTGTTAGCTACGATTAAAAGGGCAAATGTGGTGTTACTTTGTTTTGATTAGTTCATTAATGAGACCTGCAGTGAGAGAAGTCCTGTTTAGTAACCTACTTGTGAATTTCTCCGTTGCCTCAGGAGTGTTCTCTCAGATATTAACCCACTCTATATCGAGACATGCTTGACCTATTGGGGCCATTATTATACTTCAGGACATTTTTCCAATCAAGATATTGAAGCTATATCAACATCATTGTGACAAACATAGCCCTGGATTTAGCTAATGCCTACGGTTTTGTACCAGATTAGCTTCTTGGGCAGCATTTGATTTTTTTTCAGTGTACCAAGGACAATAACTTAGTAAAAGCCTACTTTGGAGATTTGCATTTTTGTTTTTCAACTTCAGAATTCAGCACTACATGGCAATGCCTAGAAGCTGGAATAATGGCAGGATGCACCATATCTCCACTGGCTTTTACCATGGCAATGGAAGTAATTATTAGGGCTTCTAAATGGGTAGTGGGAGGAGAACGCTTGGCTTCTGGAATGTGACTGCCACCAATTAGAGCATACATGGATGACATGACAATCATGACTACAACAGTAGCCTGCATTAATCGGTTATTGGGCAAACTAATCAATAACATTGAATGGGCACAAATGCAATTCATGCCGAATAAGTCAAGGGGCACCTCTATAATTAAAGGTAAAGAAGTGGATAAGAGGTTCTACATTAACGGTGAGGCAATACCAACAGTGTCTGAGAAGCCTGTGAAAAGTCTTGGGAGATGGTAAGATGGGGACCTAAAGGACATGGTTTGTGTGGGAGAAGTGAGATAACAAGCAGTGCACAGGTTGAATAGCATAGACAGCAGCGCTTTACCAGGCAAACTTAAACTCTGGTGCTTTCAGTTTGGTCTACTGCCAAGACTTCTGTGGCCACTCACTGTGTATGAGGTTTCCTTGACAACAGTAGAGAAGCTGGAAGCGTTAATCAGTTCATACGTCAGGAAATGGTCCAATATTAGCATGAAGCTTTACCTACTCTCATGTAATGTAAATAATAATAATAATAATAATAATAATAATAATAATAATAATAATAATAATAATAACGAAAACAAAAATGTCCCGTTGGCAAGACAAAGACTAGAATGAAAATTAAGTAACGTGACAAAAATGATACACAAATTAAAATAATGATCTTCATAATGAAGATTTTATAGAAATAGTTGTCGTCATTAACTCTCTAAAATGAATCATTTAAATGATCAGATGGCGTGCTTCTTCCCATTCAGTACATGACAAGGCCTCAGTTAATCGTGTCAGCAGCTGTATTGTTTAACTTGCCCTCCTGACTGGAACATGGTGAGTAATGCCCCATGCTGTCTCGTTATTTTTATGACTGTAGACAATGGGGCCTATTATTCAACATACCACTGCGTCAATCAGTAAACTTGAGAGCATCTAACAGTGGCTGTGAACCTCTTTGGTGCATTCGTGTCTGTAGAAACATGTACCATACTGTACCAGAAAGGGTGCTGTTTATTAATTGGATGAATAGGATAGACCCCCTATATCAGGGGTGTCAAACTCCTGGAAGGCCGCAGTGTCTTCTGGCTTTCATTCCACCCGAGCTCTCAATCACTTAATTGATCTAATTATTTGATTAACTGGACACATTTAATACTTCTGTTTAGGCCTCAAAATGTTTCATAGGTCGTGTACCTCGAATCAAGTGCATTTTTAAAACCATCAACTGTAAAAGACCTTGAAAAATATTAAATAAGTCAAATTCAACAAATAATTAGATCAGTTATGTTAATTGAGATCTTAAGTTGGAATGAAAACCAGGAGACCCTGCGGCCCTTGAGGACAGGAGTTTGACACCACTGCCCTAGACTCTCTCTTATACAAACCCACTGCGCTGGACCCCGTTCAGTGCAGTAATCTGTATCAGATTAAAATATCTGGTCTAGTCTTGTTTAATGGTTTTGATACCAACTTAAATATCAGTAATAAACCTTTGAAAAAATATATAAAGACAGTAGTATATATATATTTGTAATTTTATCTGCTCTGTCTTCTGAAATGTGCAGTTTTGAAAGAATCACATGTTATAGCAAACATGCATTTTCATTTTAAAACATGACATCTGGTACTACACTAGGATAAAGAAAGTTTCCTGTCTGGAAGTCTGTTAACATCCCAGTTCACGTGACCACTGTCTTGGGGAGTCAAAGGAAGTTACTGGCTGTAAAGAATGTCAATCAATAGAGGAAGCAGCTGGTTGGTTAATGACAGGAAAGAATGCTGGGTAGGGACAATTTCACTCTCCAGGTGACCAAGGAAGTGCAATGTTCAATGAAATCAGGGCTTTCAAACAGTGATTTCTAACCTAGTATAGGCATTCAATATCATGTTTTAAAATGAAAATACCCGTCTATTCTAACATCTTTTAAAACTGCACATCTATGAGACATCTATAGTGAATAGACTTGCATGACGTGGAATTATTTTGTTAGCTAATACAATAGAGACTATTTTATTTTTGATCCTGCATTGTACTATGTATATGCAGGTCACTGTTTAAAGTAAAAAAAAAAACAGTTTCCACAGCAACTATTTCATCACGAGTTTGCATGACAGGTTGGTTTGGGATTGGAGAGTCGAGTGTGGATTTGAATGTTATTTTGCTGAATGCTGCTCTCCTGGAGTCGGCAGATCACAGCCTTGTCGGAGGAGCTTGTTCCTGTCTGGCACCTGCTCCAACCTTAGCAGCCAGTCCTCCACCTAATTGCATGAGAAGATCTAATTGAGTAATTGTGGGCTCGGCAGCCCTCGTCAGTCTATAAGCGCTCTTATTAGAGTCAAATGCAATACTCCCCTATCAGCTTTTATTAGCAGTGCTTTCGCTGACACCTTTGACGTAATTAGGAGAAGACTGCGGTTCAATCACTCTGCTAAAAGGGCACAGATATTTAATGCTGCTGCCTTTGAAAGCCTGCATATTTCTTGGAGTCCGGCCAGTTTATAATGACATTTCTTCTCTTTTATTTGCCTAATTCTTCTTCTCATCCAAGATGGAATGGAATCAGGGAAAGGGCTTGAGTAAATGCTACCACTGTGGAGCTTCGTTAGTGGGAGTTTGTGTGCCTTCCTCGTCTAGTATTGTGCATGGCCTAAGAATTGGCAGTAATAAGCTAATTAAAGCTCCCACAATCAATTTTGATTTAACATTGTTAAAAGTGCTGCTTAAGACTGATAGACGTGCTGGAATGAACAAAATAACAAACTGGTCCCAGAAGACCAGCCCACTTGGTTTCTGATTCCGATCACCTCCCCTTCCTAATATTTTCTCTCCTCCTCCTCCTCCTCTTATTACAGTGAAGGTAACCAAGTCAAGTAGACAGATGTTTTGGCTACAGTTAAGGCTGCATTATCTGAACACTGTAGATGACATGGCTGGCTTTCTGATCAAAGCAGCGGCACAGAAAGCTACATACACTGCAGTAATATAGTAACCAGTGCACACACATACAGAGGATCCTCATAATCCCATTAGAATCACTCTGTACCTGAAAGGTTAAACATATCTGTAGAGAGTTTATCGGACTACAGCCACATGCAATCCGAAGCATCTATTGGAGGCTAGGAATGTATGATAAAAGCTTGGAAAATCAAGGCAGTTAACGGTTCACCATGTGCAGTACCCATTTTTTGAAAGAGGACTGTGACAGGGTAGTGTCAAGGCCCAGGCTGGTTACCAGCCCCAGAGACAGAAAGCTGCAGTTTTAAAGCACTGTTGCACATGTTTATTAACAACACAAATAAAACATATTGACATGACATGACATGACATGACATGACATGACATGACATGACATGACATGACATGACATGACATGACATGACATGACTCGACTCGACTCGACTCATCTCCTCCAATAAACAAAGGATTTTGCTTCCTTTTTTATACATGTGGCCACTCCCCAATTAGCACCAATTACCTAATTGGGTAATGGTCACACCTGTGATTGCTAGCAGGGACGGATTTAACCCCATCCCTGCTAACCTTACATTCCCATACACAAACTACTTACAGCAGCAGGGCTTCTGCCCTGACACAAGGACCCTAAAAAACACCAAGTAATTACAAAAAAAACATCAGTGCAATAACTGATATGTCATCCTTTATAAACTGACATCACAATGCAAGTCATTTGTAAGGAACTACTTTCCTAAAATGCATAGAAAATAAAGAGATAAATAAAGCAGAAATAAAATCCTCCTTCCACACCTTCATTTGTAAACGATCTCAGTCATACCCTCCACAGCAGAAATTAGCAGAGATCACCACGCATTCAGAATTAGCAGAGATCACCGCGCATTCAGAATTAGCAGAGATCACCACGCATTCAGAATTAGCAGAGATCACCACGCATTTAGAATTAGCAGAGATCACCGCGCATTCAGAATTAGCAGAGATCACCGCACATTCAGAATTAGCAGAGATCACAGCGCATTCAGCTCTGGTAATTCAATGAATAGCAAGCAGCTTCAGTTGTCATTTTAATTGCTTTTGTATATCCCGTTACTACTCATGGTATCTCATTGTGTTTGCATCCCTTCTGAGTGGTTCTGTTGGTCTAGTATTGAGCTATCATTCTTCTCTTAATCTGCCTTTCCCTGGCTTTGAACAGAACCCAGACCTATCCCAACGATTACAAACACCATAGAATAGTGAGGGTGTGTGACAGGATGGCTAGGTGGACAGAGACTTGGAGACAGTAAAACTGCAGTTTAAGTGCTGCCGCGCATTTTTAATAAACACAAAATAAAAAGGTTTAACAAAAACAATCACAAACCACAAAAATGAAAAACAAAAAACCCTCACCCAAGCAGTGCTATCACGGTGAGTTCTTTTAAACAAACATTTCAGGAGCATGTGTCTCTCTCGCAGGCTCTCTCTCATGGAGCTGTGTAGCTCCCTTATATACCATGTGGCCAGGGTTGATTGAGAACTAATAATTCAATCAACACCTGGCTACATTGTGCACATGTATTTGGCAGGGATAGGAATTAATTATATTCCTGCCAACCACCACCACAAACACACCCAAGACAACCAGGGCTGGAATCTTAATTTCCAGCCCTGTCGTATCTAACACACACTTCCATATTTACACATTCAGGGCTTCTGCCCTGCCACAGGGTGTATAAGGGAATATTCACGAGCAGTTACAATGACATTCTCAAGCTGCTTATTCTTTATCTAGAAGCCCCTGCCATGACTCTCTCAATAGGGTGCAGAGCCACCATGGGCAGCCAGCATGGTACTGTCCTTACAGAAGTTTCCCATAGTAAGAGCATGGCAAGCGTAATAAAGCATAGTTAAACCATAGGTAAGCATTGTGAAGTCTCCAGAGGTATGGTAAAGCATATTAAACATGGCAAACCTTGGTAAACTATAGTATATATATATATATATATATATATATATATATATATATACAGCTCTGGAAAAGATTAAGAGACCACTGCAAAATTATCAGTTTCTCTGGTTTTACTATTTATAGGTATGTGTTTGGGTAAAATGAACATTTTTGTTTTATTCTATAAACTACTGACAACATTTCTCCCAAATTCCAAATAAAAATATTGTCATTTAGAGCATTTATTTGCAGAAAATGACAACTGGTCAAAATTACAAAAAAGATGGCGCAAAAATTCAATCTGAGGATTGGTTTTTCCAGCAGGACAATGCTCCATGCCACACAGCCAGGTCAATCAAGGTGTGGATGGAGGACCACCAGATCAAGGCCCTGTCATGGCCAGCCCAATCTCCAGACCTGAACCTCATTGAAAACCTCTGGAATGTGATCAAGAGGAAGATGGATGGTCACAAGCCATCAAACAAAGCCGAGCTGCTTGAATTTTTGAGCAAGGAGTGGCATAAAGTCACCCAACATCAATGTGAAAGACTGGTGGAGAGCATGCCAAGACGCATGAAAGCTGTGCTTGAAAATCAGGGTTATTCCACCAAATATTGATTTCTGAACTCTTCCTAAGTTAAAACATTAGTATTGTGTTGTTTAAAAATGAATATGAACTTATTTTCTTTGCATTATTCGAGGTCTGACAACACTGCATCTTTTTTGTTATTTTGACCAGTTGTCATTTTCTGCAAATAAATGCTCTAAATGACAATATTTTTATTTGGAATTTGGGAGAAATGTTGTTAGTAGTTTATAGAATAAAACAAAAATGTTCATTTTACCCAAACACATACCTATAAATAGTAAAACCAGAGAAACTGATAATTTTGCAGTGGTCTCTTAATTTTTTCCAGAGCTGTATATATATATATATATATATATATATATATATATATATATATATATATATATAGTATAACCATGGGAAAAGTAACAACATTACAGAGCAGATTTACTGTTGTAATGTTTTATAAGGGCTGTCAAAGTTGAATCTTCTGCCTAGTGTCACTGCAACAGGGAGATGCAACTTGTATATAGTATATTTCATAAACATCAGTTGCATGATACATTCATCAGTGACTAATAGTTTATTTATAGCAAAGGTGTGTGCTACATGTTGTAGGTATTTCCAATTTTTGGTCCAGTGTATTTACGTGTAAAAATGATTGTAAGACAATGTCTTTTTCCAGCGAACTACCATCATTATGGGTTATCATGCCTCCCGCCCCCATCTCGGTGCAATCTCCTTTCTATCTGGATTAAAATCTTAATTTCTGAAATGACAAAATATTGATTCACATCAGCCTCTTGGAGCGCGATGCATGCAAGTAGAACACCATTACAGTGATGCATTAGCAAGCAGTCACAATGCACATAATCAAGCTTCTTGTTATTATCAGAAAAAAAGGATCAGCTTATTAAATCACCCCATACAAAAGCAAAATGCACAGTGTCAAGATCGAATCTAATTTACAATTATTCCACCACACTGGGTTGGTCTTTGGAAATGACCCATTTAAAGGGTACATAAGGACCTTTTTTATTTGATTGTGTTACATGTTCCCATGTGTTGCTACAACTGTTTATGTAAATTGCATTTAAATTGCATTTCCCTGCCTCAAGATGGCTTCACATGTACCCGCATGGACCACTCAGAACTACATTTCCCATCATCCTCCTGCTCACATATGTAACTGAGATGGATTTACCAGTGAGCAGGAGGATGATGGGAAATGTAGTTCTGAGAGGTCCATGAGTAAACAGTTGTAGCAACACATGGGAAAATGTAACACAATAAAATAAGAAAAGGTCCTTATGTAGCCTTTAACTTCAATATCCTTCCATGGATCACGTTTTAAACTCCATTGCTCAGGCATATAATTCTGGGGGAGCAACTGACTTGACATTACATGTGTCCAAGCATATCCAATATGGTGTTTTTTCAGGAATTCCAGTGCTAAGCTCCTTAAAGGCACAGTTTCTCACGATCGCAATCAATTTTCCACTAAAGTGTAATTCCCTGTGTCTGTTTACTTTGTGTTCATCTGACACCAGAGTGAAGTTAAACAACTCAATCTCAACTCAGCTGGTCATATTCACACTGTTTTCACTGTTATTTTTTAGCAGGGTAGAATTCAATCTGTCATCTTTATAAAGAGCAAAGAGTATGGGAGAACTAACCTTGACATGATAGCCCCAAATCACAAAAACGTCCGGTCACAGAAGACCCAATGTGTATTGTTCAATCCACAATAAAACACTCAAAAGGGGTATATGTAGTAATGCTAACAGAAATTCATTGACAAACGTTTTGACCGGAAGTCTTTCTTTCTGGCATTAAGAAAGACTTGTAGTCGGAACGTTTGCTGAGTTGTATACATTCTGGTTATGATTTGATTCAAGCTGAAAGCACCTCCACTGTACTGTC
Source organism: Acipenser ruthenus (assembly GCF_902713425.1). Classification (NCBI taxonomy): domain Eukaryota; kingdom Metazoa; phylum Chordata; class Actinopteri; order Acipenseriformes; family Acipenseridae; genus Acipenser; species Acipenser ruthenus. The sequence continues at coordinate 11,872,866 of NC_081221.1, forward strand.
ATGACCAGTGTTTGTTTTAGATCTCAGTTAGTCTTCTCATATATGAGACTCAGGGGATAATTCATTATCATGTTCAAGACCATAGAGCTTGAGGAAAGAGAGAAAGCATTTTTCAGGTATATTATCCCAGACAGGAAGCTGACGTTGGCCTAAGGCAGTCTAAGGTCGGCAAGGTTGATTCCAACGTAGGATACATTTGTTCGGGTCCCGGTGAGATTGTCAACGACAGGATACCATTTGTAAATTGATGGCAGTCTACATTAACGTCACCACTATAATACTAAACCGCGCGGGGAAACCGTTAGTAAGAGGCAAATGGCAGAGAAAGATAAGTGTTCATTTATTACAATGGCTCTTGCGAAGTACTTGAAAAGGCTATATCTTATAATTTTATATCTGCTCCTGAAAGGTACTTTAAAATTTTATACCTGCTTGTGAGATATGTTTTTCAAACTGAAATTTCTGAGTCTTCCAGTCTTCATTTTGTAACACTAAGTAGAGCCTTGGTTTTTGTATATCCACACTCAATTAATTGTACAGGTATTTATATTTTACAGTAATTTAGATTGTATTGTAATTTTACAGATATTTATATTTTACAGTAATTTATATAGTGTATAATTGTACCTATATATTATTTGCCGTGTTTATGTTTTTATTACATTTCATTGCATAGTACTTATTTTTTGTGTTTATTGTTTTATTATGGCTGGGGTTGTGGGTAACAAAATATACTGTGAGAGAACCCTTCACCGTCAGGCAAAAGAAAGGGGGCGCAGACCAGATGATGGCTACTGCAAACCTTGCAGCATGTGAGTGTATCACTGGTTGGGGTAATCCATGCAGCACTCTTTATTAACATGTTGTTTCTGAAATGGGGGATTACATGTACTGAAGAAAGCTGTATTTCATTATAAATTAAACCCTCTATCTGTGACTATTGTGTCCAGTGTTTGTCCAGAATGGTTCTGTGGTTTGTCACATGACCACACACAGCACATTGCAGAACTCTCTAATATTATGGCCAGTCGGTCTCTGTGTAACACTTCTGATACGCCTCCTTCTTGAGTACACATGCCCACTAAAGTCTCAGCCAAAGCCAGTTTAACATCAAGATTTGATGACTTTAAGGCCCTGCTAATTGCTATTCACAGTAATGCAAACCTCCTGTACAGGTGTAATCACCATCACAGCAGCAGCTTTCACAAGGTCTGATTGGTCTGACACTAGCTTGTCTATTTTCCAGAGCTCAATTATTCTGCCACTTTCCACGAAGCAGGTTTCCCTCATATGTCAATGATTTTTAAACAGTACTGACTGTCCCAGATCCTGTTTAAAGCAGTATATCACACAGTGCGGGAAACACACGCAGTCCATCTCATAGCATTAGTTTTGTTTGCATGTGAAAGGTGGGTATCCTGTTGAGTAATCTAATATTTATTTCTTGTTTTTTTTTTTAGTCTGAAGCCCAAGTCAAGATTTTAATTTTCTTTTGCCCCTGAGAGGAATACAATTTTCCCTGTGTCAGCCTGCTAGAGAGACTCACTCCTGGGGTTCACAATGTGGCAGGGCGTCAGTGGCAAAGCTGAGCTATGACACTTTTTATAGAAGCAGGTAAAGTGCTTTACCATTCTCCAATTCTCCCCTGTTCACTGCTTTCTTGTGCCTTGGCAGTGCTTTGCAACACTAGTCTATTCTTCACGGGGATACAACAGTAAGCTTTTATTGTAAAAACTATAAAGAATTTAATTAAGGAACCACATGATCTCACAGTAGGAAAATAATTGAAAACCTGTTTTGGAAAACAGAAGCAGAGTTGCTCAATAATGTTAAAGGGCTACTATCCTCTACACTTTCCTCAGATTGTGTTTCTTACCTGTTTAATGTTCTATTACACACGTTCTGTATCATTTTCTGTTGGTCATGCTTTCTAACTGTCCAAGCAAAAATTGCTTCTGAAAAGACAACATAGCTGAGAACACGTGGGGAAGCATATCAGTGTTGCGTTGTGCACTGAAACCAGGTCTAATATGCTTCACCACCTGGGATCCTCAACCTAGAGGAGTCTTTTCAGAAGCCTTTTTTTAATGGAATAGTTAGGAATCATGGCAAATAACGATCACATAACACACACAATAGGATATTAATACAACTGTAAATTATATATTGTAGCATGCACGGGTGTAGGGGATCAGAGCTGGTAGGTGACGCAATCAAATATATAAACCGATACCAGCTCTAGCATGGGATCAGACTTTTGTACAGCGGTATCAGCGCTGTGCTTCAGAGCGGGGAGGTCCCAGGTTCGCGTCCCATCTCTGCCTGTGAGAAGACACTGACTGCGTCAACCGCGACGTTCGCCACAATATAAATATCGTAACTTGGGAGTTGATATTTTGCGTATATCACACAGTGCGGGAAACACACGCTCATTAACACCAGCAACAGAGCGTTGCACTAGTGCGACCTGTCAAACAGCAACACAAAGAAAACCAGCCAGAACCTTCCTCACCCAGTGAAAATCAGGTAAATCCAAGACAAACCCACGCTTCCTACATGAAAACTACCTCGGCAACAGGATCTCTCCATTCAGTCTTTGGGACAAACTGCATTTTCTATAAGGGAGTCACCGTAAACATCTATAAATCAGCCACCTGAAAAATCTCCCATCCACAGACGAAGATGCTTTGTAATGCGCTGTGATTCTGACTGAAGGTAAGCCACTTCTCACAAGAAGGTGAACATTTTGAACATAAAAATTGCAAAATTGCCTTTGCAGTTGCGTTTTTCTCATTACCGTTTCACATAATGGAAACCTCATTTTAAGTTTTGTTCAAGTTATCAAAGTTGTTAAATACAATTCTTTATGCAGTTCACTCTCCGTCTAACACAGTAACTCACAGAGATAAACTAAAGCCCCTTTCACACTGACATGATCTATACCCGGGTCAGGACACAGTGTCATGCGCGTCGGCTATAGGGTTGCCAACTTTAAAATCACACTGCTTGCTAGAAATGATTACGGGGATTTGCAACCAGTAAAGTATGAAAACACCATCAAGTACTCTGGAACAACAACAACAAAAAAATCCCACCCTAGTCGGCTACGCAATTTCACACTACTTTTGATAAAGCAGGGTTCACCTGGGTGACTGACGCAAGTACACAATGCGCGGATCAATGCCGCGTAAGTAGCTTGTTCAGACGCTTCCATCCAAGCTTCTCTGGATTGAACTGTCGGACCAAATGTTGATTAGAACAAATGTTTCTCCATCCCTGCTGCAATCTGGCTCATGGTGTGTCTCAAGCAACAAAAATATGTCTAAACAGAATAAACAGAAATGTTCCTTGCAGAACTGAAAGCTTCACGCAGGTGTGGCTGTTTGTTTCGTCGGCTGTCATGCATTTTGTATAGCTTAACCCGGGTCAAAGCGTGTCAACCCACATCCTGAAGTGGGTCGCTGGGACCGGGGTTAACCTGGGTATGACCCAGGTACGTGGTTTCACACTACGCAGGATTGTGACTCGGGTAGCCAGAACCCGGGTCCGGACCCAGGTAGAAGTACCAGTGTGAAAGGGGCTTAAATAAGCTTCCCACAACAACCCAACTAACAATTAAACGTTGCCACAACATTATGCTTTGGTTGTGGTAACATTTTGGTAAAATGTTGTAGCAACGTTCAAATGGATGATTTTCTTTATGTTGCCAGAACATTTCATCATAATGTTGGTATAACATTCTCACAAGCTCCAGGCAGCATTCAGATATCAATAAAAACAGGATGCTGAGCTTCTGTTAATTACATTTATTTTGCACTTTTTACACTTCTTGTTTTATGGAATTCTAAATCATTAATCATTGTCCTCATCTTCAGAGTTGAACTCCATCTCCACAGTCACTTCTGAAGCGGTTGGCATCTGAAAAATATAACAGACTGCCTTTTTAATTTGGCAAGAGGGGAGGGAGTCATCATTTTTTTGTCCAAAGCATGTAATTTTTATTGGTCTGGAAGGGGCTCTGACTTTTTTTTATGTCATTTGATTTCATTGTTGTTGACAAAGATCTTCAAATACAACTTGCCAAGTACAGCATCCACAGAATTACTTTGCAATATAATATTATATGTATGTGGAATTAAGATGCACTCTGCACATAGGCCATCTTTACCAACAATAATTCAGTAAATAAAGACTGGACCTAGCCAGCACAGGATACACTTAAACTCATATACTTTACTGTTAAGTGGCAGCACTTTACAAGGAGAATGTTTGTCTAAATATCACAGCTTTTGAATGAACTTTGTGTGATCCGAATCAATGATGATGGAAGAAGCAATTATACTATTAGAAATTACTGGTGGTTTCTGATGTACTTGGTGAAGGTGAGAAAAGGAACAAATAGCTTTTTAGAAGTTGTTTAAGATGCCTAATTAAAGCACAAAGTGGTCTAACACTTTCACACATCAGTGCTGATTTTTTCTATAGCACTAATTCCTGACCCAAAAATTGAAATTCTCACACCCAGGGGTTTTCATACAGGTAGGTACATAAAAGACATACATGACAAATCTTGCACACTGCTGTACTGTAGATACACTAATAATTACACTGTTACTAGTTGCTAGTTAGGCAGTACAATGATCTGAAGATTGTGTTTAAAAAGGAGTTTGCAACACAGAGTGGCTCACAGGAGGCTGGAGCAGTAAGCAGCACCCCAGCGAGTTCTCCAGCACTTCAATTTGTTTAGCAGCTTGCAGAGTATTCTCAAGCAGCAGGAGCTGAGCTGTAATAAAACTACCTGATTGCAATCTGCTCAGGAGTCTTCTGCTAGGTGGGCAACATTGGAAAATAAATAAAACACTGGAGGCCCCAGAGTAGCTTTCCTGTTTAAGGGACGGCGGGACCGCGTGGTGTGCAGGGAGGGTCATACAGTCAGGGGAGCGCAGGTTCACTTCCTGCCAAACAACGAATCTTCTCTTAGGATTTCATAGCAAGCATCGCATTGGCTCTGGATCTCCCCTTATAGAAGTTCACCTGAATAAATTAGCGTGGTGTTTTTGCAATTCCCCTGTGCTTTTTCCATGTTTACCGCGGGTTGCCATGTTTTCAAATATGTTTTACCATTCCTGTCTGGAATTCATGATGCTTTCCCTGTGCTTTATAAGGCCTACCCTTTTCTATGCTTTTACTATGGTAAACATTTATAAGGGTCCTAGAGACTAGGAAGGCAGCATTTTCAGGGACTGTTTCTCCTCATCGCACTACACTACACTACAGCAGACTCTACTGGCCAGGCGCCCAGTGCGCTCAAGTGGATACCTGCAGGGCTGGCCTTTGTCCTCCACGGACCGGTTGACTAGATTCAGCTAACAGTATCATTTTGTAGAGCAGTCTAATGTTAGCTGAATCTAGTGTACTGTGGAGCTCCTGGGTGTAAAGAAGCAATTGGTTTGGTTGTGGGCTCGACAATTTTGTCTTCCTAACGTGGCGTACCAGAGCCAACGCAACGCTGGGATCCCCCAAGAAGACCAATCAAGAAATTCCCACTTCTACCTTAAGACGAGACTTGTGAGGTCTTGAAAGCTAGTGATGTTAGATCATACTTCATCTAATAAACAGTATCAGCTCTTAAGATCTAATATTATTTATTGATGCATGAAGCATGTTCCGGACAACAAGCAGCTTTTGGTCGTGTGTCACATTACACCAGCCCTGCATTGTGGAAAGAAGTTTCACAATTCATTGACTATTTCAGCTTTACTCTAAAGGTCCCTAAAGCCCTCCTTCCCATTCCACCTTGCACTTATTTCTTTATTTATTTGCTTTGATCTCATCTCATTTCTTTATTTCTTTATTTATTTGCTAGTTCCTCCAAGGCAGTGTAGCCTAGGAGGAAACTAGGAGGGAGGCAGTGTGGTCTAGTGGTTATTGTTAAGGGACTAGGAGGCAGGCAGTGTGGTCTAGTGGTTAGTGTTGAGGGACTGGGAGGGAGGCAGTGTGGTCTAGTGGTTAGTGTTGATAGACTAGGAGGCAGGCAGTGTGGTCTAGTGGTTAGTGTTGAGAGACTAGGAGGCAGGCAATGTGGTCTAGTGGTTAGTGTTGATAGACTAGGAGGCAGGCAGTGTGGTCTAGTGGTTAGTGTTGATAGACTAGGAGGCAGGCAGTGTGGTCTAGTGGTTAGTGTTGAGGGACTGGGAGGGAGGCAGTGTGGTCTAGTGGTTATTGTTAAGGGACTAGGAGGCAGGCAGTGTGGTCTAGTGGTTAGTGTTGAGAGACTAGGAGGCAGGCAGTGTGGTCTAGTGGTTAGTGTTGAGAGACTAGGAGGCAGGCAGTGTGGTCTAGTGGTTAGTGTTGATAGACGAGGAGGCAGGCAGTGTGGTCTAGTGGTTAGTGTTGATAGACTAGGAGGCAGGCAGTGTGGTCTAGTGGCTAGAGCCGAGAGACAGGGAGGCAGTGTGGCCTTGTGAAAATCAATGTCTGATTCTGTGGTCGAGGTTGTGGAAGGCTTGGCCAGTAGGGCGAGGAAACCTGTGAGTGTCAGAGAATTCCTAGGGTGCAAATGTGTATCTGAATAAAATAAACGCTAAATAGAATACAGCTTTAACTACGCATGCCAAAAAAAAAAAAAAAAAAAAAAATCTGTATATTTTATTAAGCACCACATTGAAGCAGTGCATATCCCTTATAGAAGGAAAATATATTTTGGAAATATATTGACATAGAATACATTGTCATATTTAACCTTAAGGTTTTTAATATTCTTGAATGTTTATTTGTTGTTTTTTGTTGCATATGTATAACTACTATTTTAAAAGTATTCACATGTCAAAAAACCCTAATATTAGAGTATGCTTTATATATTGTACAAGATAATGAAAATATATTGGCATATATTCTATAATACATTTTGTAATCTTCAATATATTATTCAATATATAACATTATATTTCTCAATATATTAAAATATATTTTCATTCTGTATTGAAAACCTAAACAATATATTTTAAATACAGGAATCTATGAAAACAGAACTTTCAGACCATTCCTCAGGAGAAAATGTGATTATTGGCATAAACAACCTGTCTCATAACTGGATAAAACATTTTAGCTCAGATTATATACGAATCATTAATCCCTTTTTTAGGCGTCAATTGTTTTAAACGGGTCGCGGTGACGTCACCAAAGCCGAGTAGAGCGATTACGTCAGGGGGCGGCCCTGCGAAGTCGTCACGCTGGTAACCCGGATGTTGAGAAGAAGCTGTGAGAAAATCCGATCTGGGCGAAGCAGCTCCTAAAAGGGGTGAGTTTATAATAACAGGAACATATTCTGTTATTTAATCTACTTTATCAGTATGTGATGTAGCTGGGTAGAGCTGTTTGCATATTACATGTGTATCACGGTGTCTGTTTTTCACTTTATCGGTGGAGCTCGACAAGTCTATTGAGTTTAACCCCTTGTGTGACTCACTTCCAAAACAAAACTACCGTGGCTGCCTTGACACTGAAGCGTGTTTTTTTCATTTGAAAAAGTTATTTTTTTTCACCGAGAGGCGGCAGAAATGATTGATTTGTAAACTAGAAATAAAAAAACGAGTGCTATTGTTTGAATATGAGGCGTACATTTAGTTGTTTTGGTAAAATATCACCCTCTGTCTCATTTAAACTTGGAGTGAATTGGTTTATTCTTTATCTTTATTTTGAAAACTGTAAATAATTATATTTTTATGTTTTATTTGGACTGTACTGGCCTGTACGTTAGTGCAGGGGTCTACCTTGCCAGATAGGGAGCCGTCAGTGAAAGCGAATAGGCCGGGGATCGCTCAGCGCCTGCGTTGTGTTGGTTTGCGGGGTATCCTGCCAAATAATGCTCCCCGTCAAAACGTGCATGCGCATTTGAGCGCTGCAGGGATCCAGGCTGCGAAATAGTGAGCTCAATGGAGAGTGAATGGGTCAGTCAGAGACATGTTGCAGGACAGGGTCCGCCTCTAAGTGCGTTCATCTACGTGGTGGAGTTTGAAATGTAGCGTTTCTTCTTGGTTTGTGTAATATCTGTGTGCTGTTAGAATAAATCAGTTAATATGCGTTGTGTCTTTGGCAAAAATGTTTATCACTATGACATTATTATTATATGTTTATTATATAGTGATGAGCGATTATCACTTTTACAAGTCGATTCGATTATCGATTTGAAAATAATTAATATCATCGATTATTCTAATAACATTCTAAGGGGCAAAAAATCACAAAGGTTCCTGATTAAATTGTTTTTATTTTTTTATTTCTAATTAAAAACTACAATAAAACTTAAATAACTTTTTTCAACAGCACTTTCAAATCTACAAAACATACAGTATGCATTACATTGAAGTCACTTCTAAAGCAGCATAACCAATATATAAACAATACCACTTCACAGAAACCATTTTTAAATAAAGAAGAAAAGCACACGCAATCTGACAAAGCACTCTCATGCTCGCAACTGCCTGAAATCTTCTCTTAAGCTATTTTGAATCCCTTGTACCCCAGGGAATTATGCACAGAAAATTCCAATTATGTGCAAGTATTGTGCAGTTATATTGGGTTCTCTCATACTGGCAGCAGTGTGGAGTAGTGGTTAGGGCTCTGGACTCCTGACCGGAGGGTTGTGGGTTCAATCCCAGGTGGGGGACACTGCTGCTGTGCCCTTGAGCAAGGTACTTTACCTAGATGGCTCCAGTAAAAACCCAACTCTAAAAAAAAAAAAAAAAAAAAAGATGTAATTGTATGTAAATCTTGTAACAATTGTAAGTCGCCCTGGATAAGGGCATCTGCTAAGAAATTAATAATAATATCAAAATACTAGCATAAGTTAAAAAAACAAAAAAAACAAACATTGTTTTCTACTTAGTTTTTTTTTTTTTTTTTTTTTTAAACATAAAGTCTTTCTAAATTCCAAGATTGAAATAAAGGGACACCAGCTCTTTCAGTTTGTCTTCCGAATGAGAACGCCTCCGATTGAACAGGACAAGATTATACAGCGAGTTGCTGCGCTCAGCATCAGCTGTATTTACTGCATTTATGTATCTGAAAGCTAATGTTTTCAAATTAGGAAGACAGTCAGCTGTCTCACCTAAACAAGTCGATGTCAATTTCCCCTGGCGGTAGAGCGCTGTGGATCGCATCGGGTGCCACCTTCACAGCAAAGCAATGAAGATCTTTTACTCTCTCTTTTGCTGATATATTTGCAACGTGGGACCTTTGTCGTGGCATTTTCTGGCAAAATCAACCAATGTTCCCTTGATCCTCAGTGTGATCAAGCATTTTTCCCTGGCCTTCTCTGTTAACGGCGATATTATTTAATATTAACCGATTCAGTACATACAAGTGAAAGTCCCAGTAAAACAATACAATAACTTTGGGTAGCTCACTTATGAATACATATTTATATCAACATCCATGAATCTGATCTGACAATGACTGACCCTATAGTTATATAGTATCTAGTTTGCGCACAATTCCTTATATATATATATATATATATATATATATATATATATATATATATATATATATATATATATATATATAATTTCATTTTGGAGCTCTCCAAAGTGCCTAGTTTGCCTATGTGTTAATCCGGCCCTGCATATAGAAGCTCAATTCTGGATTTTTTTTTTATTTATTTTTTTCCACCGACTAGACAGCATTATTTTGACACGTTTTCTGCTGTCTTTCTCCTATGCTAATCACTAAGCGGCAGGATTGTTTTCACCTCCGTCTGGTTACGACGTCACAGCCAAAAGTACCTGGCTATTCCTCCACTTCTATAAGGTGATTGATAAATGTGTAAAGAAAAAAGTTTGCATTTATGAACTTACAGTATTTAAACACTCACTCACCTTCTTTCTCTGATAAGTATTTATAGCGAACAGTTCTGACACTACACTATGCTCCCTGTATGTTTTGGTTCGTGACGCTGTTTTGTATGCATTATGGGAGCTTTAACAGGAGGGCAGGTCTCGAGGTTCCCTTGACTACAGATCCCAGAGGAAGAGCAGCTTCAGTGACTGCCTGACGCAAACCGCTGGGATGTGGAAGTAACTTTTATGATGAGTGACCATAAAGAAGACGTTAAGTTTTATAGTCTAATAATCGATCAAATGGTGCAGTTTATTAATCGTTCGAGGTCGGTTTCAGTGTTTAATTTAATAATCGGAAAATTAACAGTATTTTTGATTAATCGCTCATCACTAATAGTGTATTTTAAATACAGTGACAAACATAATTCCTTTTAAATGTCAGGCAGGCATAGATGTGTGCATTTTTTTGAAAATAACTGAGTTATACTGCATTTGTTATATAGTTGGTGCTGCTAATCAATACAGACTAATAGGTTTATTGATTAACCTACATTTGAAAAATCCTTCATCTCATACAAGCAGGTAGTCTACATTATCCAAGGTTATTCTGGAAACTGTAAGGAGGGCAGCATTTTTATTTATTTTTTTTAATTTAGTAGTCGCCAATTAATTTTACCCCGCTTTTCTCCCAATTTGACATATCCAAATGCATTTTAAGCTCAGCTTACCGCTACCACCCCTGCGCTGACTCGGGAGCGGCAAAGAGCGTGTCGTCAGCCGACCGCTTTGTTTCACTTTGCAGGCCCGCCATGCAGCCGTCCCAGAGCTACAGCGCCAGAGGACAACGCAGCTCTGGGCAGCTTGCAGGAAAGCCCACAGGCACCCGGACAGTCTACAGGGGTCGCTGGTGCATGGTGAGCCGAGGATACCCTAGCCGACCTAAGCCCTCCCCCCCTTGGCGGCGCTCGGCCAATTGTGCGCCGCCCCCTGGGAGCTCCCGTCCACTGTCGGCAGTGAAATAGTCTGGACTCTGGACTCGAACCGGCGACCTCCAGGCTATAGGGTGCCTTTACCAGATGCGCCACTCGGGAGCCCTTGTTTTGCTCAGTTTTATCCCTATCTCTACCAGTATTGCTTTCCCTGTGTATTTTTCTTCACTCCCCGTAGTTCTTTCACTACCTGTCTGTCTGTTCTCTCCTGACACCTTCCATAATTCTTGATAGGCTATCTGTGCACAAATGTAGGTGGTTCGTGTTGTAGTACTGTAGTCTTCCTTTCCAGTCCCGAATAGGTGATGGGTTAGAAGCAGTCTCCATCTGTCCACTGGATCCTGGTCCTCTCCACTGGATTCAGGTCCGTTGGTCAGGTTTCACTGCAGTCTGGTCTCGACCTCCCAGTTTTTTTTTTGTTTTGTTTTTTAAAGAACAGCAAACAATCCCGAATTACTGGCTTGCCATTGTAGTTATTAAAAGCTTAGAAAAAAGCTTATGTTGAAAAGTAATGTGAGTAAAAATAAAGTAGATGGTAAAATAAAGAAACGTCAAATCCTTGAGCACACTAGAACATGGGATGGAATCATACAGGTGTGTCTACCAAGGACAAAGAACAGCTTAAGTAAACACCTTTTAAATACAGCAAATGTTCTACGCCTATGCTTATATCTGTTAACTGTTAGAAGAAGGCTTTTTTAAAAAAAATATATATAAATTTATTCGTTTCCAATGGTTTTTACCCCGGTTTTTTCCTAATTTGGAATGCCCAATTATTGTTGTTATCCCGGTTCACTGCTGCAACCCTCCGGAGACTTGGGAAACTGAGGCATCCTCCGAAACGTGTTCCTGCCATTTCTCGCATTGTGGATCCACAGCGAAGCCGCCACACCTATAGTTCTGGAGGACAACACAGATCTGAATGGCTCCACTGCAAACTCGCAGGTGCCCTATCAGCCACAGGGGTCGCTGGTGCGTGGTGAACATAGCCAATGACATAGCCTGGATTCGAACCCGCGATCTCCAGGATATAGGGCGCATCCTGCACTCCACGGGGGGGGGGTGGCTTTTTTGGATGCGCCACTCGGGAGTCCCCAAAAGAAGCCTTTTACAATCAGAAGAAGTATATTTTTTGTTTTCATGGGAGGGGCTTCAGTTAAACGTCTTATCGGACTTGATCGGCATGTCTTCGGAGAGTCTAAATTAAATTTTCCTGTGTCGATTAATTGTTATGATGCCCTATTTTGTTATGGTGCCCTATGGTGTTATGTGATCCAGTGATTAAATAAAAGGACTCGTAAACCAGGAGGTCCCTGGTTCAAATCCCGACTCAGCCACTGACTCATTGTGAGCAAGTCACTTAACCTCCTTTTGCTCCGTCTTTCGAGTGAGACGTTGTTGTAAGTGACTCTGCAGCTCTCTGTAAGTCGCCTTGCATAAGGCGTCTTTTTTTAATAAACTAATAATAATAATAATAATATGTCCTTGCTTGTTGCCAGACTAAAAGCGCTTGTTCGTTTTTAGTTCAGAACATAAGAAAAGTTTGGGAATGAGAAAAAGCCATTGTGCCCATCAAGGCTCGTCCCTTGTTAGCACACCATTCTCCCCAACTGGGGGGAACTCATTTAAAAGCACAGAAAGTCATCTTTTTTAAATGTTCCCAGTGTTTTAGATTCTACCACTTTACTTGGTAGGCTGTTCCATATTTGTGATGACAGAATCTAATGGGGGGGGGGGGGGGGGGGGGTGGTATTATGACAAGTCCCATATTCAATATTTAGGGTTTGTGAATTCATGCCAGATTTTAATCACGTTCTTTGACCGGCACATTTTATGAATGTATCATTATATTTATTAGTGGTATTTTTGTATTTTTTGTTTATATTTAAAATAGTCAAAAAACAAAAACAACTAGAGTATACTACGAGTGAAGGCACACAGTTAGTTTGATTTAATCCACAGGACCGGGTTAAGATGGGATCAGTTCGTATTGTGAAAAGAAGCTGATTAAAGCAGTTTATTGTTTCTCCATGAACTTGCCTCTCCAGCCTGCATCATTTACATTATCAAGGGAGCTGGAAGGTACAACAAGTCCTCTATTAAATGAGGATGCAGACAGCAATTCAATGATAATCAAACTCCCCTGCACCTGGGTTGTTTGTGAAATATCTTAGTTATTCTTGTGTCTGGCAGTAAATCAAGTCTCAACTACAATCAGTCAGAATTTGTGGAGAAAAACTAGCGCACTACAGTGTTATTCTGTGGTCGTTATTCTTGTGCAAAGAGAACAAACCCAAACAAAACGATACTGCTGAAGCACTTAATTTAGAAGCTGCTGAATTGTCTGTTGATTTACTGAAACATTTGCTTAACTTAGGAAGTCATTTCGAGCACAATGCAGCAAGTTAGTCACCAGGAGAATAACTGAAATGTATATAATTACCACTTTGGCCTAAGTAATTTAAGAGTAAATCCCAAGATAAGTGAAGAAAGCTGTGCTATTCTTGGTGGGGAGACTTGGACTGCTTTGAGTTTCTCTGTTTCAAGGTTTAGTTTTGCAAAGACCATAATCAGTTTTGGACTAAAATATGAATCTATACTAAAAAAACTTATACTATAATGTAACAATATTGTTGCATTAGTTATTGAAATAAAGTGCCGATTGTCAATTGCAAGTGGCAGCTTGTGATTTACGTGTTGGCAACCAGAATTGATATAAATAGCAAACTGGTGGTAAGAGGCTCAGATTTTGTTTGGTAGTATTCTGTGATGAGTAGCAGATTAATGGTTTGGGAAATGAAAAACTATTATTTAGCAGAGGTTATGATTTGATCACATAAGATTGAGAATCTCTGCTCTAGACTATACTTTTCATTTCACATCTCTATTCCAATCAAAGAAACCACATACTGTGTATGCTACAGCCAGTTTCTGCCATGTACAGATTAAGGATGGGCATTTTTGGGGAATTCTCAAATAACTATGTAACTTGGTGTCCGGCTGACATATTTCTCAAAACAAATTAATTTCCTTTTGAAAATTATATATTTTTAGAAAGGTAACATTTTAATCTACGCTGCACAATAACTTATTAATACATTTAAAAAAAATGTTTGCCTTTTTTTGTACTTTCATATTTTGAATCTCATAACTGACCCCTGTCCCAGAGTTTGATTTTTTAAGTTTCAGAGTGAAATGTTATACATTTAATTATTATAATGTTATGTTTTTATACAAAAATCTGAAAGAAGTATTTAAGTTGTTTAAAAAACATATGTTAAATATGAGAAAAGCTATGTCATTTTCTATTTATACACCATTCTATGCATGTCCCAGAGCTTTGCACACAAAATCTCATAACCGACACCCACTGACTTTTTGTGTAGAAATGATAACATATCAATAAAGTCTTTCAAACAAGGTGAAAGGTCAAGTGTTTCTGTAGGGAAGGACTGGAGATTGGGGTAAATATGCTCTTCATTATTTTTAAAATATTACCTTTTAACTCACTAGTGCAGCCTGGCACAGTTGTGTAGCTCATAACCAGCACCGCTAGCAAAACATGGAAACAAACATATTTATGAAATTTACAAGTATTTAATATAAATTTACGTTATCCTCATTGTTATTACATTGAAATCGGAAAACAATGGCTGCCCTGTTTGTTGTAAATGGACAAAGAAGTGAAATTTCTCATAACCGACACTTTTCAAAAACAAGAAAAATGTTGGTTATGAGAAGTTAGTGTCGGTTATGATTTTTATATTATTTACTTGTGTACTTCAAATCATTTTTTTGGATGTTGCACATTAATAACACTAAAATCCCATGATATAGATATAGTTAAGGTTACAATCAGTTTTATATTCTCTTCCGGATCCATATTTTCTCTCAGAGCTGATAGTTAAGATATTAATAAGATGTCTTTGTATATAGCAAGGCTGAGCTGTGTATTTGTGAGAAGTTTAGAAGATACAGGAAAGAATAAAAAATTATATTGAGAGACAAAATAAGTACCTAGGAAAGGGAAAGAAGTAAAAAGAAATACATACCAATAAGTGAAGTGTCAGATACGGTACAGAGAGGTAGAAGAAAGAATTGGAAAAAGGCTTTTCATAAAAAACTGAAGACAGACCGACAACTAAAAGAACTGACCGCTGTCACTCCACAATCAACACCACCACATCCTGTAAATCAGGGTAATAAGAGTGCAGAAAGGCCTTCTGTATCTGGAGCAGGCCAGGTCCAAACACTGAATCACCGTGCACCTCTAGAAAGTCTTGGGAAGGGAAGACAGATAGAAGAGAATACTTCCAAAGAAGAAAGACCATAAAGGCCACAGAAAAAGCAAAGTACCTTGAGGAAAAGATAAGAAAGCTGGAAAGACAAACTGAAAAATACAAATTCTGATGTAGACTTGCTTGTGTGTTTCGGATCATTGGTCTTGCTGCATGACCCAGCTGCGCTTCAGCTCAAGGACGGATGGCCTGACATTCTCCTGTAGAATCCTCTGATACAGAGCAGAATTCATGGTTCCTTCAATAATGGCAAGGGATCCAGGTCCTGATGCAGCCAAGCATCCCCAAACCATGTCACTACCACCACCATGCTTGACCGTTGGTATGAGGTTCTTACTGTGGAATGCAGTGTTTGATTTTCGCCAGACATAACGGGGCCCATGTCGGCCAAAAAGTTCCACTTTTGACTCGTATGTCCATAGAACATTGTTCCAGAACTCTTGAGGATCATCCAGGTGCTTTTTGGCAAACTTGAGACGACCATGCTACTCTGCATGAATCCCATTTTTGCCCAGTGTCTTTCTGATGGTGGAGTAATGAACACTGACCTTAGCCGAGGCGAGAGAGGCCTGCAGATCCCTGGATGTTGTTCTAGGGTTCTATGTGACTTCCTGGATGATTTTATGCCTTGCTCTTGGAGAGATTTTGGCAGGACAGCCACTCCTGGGAAGATTCACTACTGTCCCAAACTTTCTCCATTTGGACAATATGGCTCTGACTGTGGTTTGGTGGAGCCCCAGAGCCTTAGCAATGGCTTTGTAACCCTTTCCAGACTGATAGGCATCAACAACTTTTTTCCAGAGCTCTTCAGGAATTTCTTTTGTTCGTGGCATGATGTGCCTCTAGAACCTGTGTGCTGACAACTTCACTCTGATGGTAAGGGCCAAAGTTAGTCAGATTTATATTGGGCAGGGCTGGCCCAAATCAAGCCTGGTTGTTAACCAAAAGTACTCAAACAGCTGACCCTAATTATCCCTTTAATTGGGTTGAGTTAACTAGGGGGGGCAATAACTTTTTTACACCTGAAGATTACATGTTTGATTACCTTGCACACCAAACAAATGAAAGAAGCACCAAACTTTGGGGTCATTTTTTCTCTCAGACTCCCTCTATATACTACTACAACCCACAAAAAAATCTGACCAAATACAATGTGAAAAATGTGCAAAAATGCAGGAAATCAGACAGGGGGCAAATACTTTTCACGACACTGTATATAGTTTTTAAATGTATTTAAATAAATGGCTCAAAGGGTACCATGTCAACTGGAATATGATATAGAAGGACGGCCTGCAGTCTGTAACCCTTTCTTCTGATGTTTGAGAAAGAAACTCATAACCAACACAGAGCTTTCATAACCGACACCCCACACTCATAACCAACATTGTAATTAAAATTAGAATTAAGAAATCTGAAATATAAGTTTAAAAAACAAATGCTATAGTTGTTTTCTATTTGCAAAACACTCCACATCTGTCTAAGTACTGTTTGCTTAGGATTTATTTTTTCTTCAGGAAAAAAACTTTTATGAAAATGTTATTTAACAGAGTGTCGGTTATGAGGTAGAAATGTATATAATTTAAATTAAAAACAATACGTTTTTAATTATTGGGTGAAATATACATAACAAAAAAATTACAATTCTAGAAATACCACTTTTATAAACCTATCTAACAACAATGTTCAGTTTTAACAAGTTTTCTATTGGGTGTCGGTTATGAGATTTTGAAGGGTTCATGACAGAAAATTAAGAAAAAAAATACAAAAAAATGAAAAATATTAACTGTGCCAATAGTAGGAAACAAAACTTCGAAGATTGCTGATTGAGTATATGTTTTAAAAAAACACATAACAGCAATGATTTTATATCAACTTTTTATCAGTCCAAGTTACATAGTTATTTGAAAATTCCCCTTTTGTATATTTAATAATCGAATCAACTTAATTTACTAAACGATTACACTATTATACTGTACATATACGCTTACATAATACCAAAATTGAAGGAATATGTAACAAAAAATAACAATCGTGGTACTGTTTCAATCAATCAATCTTTATTTTATATAGCGCCTTTCATAGTGGACCACCATCACAAAGTGCATCACAAGATGCAGTAACAACAAGAAAATCCGTATTTGACAATGCTTCAATACGCAGATTTTTTTATTAACAGGAAGTGTGATACAAGTACAGTGTGCATAAAGACCAATGTATGCATAATTTCCAAACCGCAATTAAAGACAACATACTAACGCACAGATTATAAGGAATCAATAGATTGTCTTCATTGGACAACTATAAAATATAAATACATGTTTACAGTTAGTAAGGGTCGTTCCATGCCAACTAAATCAGAAAAGGGGCATTTTGTTGCCCGACTGTCTCATAAAAAATCTGGGCCCGCTGAGTTCAGAAATGCTAATCATTTTTTTAATTATTTCCTCTTCGAGCTGTGACCTGGCAAAGGTCAACCTAAAGTGAAAAAGTGACCAGAAAAATTACCCTGGGCTCAACTTAGACGCTACCATCATGTGTAGCACCTCGTTCGACTCATAATGAATAGGGCTTTCGAGAAAAAAATACCAGGAGCACCTAACTCACTTTTGGCAAGTTGCCATACAAGGGTTAAGTGACGAGTTTAATTCAAACTTCAGCCCAACCCTTTACCCTGTAGGGAATACGGGACTTAAAATGTTAGTTTTGTTGCAAGAACCTTAGGAACCACTCTTCCAAATTGTGAAACATTTATGGTTTCAAGTCCCCACCACTGGTCATTAACCCCCTTTGAAATTTGAATTTTTGGTATTTCTACCAAGTTTAGGCTACAATAACTCATGTTTGGGGGGGGGGGGGGCTCCAAAAAACCACCCAAAGATATTTTTGGATAGATGTTGATGAGATCTACAAGAATCAAGCAAAACATTTTGGTATCTGCAGATTTTTGAAGTTGTATTTGTAATGCATCGGAGCATTGCTTCTGGCCTCTTTGGTGAGGCTAAAGTACCACATAGTCCTAACCGAGCTGGTGTTATTCTTCAATGTTGCATTGTCTGGGGTTGGATCTAGAGTAAAAAGTGACTGGAAGTGCTTCCAGTGGCACTAGCTTGGAGCTGAGGGGTTATGAACTTGCGTGTGGAACTTAGATTTCTTTGTTACAGTGACACATTTGAAACTGCATTTCATGATCTTTATGACATTCTTACCGTACCGTATGCGGTTTCCAATCTTAAAATTTCCTTTGGCTGTGAGGTCTGGTGTTGAGAAAATTATGGAAAATTCACTGTTTAAAACAAACAACAAACAACTATTTGCATATGCATGCCTTCCGCCATCTTGACAATGCAGTGTGGTTGCCATGTGGTTTTGAACACTGCTCCGTGTGGTGCTCCAGTGTCCTGGCGCATGCATACTGG
This sequence comes from Acipenser ruthenus, assembly GCF_902713425.1. NCBI lineage: Eukaryota > Metazoa > Chordata > Actinopteri > Acipenseriformes > Acipenseridae > Acipenser > Acipenser ruthenus. The sequence goes on from NC_081221.1 coordinate 11,891,408, forward strand.
CAGCTGGCACATCCTGAAGAAATAGGACTTGGCTTATTATGGCAAGGTAGAGGTTCCCTGCCACTGAAGACTTAAACGCCAAAGACTTTTGTGCCTACCCAGGAGGCTTAATTGACTGATTGGCCAGCATGAGAATGCAGCAAATGGCTTTCTCATGAATGGTTGTCCAGTCAGTCAATTATCCCCCTAGGTAGGCACCACACTCTATAAAAAAGCTTTCTTTTGTTGGAGAGAACACACAAGGAAAGAGAAGAACATTGTGAAGAAAATCTCGCTCCCTGTTCCAGTTCATTTTAAATTTGATGATTACTGAACTTTGAGATGTGTGGTTTCTATAGCAGTTGTTAATCAACCACATTCTGCATGCAACTGTTAAAATGTTTAAGATCCTTTCCTTTTTGCATAGTTATATACTTGTCTTAAGTTCCTTAAGTTTAGCATGGTAATCGATTTTTTGTGTTTTCTATCAGTCTGTAGTTTTTAAAATGCACCTAAGTGAGGTTTTGGTAGTTTCAAATGTGTCACTGTAAATCTTTAGAGATCCAAGACCTCCTCCAGCAACAGGTAGTTGTTCCCAACGATTCCCGTTTTCAGCAGTATGTCGTCCACATACTGTATGATGTTACCTGGTTGAGACAAGACACCCAGAGCACATATCAAAATAACAGTAGAAAAGAAAGTTACAAAGCAGCTGCCCTAATGGCTCCCTGTGCATCATTCATTTTGCTCTTTCAAATAAACATTTTCCCTTTAATTATCTTTTCAACATACTCTTGACAATCAACATAGGGGTTGAGACTGTGTTTAATAGCCTGCACTAAATAATCTATTCCCTTTGCTCGGGCCATGCAGCCACCTCAGAGCTACAGCGGTGGAGGACAACGCAGTTCTAGGCAGCTTACAGGCTGGGCGACACTCGGCCAATTGTGCACCGCCCCCTGGGAGCTCGAACCGGTGACCTCCAGGCTATAGGGCACATCCTGCACTCCATGGGGAGCGCCTTTACCAGATGCGCCTCTCGGGAGCTCTTGTTTTGCTCAGTTTTATCCCTATCTCTACCAGTATTGCTTTCCCTGTGTATTTTTCTCCACTCCCCATAGTTCTTTCACTACCTGTCTGTCTGTTCTCTCCTGACACCACCTATAATTCTTGATAGGCTAGCTGTGCATTTAGCCATGTCCTGCAGCTGCCTTGATTATGCTGCATTCTCTTTGCTCGGCTCCATTTTCTGGGTTGCTGTCAGCTCTCTCTGCCATAGAAGCGTTTGCTATCCCTTACGCCTACTTTCCCGTTCTTGGAACCTGCCACACGAGTTCAGCGATCCTTCATAGACAACTCATTCCCTGAATTCAGCAGTCTTACGTAGACTTAACTCACTCTTTGAGTTCAGCGGTCTCTACAATGGCCCCTCTCTTGGTACTTGTAGGAACCCAAAGTCTGTGTAACAAGTATAACGATGTCCGCACCCCAGGTCTGTCCCACTGTCACGTTATAACACTACACAATTTCAAAAAACTGCATATTCATAAAAACAAAACAGTATTTACTCACAAATGTAGGTGGTTTGTGTTGTACTGTAGTCTTTCTGTTCAGTCCCGAATAGGCGATGGGTTAGGCAGTCTCCGTCTGTCCACTGGATTCAGGTCCGTTGGTCAGGTTTCATTGCAGTCTGGTCTCGACCTCCCAGTTGTTGTTTTTTTGTTTGTTTGTTTGTTTTGTTTTTTTAAAGAACAGCAAACAATCTCGAATTGCTGGCTTGCCATTGTATTAAAAGCTTAAAAAAAGCTTATGTTGAAAAGTAATGTGAGTAAAAATGAAGTAGTTGGTAAAATAAAGAAACTTCAAGTCCTTTGATATGGTCATTGTTTTTATTACATTATGCAGGAGACACTTCTCACAAGCACATGAGTCAGTGTGTTCTAAAGATTAATTCTCCAACGTTTATATAGTTTGCACATAGCAGTCAGACATCCCCCTTCATCCCCTCCTGGCTGCTTCAATAGGCAGCTGATTGTAACTCATCTATCCTTTAACGGTGGGAAAGGAGTGTTTAGCCAAAGGTGTCACCTCCACAAAAACACAGAATAGAGGTTTTCAAGTTGTCATACAATGTATGGTGCACTAAAGCTTTCCTACTATCTGGTTGCTCCACTAATATTGCTTCATGCTAGCTGTCTATGAAACCTAGCTAAGTTTTAAACTATCCAGTTTCTCTAAGGTATATGTTTATCCAACACACGCATTCAATCCTGGCATGCACTAAAATGGTGACGCAGGAAATGAATTACTTTATGCTAAGAGGGACAAAGCAGGAATGCGTTAAAAAAATAAATAAATAAATAAATAAATAAAGAACTGATCGGTCTAACACCCAGTTTGAGAACCCCAAATTGATTTGGCCTAGACTTCAATACTAACAGCCACTAAGAAAAAAACAAGTCAGTCTTTAGTAAAATAGAAAGTAGGATTATGGGAATAAAATGGAGGTAGGCTGATGCATTAACAAAAACATTAGATTAATTCCCAACCAATACAGCAAGTGACATGACCGTATAAACACGTCTAGGCTAGAACATCTTCTGATATAATCCTTAATGTGTCTTTTATTATTGTAACTCACTTCAATGAGCTGCAACTTTGGGGTCACAAAATGAAAAATCTTGTGTAGCTAAAACAACAGTAGAGCCATTTTGAATGCCTTGATAACCAAGCTGCTTTCTCTGTTTATTTTTGAATTAGTTAGGTGCTCCGTGCATGTACAGAACTGTAACACATTAGCAGAGTTTTATGATTTGTGCTTCCAAGACACATCGCTGTATTATTAATACTTAGTTTGAAGCAGAAAGAAATTGCAATGACATGCTTGTTTATTGGGGATGCAGAAATTACAAGGCTTTCTAACTGAGTTGCCTTTCGTAATTGAGAAGAATAGTTCTCTCTGCTCTAATTCACAAATGAAATGAGATGTCGCCTGAATAAGATTTTTAATTGAACTAACTGGCGCAAGCTGGTCTTGTTTGCATCTTCAGGCTTCCTCTGACCATCAGCATACTGGGTTGAAAACTCACAAGTCCACTAACCAGTGTCCACTGGGTTTCAAAACTGTCCTTATCGGGGCAGCAGTGTGGAGTAGTGGTTAGGGCTCTGGACTCTTGACTGGAGGGTTGTGGGTTCAATCCCCAGTGGGGGACACTGCTGTTATACCCATGAGCAAGGTACTTTACCTAGATTGCTCCAGTAAAAACCCAACTGTATAAATGGGTAATTGTATGTAAAATAATGTGATATCTGTATAATGTGAAACAATGTATAATGTGATATCTTGTAACAATTGTAAGTCGCCCTGGATAAGGGCGTCTGCTAAGAAATAAATAATAATAATAATAATATTTAGGTATTACTGTAATGACCAGCTGCTAATCAGGCCCCTGTTTAATCTCCTCTGAACGGATGACACTTTTGAATGAATTCCACCCGATCCACACTGCCTCAATAAAGTGCAAGCAGCATGTTTTGTAATGTTCAAAACATTGTGCTTGCACATTATTCAGCTAGTGTTAATAGGGTAGAAGTCTCACATGTGGAGGCTTGCTTGTTCATGCAGCTATAGAGGAGGAACCATTTATGATTGCGCAAACTCCTGGTACTGATCATTGAAATAATATATAGATTTTTAGGGGTTTAAAGATTCTTTGTGTATCAAATCGTGATATAGGTATGTAGTGTGAAACAGCTCATTGTAGTTCACCAAATGGTTCTTGAATGAAGAGTGTGTGATTTGTAGGTGGTAGGAGTACAATGTTTGTCCATCATTTAAATATATTATTATTATTATTATTTATTTCTTAGCAGACGCCCTTATCCAGGGCGACTTACAATTGTTACAAGTTATCACATTATTTTGACATACAATTACCCATTTATACAGTTGGGTTTTTACTGGAGCAATCTAGGTAAAGTACCTTTCTCAAGGTTACAGCAGCAGTGTCCCCCTCCTGGGATTGAACCCACGACCCTCTGGTCAAGAGTCCAGAGCCCTAACCACTACTCCACACTGCTGCCCTTTAAATGCTCATTAGCCCATCTGGACCGGAACATATGAAGTGATCCTTATGGTGTATGTATATCGTGACAGTAGTTTATCTTATTTTGAAATCCTACCCTATACATGGAATTCTTTTTTTTTATTTACCAATAATTTGGCATTTTCTTTTTCTTTTTCTTTTTCTTGAAGACCTAAAAGGAATGTACAATTGCATCTGAATAAATCACACCCATTCTGTTGTATAGGAGGGTGTTTCTCTCCTTTCTTCAGTATGATAATTTGACGGGGTACTTGGTTTATTTTTTTAGTGTAATAGGGCACAGTGCTCCGTTACAGAATATTCAATTATTGATTTACATTTTGAAGGAATATCTGAACATGAAAAACCCATATTCGTTCCAGCTCTGATTTTAAGGTGAATTGGGCAGATTGATTAACTCTTTAAGAACCAGGAGTTTTTCAGTGGGATGCTCCCCCAGGACCCAGCGTTTCAGTGGGATGCTCCACCAGGACTAGGGTTTTTTTAGTGGGGTGCTCCCCCAGGACCAGGGTTTTTCAGTGAGATGCTGTATAAATCACACATTCAATGTAACTCGCATGCAAAATTCAATATTTTTTTAACCATTTTTTGCTTCTCAATAATAGCCTGCGTCTTAAATTTGAGTACAGCATGGTGATGCGATTTTTAAAATCGGCAACAAAAGATGTGACTACCCGAGTACACAAACAGCAACGTAACTGACTGCCGAGAAAAGACGAGCAAAGACGTCGCTACCCGAATACACAATCAGCAACGTGACTTACTGCTGAGAAAAGACGAACAAAGATGTTACTGCCCGATCTCGAATCATCCATGACATACAGGCATCCATTTTCAAAGAAGAGTCATTAACTTCTTGAAGAATTCAAAGAAGCTTTTTATTGGGGACCCCCAACATTTTCACTGGGACCCTGTGACAGGGTACACCCCGCCCCTGTGTGTGTGTGTGTGTGTGTGTGTGTGTGTGTGTGTATTATTTTGTATTTGTAGTATTATTATTTAAAACGTATTGTTTAGTTATTATTTATTGATGTTTTGTTTGGCAGGGAAGGAGTTAAAAACCTTCCCTGCTAGAAAATACTTGTGTAGAATGTGGTTGTCTTCACGCTGGCTTATTGATTGCCAGTATGAGGACTGCCACATCAATATAAAAAACAGCAGCTTTGGCTGATCGGGGTGGAGTGTGTTCAAGGAGAAAGAACAGGAGAGAGACGCAGCTGAGAATCAACACTAAAAGAAAACAATTGCTACGCATGCTGGTTGAATACCAGCACAATACTTGTTTTAGTTAGTGTGTAGTTTTGTCTGTTTTGGCCAATGTGCTGTTTTCTTTTGGAAATTGTTTTGGCTGTTAGCTCTTTCATGCCCCAGTGCTGTTTGTGTCTGTGTCTATATACTTCCGGGTCTGTGACATCACACCACAAAGCCAACCTGCCACAGACCCCCAAAATTTCCTCTGGGACCTTCAGTCAGTCCTGGACCCTCAATGGGGAAAAAAGGCCTAAAGTCATGTAAAAGTGGGTTAAAACTAAGCTCAACTTTGTACGCTACAAGTGTGGTTCATGAGGCACCCAGCCCGTACTCTGCCAGCAGTATCTGCTTTTTATTAATGACAGGCTGAAGCACAGAATGACACATAGGTATCAGTGACTCAGTGTGATGTTTGTTTTCCGATGATTCAGTGCACTTGAATTTGGCACTGAAGGGGCTGCAAGTGAACCAGCTTACAAAAAAGACAATGTCTTGTCTGTGTCTGGAGTAGGCATACATTTTTCTCTGTGTTAACCGAGGTGCACTTCACTTTAAAGATTTGTGGTGTTCTCTTGATCAGATATGCCAGGGAGAGTGTATGTGCTTGACAGGTACCGTACAGTAACAGCAGCAGTGAACCTGGTGCATCTCAAATCTTACCGTAAAGGCACTCTGGCCTTGTTTGAATTTGCTAAGGACAGCTTTTGAGGGAGCCTGCAAATCATTTGTTGACCATGAAGTGCTTTTTGTTCACTGTTGTGCTGGAACAAGTATTTCAACATATTGGAACAAACACAGCTTGAAATGTATTCAGTGACATGCTCGTCTTCGTTCACGTAACATTATAAACGACCGCATCAGAAAGCTGCCATGCCAAGGAAACCAATCCATAAATGACATCGGAAATGAAGTGTGTTTCTGTCCTTTCATCGATAGGTGAGTTTATGAGGTACCAGGTTTGTCTTCCTCCCCAAGAGTAATATGGTATAAATTATACTTGTGTTTTACAGCAAGTCCAGAATGAAAGAATATTCAAATATTTGGTTACATTTTGAAAGAATATTCAAGCATGAAAAGCTCTGATAATCCTAGATCTAATGTTTTGCTTTTTGCTGTGGGTAATTACCATAGCAGTCCTATTGACCATGCTTTTTTGTTGTTGTTGCTAGTAGGCACAAATGATTTTGCAGTGTGATAAAACTAAAAGAAACTGACAATTTATTTCTTCAAAAGGTAAAAAAAATAGTCAGTAAATTAAATGAATTACTGACAGTGTTTTCTTAAATGAAATCCCTGCTGTGCTTCTTAGTAGTTTTATACAGTAGTTTTAAAACTCCTTTTGGAAAAAGAGTAATTTACACTCTGTCTTATGCGGTGAATTGAGTTTTTTGTCCCATGATAAGGTGTGAAAATCTCTTAATCGTCCCTTAATGAGCATGTACTGGTCTTTCACTGAGCAGACATTACCTGTGTCAGTTTGAACAAGTCAAGTATCACCAGGGAACTCTCATGTATGCAGAGTAGAGAGATTCTGTAAAGTTGCAAAATAAGATAAAGATGTCGGCAAGTAACGTCCAGTAAAAAGTGGAAATAATGCAGGCAAGAGAAAGGACAATAAGCTTCTGAAAGGGAGATGACCAGTTAGACCACATTTTAAACCTGCACATTGAAGCAGCCTGCTTATAAAGGTCCCCAGGATATCATGTCACCTTTTCAAATGAAAGATAATCATACTTCATTTTATAGCGGTGATCTGTGACCCCTCTTCCACTGGCACATCCGAGCCGTGAGGGCCCCAGGCCCTCACAGTAAGACTGGTTCTCCACCGGCTAAACAAAACCTGATTTCTACCTGAATGTTTGTTTGTTCTTTCTTGTTTATATTTAGAAAAATGTACCCGATTTTCAAACAATGTATTCATTAAAAAAAATGATATCTGATTTAAAAATAAATAAATCACCCGAATTCGAAAAATAATTTTACTCGAAAATCAGAACCCCTAATTCTACATTAAATTAAACGAAAAAATACATACATGTGTTAATCATATTATTCCGCCTATTTTTACAACTGTGGTACCCTGCCATTCAGCAGAATAAAATTGTAAAGGGGTAACATGTCTCTGTCTCTCAGTTGCCCCTGTGCTATGCTCTCTCCCAGCTGTGTATTCCTCTCTTCCAGACACAACATCGCATTTTTAAGCAAGTCCCGTTTAGTAGGTGGAATAAAAAAATAAATAAAAAGACGTTTGGGCAGGCGGGGGTAGAAATCGGGTATCTATTGACAAAATAAATCATTATAATGGCATGGGTGAAAGTGCTCCATCTGCAGATGGAATTCTGTCAAAATGGCCTCTCCCAGGTCCATTCCTACGATTCGTGTAGAAATGCCAAAAACATCTGGGAGGGTGGAGGAAATCTGTAATGTTTTCACACATACTTGTGACCTTTTGGTATATTTTTCTCCTGTTGAACTGTAACTTGATTGAGTCTATAGGCACCTAACCCATAGAGCACAGGGGAGGCAAACGATATATTTTGCCACTCTATATATTTTGCTTGTGTAAACACACTATTATTCTGTGTTTTGTTATGGTTTTGCCTGCAAACGGTTTAAAATGTAAAAAAAAAAAAAAAAAAGGAAAGTCATTTATAAGACGCCTTAAGTCCAAAAACAATAAATTGGCCCCTTGTGGTAAAGTGGTGAGTGATTACAGGTGCGTGCAGTGCAGAGTGGATACAGAAACAGAATGGTTTCCAGGTGCAAGGGTGTTGATTGAAAATTTATAACAATTTCCAGAGCCTTGAGGCAAACACCTGTAAATAATAAATGATTTAGTGATACAGTGGTGTGTATCACTCGGTATTTATAATCACCGGGTTTGACCCGCAACCAAAAGTCCAGTTTACTACACCCACACGAAACACAAACACAGATAACAGTGAGTGATATTAGTGCTGGTGCAAATACAGTTCTCCGTGAACAAAGGGAAGTGCTGGTGTCTGGGTTTGATGCTGGCTGAATAGCGACAGCTCTGGATCGTATTTAGTAGTCTGAAATAACAAACAGACAGTCACAACAGACACTAAGAAACACTGACAGGACAAAACTCACGGTTTTTCAGCACAATACACACAGGCTCCTTGTAGGTTGTATCTAACCATTTACCAAGGAACAGATTACTTTCCTATTTTATACCCTCCCTCATGACCCCTTGGTTAACGAGCGCATCCACTTCTCCAATCCGCGGATGCCACGCCGTTTCCCGTCGAGGTCATTGAGTTCGGCTACCGTAGCTCCGTCCCTTTTCTAGCTGGCCGACCCACGGGAATAAATTGTCATGCCTTTTAGTCCAGGGTACTCTGTTCCATTCACCTACTGCCCTCACGGGTCAGGAGGGAGATCTAACACCAAGCATCATTCGATCTCTGCCACACCCCTACACGAACATTGGCTTGACCCACCATAGTCCGCTCTGCACTATTTTACAACAGCTAACGTTAGCAGCGGTGTCACTGCAACAGAAGATGCTGGGCAGTTTGGATACTACAGAAAATGATTAATTAAATATAGGCTAGATAATTGTTTGTTAGTTTAGTTTGTTTTATCTGTATTAATTAAATTATATTCAGATGGTTATTTATGTGTTTTTTAAACAAGGTTGTTAGTAGGTTCGTGTTGCTGCTGGGCCATGAATGGGTTTAAGTTCAACAGCGACTCTAAATATAATGTTACTGCTGTAAGCACTGGTAATAATCTGAAGCAGTGGTATTGCAAAATAACAGAATCCAATTTTTACTTTAGAAATGTTTTTTTTTTTTTTCATTAAACTTGTCATTCTTTATTAATTAATTTTCAGCTTTCATATTGAAGCTTGTTGTGTACAACTCATTCAAGCAAACCAAGTAGGAATTTGCTTGAGACGTTTTTCAAGTCAAGTAAGCTTATTTGTGTATTACAATAGTTGAATCTTACTTTAAAGGCACGCACCTGAATCGTAAGGTAATTAAACTGTTTGCTTATACTGTCCCTGCCGTTCTGCCGTTCCTATGTAAAGATATAAATAATGTACCCGATCCGAAGCAAGTGTAAAACTTGCCTAAATATTAAAGTAAAAAAAATATGAATATTTTAAAACTAGCAAGAAATGACTTGTTGCACTAGCAGCAGTTACGTTATTGTTTTACATTATTGTTTTGCCCTCTAACTCAGTGGACCATATTGAGAAGCAAGCACAAAGGCAAAGGCCATTTTAATGGTATAAAACAGGAAAACAACTCTTGACTGGTCCTCCCTGCAACTGAGTTTATACTGTTTATTCAGCAAAAAAAAACAAAATGTCTTTGCAAAAGAGTCTTTTTTTATATATAGTAAAACAGTGCTTTTGACATGTCAGGTATTTTGAACTGCGTTACTTGGGGAATAATTACCTTCTAAAGAACAGTACTTGCTTTTCTTTGTTTAACACTTTCCTTTAATAAACTACATGTGGGAATTAGGTGTAGGTGTAGCACTGTACAGAGACTTGCATTTAATGCGTGCTCAGTAAGTAAATACTGTACATTTTATGCTGAAACATCTGCCCAATTTTATAGGTTTGCAATTACTGAAACCGTAACTTCACAACAACAGCAAGGTTTGCTTGGTTTCTTAGAGCTTCTTAATTGTAAAAAATTAAGTAAAACAAATAAACATTTGCTTCTCTACACTCAGCAGTTAGTCCTTCAGTTTTACCCCCTACTGTTTAACAAAGTTAGGCGCCTATGATTGACACAAAATTATTACATAAGAACATAAGAAAGTTTACAAACGAGAGGAGGCCATTCAGCCCATCTTGCTTGTTTGGTTGTTAGTAGCTTATTGATCCCAGAATCGCATCAAGCAGCTTCTTGAAGGATCCCAGGGTGTCAGCTTCAACAACATTACTGGGGAGTTGGTTCCAGACCCTCACAATTCTCTGTGTAAAAAAGTGCCTCCTATTTTCTGTTCTGAATGCCCATTTATCTAATCTCCATTTGTGACCCCTGGTCCTTGTTTCTTTTTTCAGGTCAAAGAAGTCCCCTGGGTCGAGACTGTATACCTTTTAGGATTTTGAATGTTTGAATCAGATCGCCGCGTAGTCTTCTTTGTTCAAGACTGAATAGATTCAATTCTTTTAGCCTGTCTGCATATGACATGCCTTTTAAGCCCGGGATAATTCTGGTTGCTCTTCTTTGCACTCTTTCTAGAGCAGCAATATCCTTTTTGTAACGAGGTGAGCAGAACTGAACACAGTATTCTAGGTGAGGTCTTACTAATGCATTGTAAAGTTTTAACATTACTTCCCTTGATTTAAATTCAACACTTCTCACAATATATCAGAGCATTTTGTTGGCCTTTTTTATAGCTTCCCCACATTGTCTAAATGAAGACATTTCTGAGTCAACATAAACTCCTAGGTCTTTTTCATAGTTCCCTTCTTCAATTTCAGTATCTCCCATATGATATTTATAAAGCACATTTTTATTGCCTGCATGCAATACTTTACATTTTTCTCTACTAAATTTCATTTTCCATGTGTCTGCCCAGTTTTGAATGACCTTTGCTGCTGCAACAGTGTTTGCCACTCCTCCTATTTTTGTGTGTCTGCAAATTTAACAAGTTTGCTTACTATACCAGAATCTAAATCATTAATGTAGATTAGGAATAGCAGAGGACCTAATACTGATCCCTGTGGTACACCACTGGTTACCTCGCTCCATTTTGAGGTTTCTCCTCTAATCAGTACTTTCTGTTTTTTACATGTTAGCCAGTCCCTAATCCATGTGCATGCATTTCCTTGAATCCCTACTGTATTCAGTTTGAGAATTAATCTTTTATGTGGGACTCAAAAGCTTTCTGGAAATCTAAATAAACCATGTCGTATGCTTTGCAATTATCCATTTTCAATGTTGCATCCTCAAAAAAGTCAAGCAGGTTAGTTAGACATGATCTCCCTTTCCTAAAACCATGCTGATTGTCTCCCAGGATATTGTTACCATATAGGTAATTTTCCATTTGGGATCTTATTACAGTTTCCATAAGTTTACATATAATAGAAGTCTTATTGGTCTGCAGTTACCTGGTTCGGTTTTGTCTCCCTTTTTGTGAATCGGTATTACATTTGCTATTTTCCAGTCTGTCGGAAAGAGACTAAGACTGTTGCATGATCTTGGTTAGCGGTTTGTAAATAACTTTTTTCATTTCTTTGAGTACTATTGGGAGGATCTCATCCGGCCCAGGGGATTTGTTTATTTTAAGAGCTCCTAGTCCCTTTAACACTTCTGCCTCTGTTATGCTAAAGTTATTTAAAATTGGATAGGAACAGGTCGACATGTGGGGCATGTTGTCTGTGTCCTCCTTTGTAAAAACCTGTGAAAAGTAATCATTTAATATATTTGCTGTTTTTTTTCTTCATCTATGATTTTGCCATTTGTGTCTATTAGACATTTAACCTCCTCTTTGAATGTTCTCTTGCTGTTATAATATTGGAAAAACATTTTGGAATTGGTTTTAGCCCCCTTAGCAATATTGATTTCTATCTCTCTCTTGGCCTTTCTAACTTCCTTTTTGACTTGTGTTTGCAGTTCCAAGTACTCTTTCTGTGTACTTTGTTTTTGGTCCCTTTTAAACGCTCTGTAAAGTGCCTTTTTTCGCAGAATATTTTTTTTTAATTGATCTATTAAACCATTTTGGCCATTTTGTTTTAGATTTAGATTTGTCTACTTTTGGGATGTAATTTTTTTGCGCATCTCGTACTACATTTCTAAAAAACAGCCATCCTTTTTCTGTGGATGTTTTTTCTATTTTACTCCAATCTACTTCTGTTAGTCTCTGTTTCATACCTTCATAGTTTGCTTTTCTAAAATTGTAAACCTTAGCTTTAGTCATTACTTTTGGGGTTTTAAAAAATACTTCAAATGAGACCATGTTGTGGTCTGAGTTTGCCAGTGGCTCTCTGACCTCTGTTTTAGTTATTCTGTCTTCGTTATTTGAAAAGACTAAATCAAGGCACGCCTCCCCTCTAGTCGGTGCCTTGACAAATTGCGTTAGGAAGCAGTCATTTGTCATTTCCACCATTTCAATTTCGTCCGTCGTGCTCCCCATCGGGTTCTCCCATTTTATATGGGGGAAGTTGAAATCCCCCATTAGTATGGCTTCTCCTTTTCTACACGCATTTTGAATGTCTTTGTATAACAGATTATTTTGCTCAGCGTCTGAATTTGGTGGTCTATAGCATGCTCCTATTATTATGCCCTTTGAATTTTTGTCCATTATTCTGACCCATATTGATTCTGCATTGTTTTCTTTGTCCTGATTTAACACCTGGGCTTCAAGACTATTTCTTATGTATAGCACTACCCCTCCGCCTCTTCTGTCCTGCCTGTCTTTCCTATACAGTGTGTACCCACTAATATTATATTCGTCTGTGTCACTCTCAGAGAACATCGTAGTTACTTGTTAGTGCAGTAGCTTCAAGTTCTAACATTTTGTTTCTGAGACTTCTACCATTAAGATAAATACATTTAGTAGTTGTCTTACCTGAGTTGTTGCCCTTGTTTTGATGTGGTCTGCCTTCTGTTTTTTTGTTTTCTCCCCCCTTCCTTTCTAGTTTTAAATGCTTCTGGACCTCCTCAAGGATCCTTTCTCCAAGTAGATTGGTTCCCTTTCTGTTTAAGTGCAGTCCGTCCCACCTATATAGATAGTCCTTGTTGTAGAATGTGCTCCAATGTTCAAGAAAGATGAAGCCTTCCTGTGTGCACCACGATTTTAGCCATGCATTTTGATTTTGTATTTCCAGCTGTCCATATGGTCCTTTGCAAGGTGGTGGCAGTATCCCAGATAATACCACAGTTTTGGTCTTGTCTTTTAATTTCCTTCCTAGCTCTCTGAATTTGTTTTGCAGGGATCTTGGTCTGTCTCTTCCAATGTTGTTTGTACAGATGTGGACGACTACTACCCGGGTCGTCTCCATTGACCATTGCTTCTGACATTGATTAAAACACTGAGTTGTTGTGCTGCTTTTAGAATGAAACTCACCTATAGATACCAAAACTGACTTGTGTTACTGAATAAGAAAGGTTACTGATCCAGAGCTTATCCATACAAGTGAAGATAATTCCGATTTTTGTTAATACACAGTTAAATAAACTGTTAATGCAAAAACGTTTTTTTACAGTTGGTTATTAGTTATCAACATAGAAAATGATGGCAAACTCAGAAAAAACTGTATGAACCATGTATTTACAATATCTGATTGAGTTAAGCAGAGATTGTGTATGATTTTTGCAGCTGAAGTTTTATAAAATTAATATGTGAATTGGGCATACATGTAAAAGGTTTGATCAGTAACATTTCAAAAACCATGTTTGTTAACTAGCCTCATGTGAGACATTGGTTTTGCCCCAGGAGTTTGTCAAAATGATCATTGGCCACTTTCACACATGTAATAAATAAATCATTATAATAAATACATTATAATGAAATGGGTTGCGGGGTAGCCAAGACAAAAGCAGAGCGCGCTTCTGTTACACTGCAACGTAAAATTACATTTAGCTTGTATTTACTATTAACTGTTTACTGCATTCTTCCATAGTTTAGCCTTCTGTGTACTCAATTTCTTTAGAATGCAGACTTTGCTTATATTTGAGTTTGTTTAAAGCTCCCAAATGTAATTTGGTCCCAAAGTTTTGCACACTTTTATGTGCAATATCTATCTGTCTGTTGAACACATACGTGTGGTATGTATATATGCGTGCATGCATATCCACATTTCTGTTCTCTTTTGTAGTTCTCACATGTGCAGTCTTGAAAGAAACAGAAGTTGTGGCAAGCATGTTTTTCATTTCTTTAAAAATGGTACCAGAAACCTCCCAGTTTGTGTGCACTTCCTAGATCATTTTACCTGGAGACTGAAATTCGCTCTGTTCCTTGTTTGACATTTCCAAGTAGCTGCTTCCCCTGACATGCTTTGCCACCAGTGTCTTCAGGTGAAGAGACTTTCAATCTCCGGGTGGTGACCTAGGAAGTACACAGTACCACACCTGACTACCTGAGCAATGTGTGCAAACAGCTTTCTGGTATTGGATTAAAAAAAAAAAGAAAGAAAGAAATGTGTCTTCAGCAATGTCTGCTTCTTTCAAGACTGTACACAAGACCTGCACAGGGAATAGAAGGGCATGCTATGTACGCACTTAATTGTACATGTTTTTAAATTGCATTTTTTTTCTGCATGTTTGCTGTTAAAAAGAGACCGTACAGTTTTAGAATTTCTGGTTCTCGATGTCACAATAAATACATTTGTGTACTATTATCTGAAATGGCCTTCGTAATACAATGTTACATGTGAAGTTTTTCATGTAACATGGACACCATGGTGTCCATGTTATGCCCATATTTAATATAAACATATCCCTTTCAGGTACATATTGGAACAATAAAATGTAATTGTGATATCTTAGAACCAAAAATGAGTAAATTCCAGTTGTATTTCTGTATACTAACATAATGTGGAATGAGGTCAATATTGAGACAGTTCCATGCATTGGATGTTTGAGGATGTAAAACATAATTTACATTATATTGATAAATGTAAGTAAGCAATCCATAAAAGTCTTCAACAGGACATATTGTGCTGTGTGTTATAATTCTAAGTGCCATGCTAAATATAAAAAGCATCACTTTTTGGTGTCAATATTATATACTAATAGTAGGGTGGTTATTGAAAAAAACTGTGTCAATTGAAAATTACATTTTTTTCAATCTTAAGATATACTTGTTATATAAATTCATACATTGCACATTAAACTAAAGAAATAAATGCTATTATGTCATTTTAAAATGTTGACCTTGTGTTCCCACTTTTGGTACCAAGTATTGGAGACTGACCCATTAAACTCTTTCGTGGATTGATGTTGTTCTGTGAAAATGTGTTACATTTACCAAAATGGAAATGCTTTTAAAACAAACTAATTCCCAATTGGGCTTATTTTTTTATTTTTAGATTCTGTTTATTTTTTTATTTTGTTTTACTGTGCAGGACAGCCACTATAAGATTGTTGCCTTTAAAATGTGCAGGGATGAATCTACTGATTAATCAACGAATGCCCATAAGTTAACCGATCAAAAATTTTAATCGAGTGACAGGCCTAAACGAAATATATAAACGAAAATGAAGAAAAACACAACCATAACCTCTGGATCTGCCATTCTGAACTCAAACACTTAATACCGCATCCTCTACATGCGACTTGACATGTTCATTGCATGTGACGTCAATTGCATGGCTCCGTTCTGCAGTGGAAACGCAACCAGGCTCCTCCTGAGCCACGCCAGGCTGGATTTCACGTGGAGAATACCAGCAGTGGTAACTTGGTGGTGCTTGGACAGTTTGTTACACACGCACTGGAAATAAAAATAAGAAAATAAACACTGGTAATAAAACAAAAAAAAAAGATGCTGCTACACGCAGTGTTCTGCAACCTCCGCTATTCGGAGAGGCTTGGGTTTCAGTGATGCTCTCCTATCCTCACTAGCTTCCCTGAGCTAAACTATAATAATGTCCCAATAGGGGTACGTGATAAGGAATTAATGAGAGAGAGAGAGAGAGAAACAAACACCCTTACCCAATCTCTCTGTGTCAGCACCATGATTGGCAGGCGGATCCTACAGGGTTTCCGACCCCCCCCCCCCCCAGGATCATGCATGCGCCCGATAGTCAGCACAGGTCTCCCTTGTTACACTGTGATTAAATATTTGGTTATCATTCTTTAGGAAGGAAGAGAGTGAAGTTTACACAGGAGATGAGAACATTTTGTCATGGGAAATAAGACTAAACCATGTTAATCTTTCATGCATTATAAATAGCTGTTGCCGTTGGCTATAATTCTGTGTCTGAGACTCGCTCACATTGACTGGATCGGGCCAGTAGGATTGGTTTCTCTTGTTTTATTTTCTGCTGGAGGACATGCAGTAGTAAGTTGGCAGAAAAACATGTTAGGATTAAGAAGATACTAAATAAAAAGCTGATTTCATAGGCAAAAGAGAATATGATAGCCAATAGATGCATGCTGTCTTTGTTGTAGATCATTGCAATTACTCATTTGTACAAAGGATTAATATGAATGAGTTGTTTAATTATACTTGGGGCTTCTGTGTTTTGGTTTTTATTAATTATATTTTTTGGTGCTTATTTTTAGATTGTTTTCAAGTTTTATGTAAATGTTACTGTTTTTTTCAGGGCTTTCGCTTTTTATATACCGTATGAAATTATTGTTTTCGGTTAGTTTACAAAATTCTTTGCCATTTTTTTTATCTGTCACAATATGTAGTAGCTCGACAGTATATGTTATACATTTTCTTTTTCATTACTGTTTTCTATTATGGTAAATTACCTGCTTATTCAGGCACTCTGACTGGGGAAAGATAACGTAGGGTTATTGGATTTAACAAAAAAAAAAAAAAGTAACCTTTTCACTTTTTAGCTTAATTATTGAGCTTATTGTTTCATTTCAATTGTTTTCTTTATGTTAAGTTTTCAGGGCATTTTGTTAATGCACGTCTATTTTTGTTTTTCGCTGTTCTACACTTTTTGAATGCAACTGTTCATTTTAACCATTTTTTTAACACAGCAGTACTCACACACGTTTGGTCACCATCATAACTGTTGCATGAAACCGCAGTGTAATAATCCAGGTCCTCTGCACTTAAACATTTGTATGTCAGTTGACAAGTGATATCCCATCACACCTTTCTTCTTAAAGCCATACAGCCTCTGTATATGAACCCCCAATATCTCTCACAAGCACCTGGGTACATATTGTTACGATATCACAACAAAAGGAATATGCTTTTTTTTTTTTTTTTTTTTTTTTTTTTCTTCTTTTGGGTGCATATGTGCTATTATGTACTATATATAACCTTACAGTACAATAATATGACAAAAAATGGACAATGATAATACTCGAATAATCTTAATATTTTTCAATAAAGTAGCGGCGCAAATATAGTATTAGGCGGTGGATTGCGCCGATCACCGGTTTATTTTGACCCCCTGCGTTCATTGTCACTGTTTTTTCTTTGAAAATAATTGTTTATTTTTTTAGCAGTCATTTTTAACGTTTTAGCCTCTCGAAGTGCTTAACACAGAAAACCCGCCCCTTCCACTCTCTGATTGGTTAAATGTTGTGTCAAGATGTAACACAGCTGTCACGTGGTTCTCAAGATTTTTTTTTCACCCAGCAACGCGCACATGATCTCGTCTGCTAGAACGCACAATCAATCCTTATTGTTAAAGGCACAGTAGCATCTGCAGGACGGGCGGATCGGGTTTTTTCAGCCGGGCGGCGACAGCCAGTGTGCCGGGCAGCCCGTCTGGCTGAAAAGGCCTGGGGAGATCCTTGGTCTAGTGTAGCAAGCACAGCTCAATTCAACACTGCTTTTTTTGTTTGTGTTTACAGAAAGATGTTGTAGCCTAACAAGCTGTTGTTCAATATAAACTTCCTACATTTTCCTTTTTACATTTTTCAATTAATTTACTGTTGTCATCTAGGGAGACTCTCTCTAAGCGGAATTTCTCAATTCCAGTAAAATTAGATCAAGGAGGTGCTTTGAATGGTAAAAATAAATAAATAAATAAATAAAACTCTAAAAAAATAACAGAGGATAAAAGTAGGGTTTCTCTGTGTCCTTGGCATTTAGCATGCCAGCGTTGTCAAGTGCTATGGGGCCCTGTGGATTAACTGCATCTCAATAAGGCTCTTTTCTGGCTTACATTTAGTAATTGTCATACTATCTACACAGCATTTTTGAAGCTTTTTGTTTGCTTTCCCTTAGGCCATTCATTGGACGTGTTGAATAAGATGAGTCACCATGAACAGGAAGTTTTATTTTTTAATTTTTTTTTTATAAATGTATACCAGGGTTAGAAACTCCCTCTCGCCCAAGGCGAATTAAATCTGATGAGGACGAGTTGATGTCTGTGTCTCAGTAGTCTTCTGGGCGAGTACTTAAAACACATGTACACATATACTCTCATCTTCAGTCTTGCATTAAAAAAATGCAGGGAAGTCTATTTTCTATCAGGGTGTATATACATTCACAAATAATGCTTGGAAAACAGTCATTCGGAACTGAAACCACCCTTCATCACCCCTGCAATGCCAACCCCACTTCATGACGTTTTACTCTGTGCGGGATGCGAAGTTTATCGTTTGAATTTACTGAAACACGTTTCATCTTTTGAAATAAGTGTAAAGTCATTTTACAAAAATGTGGAGATTTATACTGGGTTAGACCCTGACTGAAGATGTCATTAGCAAAGGGGGCCGTTTGTACTAACAAGATCAAACAATAGGCCACATTTTACTAAACATTTTAAAACTAATAAACAAACAATTACCATAATGAACAGTATCGTAGTATGTTGCTTAAGACATAACACAATATTCATAATAAAGCTGAGTTTTTATCTATAAACAGTAACACGTTTAAAGCTTGGGACTCGCTGTCTGTAGCTTGGTGTTGTTTACATTATCGTCAGCATATTTTAAGTGATTGAAAGCTGAAATTACTTTAAAACAGACTTTTCTTATACCAATACAGTACTGCTGAGCGGTAATCAATTTTTTTGAAAACGAGGCTTTAATCACTGATAATAGGTGCACAGGCGGTGATTCCGTGAGCGTTCCGGGGCTCAAGCACCAATGGGGGAAAATAAGGTCCCACAGAGTGCAAATAAATCATCTGTTCTGTCAAATTATACTGTGGCTGCTTCACAAGCAGAACTGTTATTGCAGCTTTTAAAAATGTAAAATAAATTTATACAAAGTCTCCCAGCTTGAAAATATCTGCCTTTCCCTCGTTTTTCTTTTGTATTTTTTATGCTCTGATTAGTATCTGAACCGAGTAGATTTAGCGTCTGTCAGTTCTGGCAGATTCTACCGTACTTGCTGAAGCAGTTTTCTCCCCCTGCTGATTTCATCTCGAGGGCTACAGTGAAACGTAATGTCTTTAAAATGGCACTTCAGTGAAGACTGCGTGTGTAAGTGAGTACATTAGTTATTGTAGATAGTAATTCATAGCCAGCCAGCATTTTTGTAAATAGCAACACGTAATGTACAATATAATAAACATTTAGTTTTATCAGTGTCAATTCCAGGCGGTGCTTCATGGTCGGCAAGGTGACCCAGCTGAGAGAATTGTTTCCTCTGTCATCTCGTCAGGTGCGGTCAGTGTCAGTTTCTCAGCACACAGTACAGTTAGTCACTCAGTAACGAGGTGCAAACAAGTGATTGATCGAACAGTATGAGCGTTTTATGAAGGTGCTTTGTTAAAGAAAATGTAAATCTAAATTTATAAAGGTGTTTATTTTTTTTAGCAAAATAAAATCTAAGCCTATTTTTAGGGACCCCAACTGTTGTTGATTGCAGCTTAGGCACTTCACATAAGGACTAGCAAGTTTACATCAGGACTAGCAAGTTTCAAAAGGTACAAGTCCTTTGGACAAGTAGCATAATATTGTTAGTGTCTAACCCTGGCAGTGCTTTCAGGGTAAACAGGTGAGGAATGCTATTGAAGATGGTGATAATTTGGTTCTAAGTAGATAATTTACTGTGTGCATATTTCAATCCTAAATTGCATTCCCATTTTGATTTAAATTAAAACTGGTATTTGATCGCATCAGCTGCTTTATGAGATCAAAATTAAGGTTAACACGATCACATTAGGTTTTCACTGAATCTAGAAGTTTAAAAACGAACTCGCACAACAGTAACAATACTAATGTCACAATTCATTCATTTGTACAAGTTAATGAGAGAATAACAATTTAGGCTTCATGTAGATACAGTGGATAGGTTGTGGTCATTCATGTTTGCATGATCGAATTTTGCATTTATCGTGGTGGGGGGGATGTATTTTTACGAACCTGCATTTTAATAAAGTTGTTATGCACGATTTAATCCAGCACTTCATAAACCTTTCTGCACATTTCTGCTTGGGTAGGTTCTCGGATACATTCAGAATTCTTTCTTGCATATTGTTGCTAGTTGCTCCTGATCTTTGTCCCTCCATGCAGTCTACCTCTTCATTTACTTCCCTGAGCGTAACGCAGATGAAGGCAGGGCTGCATGTCGCTGGCAGCTGAAGCAAGGAAGCATGCCGTGCCTGGAATTACCTGACCTGGAGTAGACCTTTGGAGATTGAAGCTTAATTGGTGGAAAAGTAATGATCTTTTATATTCTTCCCAGCCAGAAAAAAAAAGGTTCTTAAACAGTTTGCTCAACACTTGCCTTTGTCAGCATTAGAAGCTGTGAGTGTGCAACATTGCCTGCATGCATCTGTATTTTATTAGAAGAATGTTCATGGGGCGGGAAGCATTTTGCCACCTGTATCGCTGCCATTGCTTTCATATGGTGTTGGACAGATCAACGTGGAACGATACTGCTAGTCCTGTGGTGAAGATGAGCGGTGCCACTCAAATCTAATCCAGAGCGATTTTTTTCTGGCTGCCGCACGGTACTGTCGGTGGATTAACCAATCAGAGCCAAGTGCTGACAACATGTGCTTGCCAAGAAACAGTAGTGTCCAAGCACCCTGAAGTGATTGATCCCTCCCATATTTCCTACAAGGACAGGCAAGTCAGTATTTTATACATCGCCCCTGATAAGCATCCTTCCTGCTTTTTATAAAAATTATTTCTGTAGTTGACTGCCATTTTTACTAAATAATTGGCTGTAAAAAGATATATTTTCTAACACTTTAGTAAGGTGGCTACGTGCTTTCCGAAACGTATGTTTCTTTGCTAAACTCAGATCGCTCATTTCATACACCTGCATATAGATGACAGAAAAACAACTTTGAAAAACAAACCAATGTTTTTATTTAGTAGATTATATGGGGGGCATTACAGCTATGACCAGAAGTTTCCAGATGATTTATGACTCATTACAGCATGTGTGAATACACATATCAATCAGGATTATGTTGCTAAATATATTGCTGCACCATGGGATACAGAGAAGATGAAGTCATGCATCTCTTGTGAACGTTGCAAGGTCTTCTGGAACACTTTACTGTGTCAGAGTTCTGTAAATAGTGAAATAACATACATGGTGCTAGTAGTAATTAGCAGTAACTGCAATAGCAGAATGTTTAGTATACATTACGAAAAGTTGGCCAAAAAGTTGCTTCTAGTTTTAAAACAAAATCAAATGGATAAAAAAGCCAGTGGAAATTAATGGCTATTACTCCAACATCTCTTCAGATACGGAGCTCTAAAACTGGTTTCAAGTCTGTACACTCAGCTCTGTAAATATGTTGTGCTTGATTTAAAAAATATTTTCCATAACGATAAGATTAGATGCCATTTTCATAACTGCAGGTTTGTACATGTAAGTGGCCTGGCTTAGAGACGGCAGTAGCCAGTGTTTTGTATTTGTCTGAATTTGGCTCCTGATTAAACTGCAAAAGAACAACTGTAGGTTAGGAAGTGAATGTGTTTCAGGAGAGTCCTGCACTGTAGAGTTGTGTTAGATTTGTGTCACACCTTTGAACTCAGAAAACAGAACACTTGGTCCCTGAAAGAATGATAATAATCGGCTGTAGGATGGCATTTTCTCGAGCAGTTGCTCTAAATGGAGAAAAGACAAATACATTCCTGTTGAAAATAAATAATGGAGGTAAAGATGAAAGGCAGTGTGGCCTTGTGGTTAGAAATACAGTCTTACACACCAGTGATTTAATGTTTTTTTAGTTATTTTATTTATTGATTTTTTTTTCTAATACCTTTTTGCAATATAAACAAGACTTTACCTTCAGTATAATCCTGTTCATTGAGAATAATATCCACCAACTGGTCTAGAATACGTGTATTCTTTTGAGAAAATAAACCCTGAAGCCTAGACATGTAAACTTCTGAAAACATCATTGACAGAACTTGGCATTCATGAGCTCGACTTTGTTTTGGATGCTTCTAGCAAGACGGGTTTCCAAATGTACTAGTAAATCTGAGTTTTTAAGGCTGGTTCACGGTCCCTTGTGTGTCAGAAGGGCTACACACGGCTTCGTTGGTATCTGTCTCCCAGAGTTCCATTGAACTTTACCTTCCAGCTGCCAACATGTTTCTGCATTGCTCAGCAGACTGTGAAGCAGCCCTAATATTGGGTATCAGAATCTGGGGTTATGTCACACTTACATTTTCACCTACAGTATTGAGAACTGTTAACGAAATTATTATGAACTTGGTATGAATCTTCTGTAAGTGCAAGTTCTTAAGGTATCTGTACTGTCACTTTGTACAGTATTAAATAGAAGTAGTGGTGCCTGGTTACTGAGGGAGTATTTACACGCAGCCAGCATTCTTACACACAAGCTGAAGGCTCTTTACCCTGCTCTGGTGCAATTCCCATGGTTAAGTAAGGTTTGATTATTTCATTTATGCAAGGCTTAAATTGCAATTTTTTTTAGAAAGGACAAATGTTGTCAGGATTCTGCACTGTGGCACTATGGAATTTTAGTAATGAAACTGAACTATGGCATATACATTCCATAAAATACTTATTATGATGCAGGTTTCATCCCAGACTGATTAAAACTTCATGCTGATTTGAACCCGGCTTTCGCCAAGATAAGCACCAACTAAGACATAGCTTTACAGTAAACTAATGTGATCCATATGTGTCTCCATCCATTTACATTTCCTTCCATATGATGATGTAGATATCCTTCTGTCTGGTGTTAATGGCTGAAGTGTAATGCTGGCTCCAGGGATCAGCTTATTTTGCCTCCCTGGCACATCAGCACACACAACGGCTGCGATGCTGGCTCTGGGGATCAACCATAGTGCGGTCTCCCCAGCGCATCAGCATGACAGCCGTCTGGATTGAGCTAAGTAGGGTACATCTCTGGGGTCTTCAAGTAGGCACCTTCCATCCTCGGTGTTTCGTCGACTAGCCCACGACACCTCAAGAGGGCTCAACGGTGATTCTGGCGTCCCAGCATCACCCCCCTCCCTCCGTCCTCCACTCAACTCAGCCCAGCTTACTTACTTGTACATCAGCGTTTCTTACTTTTTATTGTGCTTGAGATCCCCAGCCAGAATCTTTCCGTCTCAACCACAGCCAGTTGCTGCTCCTCTCTGCTGCTTCAGATAAGTTCTTCACTGTGTGACGCAACTCTTGGCCACTGAATCCGACGTCTCTGAGAAACCGGGTTGTAGAGTGTGCCACAAATCCTCGACAACCCACCTCCGCTGGGTAAACCTGAACTCTCCATCCTCGCTGTTCCGCTTCAGTGGCTAGTGGCTACCGCAGTTTCTTCCTCTCATACGCCTCATCTACAGCATCCTCCCATGGCACTGTTAACTCTACCAGGTGAACAAGGCATGGTGATCCAGACCACAAGACAATATCTGGTCGAAGGTTAGTGGTGGCAATCTCAGGTGGAAAAATAAGCCGTTGACCAACATCTGCCAGCATTTTCCAGTCTCTAGCAGCTTCCAGTTGTCCTGGGCGAGGATTGGTTTTAACACCTAATAATATGTTTAGCATTATAACTGCATGTTTGAGGGTATATTCACATGGTTTGGGTTGTTTCTGCGTAATAATGGCTGAAACGATCTTGAGCGTTTGTATGTTGAATTAGTGTTATATTGGTACGTACGGTATATCATGATATCAAAATCCTATGATAGCTAATATCAGGGTAAAATAAAAATATAGATATATCGAGATTTTACAATACCATTTTTTTTTAAGCTTTTAAACAAAACTCTAACTGTGTGCTTTCAAAACAATTTGAACCCAAGCTCACTCGTTTCTGCTTAGCGTGAGTGACCAACTACCCTGCACGCTCTGTGAAAATGTAATTACTGCTGCAGTCATGGCGAATCCCAGAGAAAGAAGCATGGTGTGAAACTGTTTTGGATTTCAGCCAGATGACCACAGCAATCTGGTTGAAGGCCAACAGCCCAAATGCGAAAGCGTTTAAAAGAAGTGATAAACAAGGGAGGGAACGCCACCAATTTATTGAAACACCTTTCAGACCGTTACCCTGATCTCTTTGCAGAAGTTAACTTTTTTCTTTAACTGTAGTTCCTTCAGTTCTTTTATTTTAAGTACGTGACTACCCAGTGCTTATTAATTATGAAAAAAAGGCACAGCAAAGATAACAAATAAAACAGGAACGCGCTAGAAGCTGATCAAAAGGGAGTTGATTGATGCTTGTTTATTTTATCATTACAGCAATTTTGCTCTAATCTGCAAAAATATACTTTGCAGACATGTGTCATTAAATTAAAAACCTTGTGCAGAAGGTGGCCATCTCCCGAATTAAATGATTAATTTGTTGCTAAATCGGGAGATGGTCACCTGCATATAAACCTGCAGCTCTCAGCACTCGGAGTGGGTGTTCGGAGGAGTGAAAGAGAGTGGGAGAGGAGAGTAAAAAGAAAAAGAAAAAAACACGAAACTTAAAGGAACCATGAAGGCTACTGCCAAGCTGGGTCTTTAAGGATCTGTTTTGTTTGTGATTTCTTTTTGTTTGAATATCTTTTGTTTCGCTCGGTGAGCAAGTGTTTTTGTTTAAATATTTTATTTATTTTTGTGTACTTAAATAAACAGCGCCGCAGCGTCTTTTTGCCCTGCAGTACTGGATTTGTTTTTTCTGTTCCTGCATCTGGCCTGACGTCACCACAACGTCATCCTGTCACAGGGGGATTCCAAAATCTAAGCTTCTGAGCTTTCCAACGATACAGCCCCTTTCAGTCTAGCTGCTATAATGACAACAGTAGACTCAAAACGAAACCCAAAGGGGAACCCAAACATCTCTACCTAATTTTACGCCAAGCTACTCTTTTATATATCTAAAAACAGAACTGATAAGTAGTTTTCAAATTTAGGATTAAGAAATTGTTTATTTTGAGGTTAAAAGTACATTTTTCACACTCTGGTATTTTCGTGACCAATTGGCTTGATGACGTTATAGAGTGAACTGATTTTCGTACTTTTGACTGTTCCCATTGGTTTTCACGGTGTAGAGCGTGTGAGAGACAGCCAATTAAATTTATCATTATGCCCCGTCGATGTGTCACAGGTGGTTGTAGCAACACAAACAAAGGCAGATTTAAACTGCACAAGTGGCCAAAGGACCCAATGGTTGCCAGGGTTTGGACAGCATTTGTCCAGAAAACGAGAGCCTTCTGGAGGAAGCCAACAAAATGGTCGCACTTGTGCTCTGCCCATTTTGAGGAGCAGTGCTACGAAGCAACAGTGATTGCTAGGTCCTGTAGTATCCAGCCTCCACTGAGAGTCGATGCGTATCCCACAGTTGGACCAACGAATGCATCAATGGCAGCGAAATCAAGACCATCTTGCAATAAATGTGTGAGCCTCTCGACAAAACACTGTGGGCTGAGCGGGTCTGATTTCAGTACCAGTGAGGGCTTGTCTGCGGGTATGCCTGCTTATATGTCACCGTTAGATTTACTGGCCTCAGCTGCGGTTTCTTTGACTGACAAAGATGAACAGTAAGAACCTGGACCCCATTTTTTCCACAGTATTCACTTCAACCCCCAAATTAAAGAAACGGTTAACAGATGGAAGATCAGCGTTTCGAAAGAGAGAGAATAAAAGTTTGAGTAACCTTGCTTTATATGTATATTTGTGTAATCCGTACTTTCATTTTTATTTTGTTTTTTTTTAAAATATGTGTTTATTTACAATATTTGTCAGCAGACCTGTTGTGTATAATATATTAATATTATTAGATAAGTATACGGTATTCAAAACGTTAGAAAACAAACAAGCAGAAGTACGAATTTGTATTTAAAGCTGAAATCGTATCAAACTTCTATCTACATCCTGCAATAGAGTCCTTATGGAAAGAGGAGCAGACTTCGGTAAAAGAGAAAAATCAAGGCTTCTGGAGGCCACCTTCAACGTGCCATAAGCACGAAAAACCATCAAAGGAACAAGCCATCCTTAACCACAAGAGCCGACGCTTGTTTTGGACATTTCTGGAGAAACTGAACTGAACAATTTGTTTTATTTTTAAATTGTTTATTTTGTAAAAGGTAATTATATTTGTTCCAACGACAACTGAAATCCTCTATATGTGCCATTCAGGCTAGGAAACGTCTCCCTGATTTTTAAGACCGCACATGTAGGCATAACTCTGCGGACATCTCTGCCAAGAAATCTCCAACACCAGCGGCAAAGTTGACAATATGCCACATGGCGGTATTTCCTGCAACAGCAAATGGAGTATAATTAGTTTAATAAATAAAAGTGAGAGGTGGATGTTTTTATTTTACTTTGTGTATGTTCTATATCTATATGCAGTTTACTTAATGATATGGCACCATAGAAATTGTATGGCACAGCAGAAATTATTATTGTATGAAATATACTATTTGTAATGCATATTTTTTTTAAAACACATACTCGTCCTGTCTATTCTGAATCATCAGTGATGTATTGTTGCCTGTATTGGTAGTATGCAGTATCCAGTGCACCATGGTTAAGGCACACTGGGTTGGAGTCTGGGTGTTGGGTTGTACATTTCTGGGGAAAGTCTAGTTCTTCACATTTTTCACGTGTTCTCTCAAGTTCCTGGTAGCAAACACTTGCTCTTGTTTTGGCCATTGGCTGGCAGTTACCACAGGAGCACCTGAAAAAAAGAAATAAATAAGTATCACATTTGCTGATAACTTTCCTTGTCTCTCTCTGCAGGAAGACAATCGCAGTTGTAATAAAAACAGTTGGACTCTAAATAATGTATCTTTCGTAAGTGTGTAACATAATATTCAGAAGGAGCTTCAATGTAGCACACCCTTATAAAAAAGTAGTATACTGCAAGTATACTGGGTCAAAATATTATGGTTTTAGTATACTGTTAGTATACTAGTAGTATATTAGGCTGTACTAATTTGACCAAAGCATACTTTTAGTATACTACTTTTTAAAGTAAACAAACATTTTCGTTTTTCATGGTTGCCTCCTGTAACTTACAATCCGATTTTAGGGTTACTTTTTAACCTGAACGGATTGCATTGAGTGAGAAGTTATTTACACTCCAAGAATTACAAAGTGGCACGGCTAATCTCTCTAAAGTAACAGGTTACAGCGCACTGTATCACCTGATTGCAATGTAAAATGTACCATTTTAATGGAAACGCATCATTCATTACACCATTCTTTCTATTTCTGCATTTGTGTTATTTGCTAAGTTTAAAAAGAGGTTTGTCTCCAGACAGAACGTGTTTTACTAAGTAAGTGTTTGTGTTTCTCTCAAAATATGTGATAATTCAGTGCAGAGTGCAGTGCAGTGACGGCATCCTTTTCACCATGCGAGTAAAGCGATCAATCATCTTTATATAGCTAGAAAAACTGAAATTTGTTTCGACATCACCAGATATCCTTGATTTTAATTAGGAAACGGACGTGGATTAACAATGCTAGTTACAGTTTTAAAGGGAGGTAGAGGGAGCAGAAATAAACGTATAAAAGTACCAAGCCTATAACAAGAGCATTTAAAAGAACGACATTTAACGAACACAAATAACAATGAAACTAAATAATAATAATTTGTTTTGTAATCCATCGTAATAGGAAGGGTTTTATACAAAGCGACTTAGACTTGTACCAATTTATACCTGGGATTGAATGTACCGTAGTTGTTTTTTTAATAACATCTAATCACATTTAATAAAAACCGATTACTTCAGATCAATTGGTATGCAGTTAGTTTATACACTTTGTAGTATTAATACAAATAAAATAAAAACTTACCAATCTGTGTTATGTAGGCGATCGCCTTCATCGATGTCCGACTCACTTTCGTCAGATGCATTGCTTTCGCTTTCATACGGCTCAAATTGATATGGCTGTATGCCACACACAGCAACAACAAGCCCACTGTCAAAGAAAACTGTTATATATAAGAATTAAGAGATTCCTTGTAATTTGAGTATTTGAAGCTGTCAAATGTCAGAGTTCTTTTTTTATATGTAGAAATAAAGAAAATGGTGTTGAGCTTTCATAACAGTTTTATTTGAATTATATAGTCAGTGGCAATGACCTTTGAATGCACTTGTTTTCAGCAGGAAATATATATATATCTATATCTATATATATATATATATATATATATATATATATATATATATATATATATATATATATATATATATATACACATACATACACACACACACACAGTGCCTTACGAAAGTATTCAGACCCCTGACCAATGCTCTCATATTACTGAATTACAAATGGTACATTGAAATTTCGTTCTGTTTGATATTTTATTTTAAAACACTGAAACTCAAAATCAATTATTGTAAGGTGACATTGGTTTTATGTTGGGAAGTATTTTTAAGAAAAATAAAAAACTGAAATATCTTGCTTGCATAAGTATTCAACCCTTATGCTGTGGAAGCTCCCAGTTTACACCGATGAAAGAAATTGCCCTAACGAGGACACAATTACCTTACCATTGGCCTCCATCTATGAACCATTAAAGTTGCTGTCACATTTTCTGGATAAAAACCCCACTGTTGAAGGATCATTGGTCAGGCTGTGAATCTGAAGGAAAATGAAGACCAAAGAGCATTCTGCAGAAGTTAGAGATATAGTAATACAAATGCATAGATTAGGGAAAGGGTACAAAATAATATCCAAGTGTTTGGATATCCCAGTGAGCGCAGTTGGATCAATAATCAGGACGTGGATGCTGCATCACACCACCCAGGCACTGCCAAGAAAAGACCGTCCCTCAAAACTCAACGCTCAAACAAGAAGGAGACTTGTGAGAGAAGCCACAGAGAGGCCAACAATCACTTTGAAGGAGCTATAGAGTTCAGTGGCTGGGAGTGGAGTAATGGTGCACCAGTCAACCATATCAAGAGCTCTGCATAACACTGGCCTGTATGGGAGGGTGGCAAGAAAGAAGCCGTTACTCAAAAAGTACCATCTGAAAGCACGTCTGGAGTTTGCCAGAAAGCATGAGAGTGACCCAGCTGCAATGTGGGAAAAGGTTTTGTGGTCAGATGAGACCAAGATAGAGCTTTTTGGCCAAAACTCAAAGTGCTATGTGTGGCGCAAACCTAACACTGCCCATGCCTCAAGACACACCATCCCTACAGTGAAGTATGGTGGTGGCAGCATCATGCTGTGGGGATGCTTCTCATCAGCAGGGACTGGGCATCTTGTTAAAATTGAAGGAAGAATGGATGGAGCAAAATACAGGGAAATACTGCAAGAGAACCTGCTTCAGTCCGCTAAAAAACTGAAGCTTGGGAGGAAATTCACCTTTCAGCAGGACAATGATCCCAAGCACAAGGCCAAAGCAACATTGGAGTGGCTCAAGAACAAAAAGGTGAATGTCCTACAGTGGCCCAGTCAAAGTCCTGATCTCAATCCCGTTGAGAATCTGTGGCACTATTTGAAAATTGCGGTCCACAAGTGTCGTCCAACCAATCTGAACAACCTGGAGCAAATCTGCCAAGAAGATTGGGCAAAAATCACTCTGACACTGTGTGCAAAACTGGTACATACTTACCCCAAAAGACTTAACCCTTTGCGGTCCTATGTCGAACCTGGTCCGACATTGCAATTATTCCTATAAGGTCCAATGTCGGACCCTGTCCGACATCATCAAAAAGACGCAAAAAAATGGTTTTTAGTCGTTTTTTCTACGGAAAAAGCCGAGAAAACCATTCAATGGCCGAGTGGGAGTGACAGGAGCTGAGACAAGCCGAAAAAAAAAAAGGGCATCTCTCACGAATAGTCATACTTGCCCCTGGCATCAGATAGGGGCGGTCATAAGGAAACAAGCTGGATGGTACTGCAACAGCGCTCAGAGAATATCACAGACATTTGCAGAGCTTTTTTGAGATGTTATAGTAATAAAATAATGACTTGGATCGCATTATTGAGGCGTTTGGTGATAAAACGAGTGATCAGGAGATGATTGATCGGTATGTACGACTATTATTATTATTATTATTATTTATTTCTTAGCATATGTGAAAGCTATAGTGAACGAAAGGGTGGGGCGGGGCTGGAGATGCCTAGTGAGTGCTTTGTTGATATGCAGGGCCTTTCAAACCTGTTTGACTGGAAAAAAAAATACTTTTAAACAGTGCGTCTAAAATTAACTGCGCGTGTGAAAATAAATTGGACCTGACGCGCCTGACACGTACTTAATAAATTGACTGCAAAGGGTTAAAGCTGTTATTGCAGCGAAAGGTGGCTCTACCAAATATTAATGTGTGGGGGTTGAATACTTATGCAAGCAAGATTTTTCAGTTTTTTATTTTTCTTAAAAGTATTTCCCAACGTAAAATCAATGTCACTTTACAATAATTGATTTTGAGTTTCAGTGTTTTAAAATAAAATATCAAACAGAACGAAATTTCAATGTACCATTTGTAATTCAGTAATATGAGAGAATTGGTCAGGGCTCTGAATACTTTTGCAAGGCACTGTATATATATATATATGTGTATGTGTGTATGTGTGTGTATATATATATATATATATATATATATATAAACAAGTAGCTTTCGAGTTAAAGTGAATGAAAGCGATGAATAGAGAACAATGGGTAATAGGGAAATATGCAAATTTCAGCATTACAAGAGCCAATCAATTCACGTAAAAATCACGTAACTGCTTCTACATTCACAGCTTTTTAAACGTCAAAGCACAGTATCTGCAGACATGTTTCGCCCTATTTGAGGCTCATCAGTGCAGCGGAACTGTACATTAGCTTTTGAAAAGCTCAGAACAGTAAGTAAAAATAAGTAGCTTTTGAGTTAAGGTGAATGAAAGCAATGAATAGAGAACAGTGGGTAAAAGGGAAATATGCAAATTTTAGCATTACAAGAGCCAATCAAATCGCGTGAAAGTCGCCTAAAGGATTCTACATTCACAGCGTTTTAAGTCAAAGCACAGTATCTGCATGTTTTGCCTGCATGTTATTTAAACAGCAAGAATTCCACCATGCTGTAGAATTATTAACTGTATTAGCCTCTTCTGCACGTTGTACTTGCAAAAAAAGGAATTTGGCAGCCATTTAACATGTAATGGACATAAGATCCAAAGTATCATGATAGTATCAAATATCGTGATACTGTGCATGGTATCGTATCAATGCTCCATAACTGAAATATTGCAAAACACTATGTTGAATATTGTTGTTCAATATACAGGGTGATTAGAAAGTAAGGTTACCACGTCAATGATATGGTTTTATGATGTGGTAAACTTACTTTCTAATTGCCCTGTATATCCCCTTCAGTCACAGCATGTATAATTTGTACCATGTTAAGTTTCCTATCTATGTATCTATTTTACAATGTATAAATATATATTTTTTTAAAGTTTACTTTTTGGCAGGGCAGCTTCTCAAACTCCATAGAGTTCACACAAACTGTCTGTAAAATTTCCAAAAATTACATTAAAAAGTCGTGCCTGAAGGGGAGATATGAGGACACATCATAGTCAGAAGTGAGTAATTAAAAAAACAAAACCAGCATGAGTGAAAGAAGATAACCGCTGAGGGATGAAGAGCCATCGTGTTTGGATTTAAATTTCCCATTAAATCTGATTCCATGACAGAATCTTCCCACGATTTTGTAAGTGGTTGCAGGACCTTTGAGTTCCACCCATGAGATTTGAGAAACGTAAGCTTCAATCATGACCATTTAGTAGATCTGCGCAGGTTGATGTAACCATGGTGAGCTTGCTTTGCATCCCTGTTCATCAGTTTTATTGTAATGTAAACCTTTACTTGTACACAAGCAGGCCCCAGACATACAAGAGTGTTTAATGGCTATTTAAAGAACGTCCAGCCCCACTCCCACATTTAAAGGGCAGAAGAAATTGATTTATTTAAAAGAAAAAAGGCTTTGCGCTGTTGAGGTGAAATAATCTTTAAATGCTTATCAATGCTGAATGGTCCATTGCATTCAAATGAGTCATCAGGCAGATGCTGATTAAAACAGCAAGACATGTTCCACTGGAGGTCTGACTGAGGTACTGTGAGGCATGCATCAGTCAGTGGGATTCCACAGTGTTCCAGGTTCAGACTCATATACTGTGAGGCATGCATCAGTCAGTGGGATTCCACAGTGTTCCAGGTTCAGACTCCTATACTGTGAGGCATGCATCAGTCAGTGGGATTCCACAGTGTTCCAGCTTCAGACTCATATACTGTGAGGCATGCATCAGTCAATGGGATTCCACAATGTTCCAGGTTCAGACTCATATACTGTGAGGCATGCATCATTCAGAGGGATTCCACAATGTTCTAGGTTCAGACTCCTATACTGTGAGGCATGCATCAGTCAGTGGGATTCCACAGTGTTCCAGGTTCAGACTCCTATACTGTGAGGCATGCATCAGTCAGTGGGATTCCACAGTGTTCCAGGTTCAGACTCCTATACTGTGAGGCATGCATCAGTCAGTGGGATTCCACAGTGTTCCAGGTTCAGACTCATATACTGTGAGGCATGCATCATTCAGAGGGATTCCACAGTGTTCCAGGTTCAGACTCATATACTGTGAGGCATGCATCAGTCAGTGGGATTCCACAATGTTCTAGGTTCAGACTCATATACTGTGAGGCATGCATCAGTCAGTGGGATTCCACAATGTTCCAGGTTCAGACTCCTATACTGTGAGGCATGCATGTCAATGGGATTCCACAGTGTTCCAGGTTCAGACTCATATACTGTGAGGCATGCATGTCAGAGGGATTCCACACTATTCTGGAAAAGGTTAAGGCACTTGTGTTAAACAAGTGGAAACCACAGTTTTAAATCCATTTGATGAAATCTGTTGAGGCCTGGGAGGAAAACAACCAGGGACTCTAGTAGCATTTGGAAGAAAAGCATTCAAGTACAAACACAGAACCACTAAACGTTGAAAATGAGTGGTGTCTGAGGTAACAAGTTTCTCCATACTGCGAGTACCATTTACT
This sequence comes from Acipenser ruthenus, assembly GCF_902713425.1. Lineage (NCBI taxonomy): Eukaryota > Metazoa > Chordata > Actinopteri > Acipenseriformes > Acipenseridae > Acipenser > Acipenser ruthenus. The sequence goes on from NC_081221.1 coordinate 11,924,749, forward strand.
GCAACACCACAGCTTGGATACCTTGCCGTGTCTGATCTAGGGTTGGAACAGTATTCGATTGTGGTGTTATAGGTCCATTTGTTTGTCTTGATTTATTTATCATTCAGCTAAAAGCATGAGTGCCGCTTGTTCCTCTCTGTGTAAATAACTGATTTTGGTGTGTGTGGGGTCAATCTTGAGAACACAAGAAGTTAATCCACATACTGCAAATCAATCATTTTAATCTACTTTACCATGATGCTAACCCCGCATTCCCCAAATGGCAGCTACGTCTGAAATACCTCTAATCCAATTGTCATGAAACCTTTTTCATTTCTTTTCTATACTATTCTGTACATACTGTTGATATACGTCATGGACATCCTCTCTTATTGTCATACTGATGGCTGGGATTTTGAATTTACAGCCGCGGCACAGGATGTATGTTACTGACATACTAAAGACAATACAAATATATTCAGTGATGATTCAAAGAGCAGATTAACTCATTGTGCGTTATTAACATCTGCTGCTTTTTAGATCCATTAAAAAAAAGACCCCAAAGATTTTGACAGTGAAAATGTAAGGGTGGTGGTTATTCATTTTAACTGCCTGTTTTTTATTTATACAGTATCTTCTTGATTTAATAAAGTTTAAAAAGATGCGTTTCACATGCTATATTGAGAATGTGGTATTTGCAATTATAGATCTGATTATTGGGGGGAATTAACACATTTACATGTAGATTCCCCGACTGTGCAGAATCGATCCATCCTTACAATGTCAGACTGCACAGCTTATGCTGTGCAGCTGTTCTAGTTTCTTCATTGATTTTTTTATTTCTAGTTTTATCTTTTTAAATCGATAAAGTAACAGCCAAATAACTGAATGAATTGGAAACTATTACAGATTAATTAGAATTATGTTTTTATATTACGCACGTAATAAATATAAACTGATCTGCATTGAATTTCGATAACTGGATATGTTGGCAGTATCCTTTTAATTCAGTTACAAATCTTGTGACTGTCAAAAGTTGTTAATTAATGAATGTTCTTGAGTAGTAAATTGGAAAGTCTATCTGTAAAAGACTGTTCATGCTTGCTTTTTGTGAGAATCCTTGTCTCTTTCCCCTGGAGTTTTTGTCACACGGGGCAAGATTTCTCATGAGTTTACATTAAAAGGCAATTTGCACCATTCTTTTTAATATTGCTAAGCCAATCAGAAACAGCTTAGGCACACTTTGGTGTCCTCAAAAGAAACTGTTTCATTATACTGTAGTTTGGCAACATTAACAGTTTTTTATAGTTTACATTTACAAAAAAAAAAAAAAAAAAAGTTTACATTTGGTTTACATTTACATTTGGTGAACTTGGTATCTAAATAATTTTTAGGGCGCTTGATTCCTCTTAACCTATGCAACATTTAAACTTCAAAGTATTCATGAAAAGCCCTTCAACAGAGTTACTGTATCACAGCAGCACATAACTGGCTTAAACCCAGCGTCTTAAAAGAATGTCACAGAATACCTGGAGGACACTTTAAATAAATCCTCAGCTCTGTTCTTTAATCCACTCGATGTACTGGAAGTTAGCTATTAAGAGTACTCTTGTGCTCCTTATTTAAGTATTCCAAGCATAGCTTTCATTTAAGTTATTTTCCACAATAACTGCAATCGTGAGAGTAATCTTGTTCTGTAGGTGAGCGCTGTAAATTCCCTGCTTCTTAAGCCATAGGTGCTTTATTATTATTATTAATAATAATAATAATAATAATAATAATAATAATAATAATAATAATAATAATAATAATAATGATGATGATGATATTAATGATGATAATAATAATGATGATGAATAAGAAGGAGACTGATTATAGTATGGCATCTGGTCGTGTTGATATAGAATTATCTGGTTTGTGAAGGGAAAAAATTAATGCCCCTATGAAATGCAAAAATGCTATATGTACTGGAAACCTTTTATTCTCCCGAGTGTTCAGCGCAAGCTATTACCAAGTGGGATCTAAACACAGACGCACGTGAATGCTGATGATACCAAATAAGAGAGGTGTAATGATTACCTGTGTATCTAGGAATTGTGACACGTTCTTAAAATGACACAGCGTAGTGTTACATTAGTATTTATCATTTGCATCGAGATGCAACACCAAAAGCACAACATTTCAGCTCGATGTAGTTCACCAAATGGTTCTTGAATGAAGAGTAAGTCTGTTTTATAGTTGGTATAAATACATACTCTCCCTGTCCCATTTCATTTTTGTCTGTTAGCAAAATGGTCCATCATTAAATGACCATTTGGCATTCCTGTATTTTACATCATACTGGTAGCCTATCGGGACTATCGCACGTATCGTGATGCGTATCATATCGCGAGAAGTGTTGTATCGTGACACTCCAACTGTGCACATGCTGCTACTGTAGTCTTTTAGAACATCTCTAGTTCTTGTGAGAAGATCATAATCTAGCGTGGCAATTAAACACATACTGTATCTTGTAACTAGTCTGAATGTGGTCACTTTTTACTGAAGTTATTGAGTGCACTTGGTTTAGATTCTCTCATTTTGATCTGGGCAGTGCTGCATGTTGTTACTTGCATTCTCTGGTTTGCTGTGTCTCATCAGCAGCAATGCCTGTGCTAAATCAGTGGTGGTGCTTCCTCTCCAGTAGAATCCACACAAGCAAGCAGCTGAAATATGATCCCCAAGGAAATGAATTGTATTTTTGCTCTAAAGAAGCAGGCAATGATCTCTCTGACATCTTGATACTGTACATGTTTGGTGTCAGCGTGTGTCAGAACAGAAATAAAACTTGTGATGGGTTTTATTAAGGAGTACTTTATGTGTTTTAGGCGAATCAATCGCTTCAGAGATTAGAAACTGTTTGAGATACAATAGGGAAAAACATTTGCAGGTTTATATATGTAAACCCCTATGGGGAACATTAAATGGTGACCTGCATCTTGATCTTTGTTCTAATGTGACTGACACATTCAGAGTTTTTGTTTTTAACAGCTTATACGGCATATATAGTGTTCCGTTTTTTATCTTGATACATTTTTCCCGGGAATTTTTCCAGAGTTTTATTTTACATATATTAAAATAGGGATACAATCGGTAAAAATGTGTTTTTAATTTAAACATCAGGAAAAATCGGGAATAAATATCTCAGTATATACACTTTATATGTGGAATATGATATGTAGCAGTTCTGGTTTCTGTTTTAAGTTTATTATCTCTTGGGTGTATGATTAGGCAGAATCTGGGCGGCAGTGTGGAGTAGTGGTTAGGGGCTCTGGACTCTTGTCCGGAGGGTCGTGGGTTCAATCCCCAGTTGGGGACACTGCTGCTGTACCCTTGAGCAAGGTACTTTACCTAGATTGCTCCAGTAAAAAACCCAACTGTATAAATGGGTAATTGTATGTAAAAATAATGTGATATCTTGTAACAACTGTAAGTCGCCCTGGAAAAGGGCGTCTGCTAAGAAATAAATAATAATAATAATAATAATAATAATCTGTGCAAATCAAGGCCATATTTCCTAAGTTACCTGGTACTTTAGTAACGTTTGGGTAATTGCTGTGCTGACAGCTAGTATCTGCTGAAGGTATGAATGTGACATCAGCACAAAACAAGAAAATTGACAGAACTGGATGGTCCACAGCATCGGGAGACGCATTCTTGTTTTAGTTTAATGTGTCGCTTGCTTTCAGACTGTTCTTTTATTCTGTCAGTACAAACATGTACCTCAATGCAGCAGTATTTGCAACACTATGCATCCTCTGCCTTATCTGGCCCTCTTCTGCTATTTTGGCTTTTTGGATATTTTTTGTTTTCTTTTGAATATTCATAAACTGATTTATGTTTCCTCCCCATTTCTCATCCACACAAAATACTATATTTCTGTGTAAGTATTTCAATTTCGTTTTTGATCAAGCTAGTGACTACGCCCAGCAAATCAGACTTTGATTGGCCGTTGGCCAACAGAATCGGGTGATAATGTGTTTGTGAAACAACAGAGAACCATTCGCGTGCTGTATCCTAGGATACAGTTTAGAGCTGCTTATTACAATGTCTGAGTCAAAATAAAACAGCATTTTAATCAAAATATTGTGTATTTCCTAAAAAAAATTGTACCAGGAAAATACTGAATATTTAATAAAAAATCCTGAAATTTTTCGGTAAAATTCGATATAAACCGGAAATGCGGAACGTGATGTATTGCAGTTGTTGTCCAGCCACATTGTTTTAATATCTCGCCATATCAGTGACAAATAACAATCGACTGTGCAGCACTTCACAGTGGTAATGTGATTTTTATTTATCTATCTATTTATTTATTTATTGTAGTTTCCAAATCATAGAGATCAAACACTTTCAGATTTGACACACAGATGTACAGTATTCTGTTATTCCAATATAATGACCATTTGATGACCATATAAGCTTTCTCTTGCATGTAGACACATTATACTGTTATTTTTTGACAAGCACTCAACACTGCGTTTCCTTCTGCTGCTGGGATTGACTTGCAAACTATCTGAGATCACTCATGCTCTTTTCGATCAGTTTCAATGAGGACTCTTGGTGAGTTACTGAATGAATGTCCTGTCGCTTTTAAATCTTTGACTTATTTAAGCAGAACACGAAAGCTGGTGGATTAATTTATAAATAGCACGTTTACAAAAACCTTATACATAGGGGCAATCTTGGACTTTTGTGCAGTGTCCGGTTGCAGATTGGATTGTAGACTGCCGATGGAACTGGCTGCAGTCCTAGTTTGATAGTGGAATGAGATGAGATTGACTTTGCAGACTTGTTTCGTGGTGGAGATGGACATGTGAAGGAGGTGTAACTTGTATTTTGCTGTTTCCTGTTGCAGATTGGTGGCCAGGTGGAAGAACTTGGCCAGCAGTGGCTGGATTTCCACGCACAGATGTCCGAAGAGCTTTGATCAGGGTAAGGAGAGGGCAAAGAGGGGCTACGTGTTTCTGGGAAACCAAGATCTACAGTAAGGAAGGGTTCTTAACTTCCCTGGTAATCAACAATAACCAATGCATTGAGAACACTTTATAATCCAAAAACAAATGTGTAGACTCTTCACAAAATCATTGGAATACAACTGAAAACATGCTGGTACCATAATAGAGGATCCAAATAGGGCACCAGAGTGATTAATGTTATAAAGAGGATTGCAAAATAAAAGCCACAACGATCAATAATTGAGTAATTATTAAATTGTTGCATCTTTACGGTTAATGAATGCATCATCTGCAGTGCTTGCCTTAAGATTTTGATTGACATCACATATTCAGGGTGGTGGTTTGTGGTTGTTGCATAGCTGTATCATAAACAAAGATCCAAATACGAGATCCCACTGTCTAATTACACATATCAGTGTATAGTATTTACAAACTGAACCGTACCATTTTTTGGTTTTTCACACAGACCCCAAAATCACTAATCTTGGACGACCTTGCCTAAAGTAACGTTATGTAGTCCCAGATTTGTGCTAATTAGGCCACGTCTAATTAACCATTATGAGCAATGAAACGATAAATATCTTCGAAGAGATATTCTGTCTGCGCGACCGCAGTTTTGAACAAACTTACTGTTTAAAGTTGATTTTACAACCAGCTCAAAAAGGGGGTAAAACCCCATTAATATGCATAACATTTTTATGTGTGGTCGGATAGGCAGGCTCAAAAAACACTGTGAATGGGGTAGCATTTGGTTGAATACTTTTTGAGATAGAGTGGCGTAAAAAACAGCTGTTTTTTATTATTTTTTTATAGAAATGATTAAGATGCTTTTTTATACACCTGTATCTTAAAAAGTATTGCAGATTTAAGGAACCACGCTCGGCATATACATAGTCCCGGGGGTGCAGATGTGCAACGGGGTATTCATAATTTTTTGGGGGGGTCCTAGTTTTACAGAAATTGAACCCCAAAGATAACGGTCTGATGTCACTGCTGTTTGACATCGTTGCTAGGCAGAGTGACTTGCGACCGTTCCATTGCACTGAATAGGCAGACATGGAATATATAGTTAAGCACACGTGGGCCACATTTGTGTTTCTGTCTGGATTAAAATTGGTAATTCATGATAATTTTTTTTTGTGTTTGTGCCTTCAACATTGGGGAAACTAATAATCATTTTTCTAATTTAGGAAATACGATTTTCATCTCCCCCCTCACACTTTTGTTGTTATGGTACGGTCGGGAGTTCGATGATAACGTTCCATTCCACAAACAAATCTATGTTGCTGTCGGTATTAAAACTGTTAACTTCTTTTAAATAATAAAAAGTGAAAAATGAAAGTGACCCTGTGTATAGTGTTACTTATTATACAATTAAGATAAAATTAAACTGCTGAGGACGCAACCTCTAGCATGTAGCTAGTACAGCAATTGCAAGCAACGACACTGTTACAATACAGATTTCTTTCGTTCAGAGAGAGCTACGTACTGATGTCCACATTTAGCGACGTTTGACAATAACAAAATGTGGGTTGACAACAAGACATAAATGATAACATGCTCCTGTTTACAGTTTTTAAAAGAATATTCCAAAATGAAAATGATTTTGTAAAGACATGAATGCATTTTATACGTTTATTCCTATCAAAAATTACTTATTTGGAATGTCACTTGTGCCTAGTTAGAAAAAAAAAAAGCATACTGCTCTGTATCACCAGATTTATATAGCGCCATTTTAAAATTCAGACACGGAATTAATTATCCCCATATTGTTTATTAGTTTATTAAAATGATATGATATTGCAATTAATACAGCACGTGCCAATTTCAAGCATGACACAGTTGTAATTGATAGGAAAACATTTTAAACTCTGGCAATTATAAAATGATGTTGCCTGGATGCAAAAAGATGAGCAATGGTTTCAATGTAATGATACGCATTGTACACAACGCATCAGACGGCCTAAAAACCTGCATGATTCTTACATGATCTTTCTAGAGAGAGTGGACAAAGCCATACAACATGAAGAATAACTGCCATCAGCACTACTGTTCAAATTTTTCCTCACACCTCCAGCCTCAGGGGCAGGGATTAACGTTTTTCACATTTGAATAAATCTGGCTTTTAAAAAAACTTTACATACTTGGTGCTTGTCTCTTTCTTATGTTCTATTTAGTGTCTTGTTAAGGTTTGGTTGCAAAAGTCCAAAAGGTTAGGAAATTGCAAGTTAAGGTAGCCACGCAAATTCTTCATGAAGACTGGCCACACGGACATAGCACTGGGAAATCAAAGTCCTTGTGATTGGTAACATGTTCAGTAACTGCATTAGCATTCCCACAATGTTTGCTCTCAATGTGTGCTTTAATGAACAACAGAATTCATTGTACTCAGAAATATGTAATTCATGTTGAGGTATGTAGAGATGAGTATTAGACTTGTAGAAAGCAGTACCTGAAAATGAATGAGACATGCAATATGTCAAACCCTACATGTATGTTAACACTTTCCATTACAGTTAGCACTGTATGGTGTACTGTTGATACATGTATGCTGTGGTACACAAAGCAGTGTTTTATGTCTCTTGTAAGCATAACATCCACGCATTACAATCCACCTCTTGTGAACTGCAGAAATCTGCAATTGTACCTAAACATTTTAATGTCATAATTGGCTTCCAGCATAACAGTATGTTAGCAAGCATTCATAGTCAACTGTGAAGTTTGAAAGAAGAATGGTTAATCACAGTGCAAACACACACACACACTGCAGGAAATGCAGTGACTCCTTTTGCCACGGGAAACACTGCAGTTAATACAAGAAAGCCAATGTTGCAGATTCCAGATACAGAAAATATTGTTTGTATGAATATTGCTGATAGCGTTTGGAGAAATATGGCTTGTTTAACATTAGTTCCAGTAATACATGGAAGGTCCCTAATTAATTTTATAGCACTGTTGTATTCTGAGTTTATTGGTTTTACTTAGAACACTGGTGGAATAATTAGCTTGACAGCAAACATTGTGGGAATGCTAATGCAGTTACTGAACATATTACCAATCACAAGAACTATGATTTCCCAGTCTATATGGCCAGTCTTCGGGGAGAATTTGTCATGTGTTTAGTGATGTCATTGCTGATGTCATATGTGATGTCAAGTGTGATGGGAAACATACACATAAAGGTGGAGAGTTAAGGTTGCGTGGCTACCTTAACTTGCAATTTCCTAACCTTTTGGAGTTTTGCAACCAAACCTTAACGTTACTTTAACAAAGTTTTTGCCATTGAATATTGAGAAAGATATGTACAGCATATTGAAACGTTGGGCAGCTGGCTCTTTGAGCTAATATATATATATATATATATATAGTCAGCCACCTATGAAGCTAAACATTCAACATCTGAAAGTGCAGTTTAACCTGTTGGATTCCTTTCTGTTCCAAGTTTTTTTTTTCCTTTTTTGAAAGTGCTTTGTTTCTCTGTTTTAGAAGCTTATACATTTCAATTTGTTATGTTTTGACAGTAAATAAAATACAAACATACTACAGAAGTGGCTATATTCTGTACTTGAAATAATTTTCAATTGGTATAAATTAAAAAGGTTTCATCTATACTAAGGTAAACAAAATTAAATTTACATTGAATCAATCATAGCTAATCTCATTATTCTTTTTACTGAAAAATTCACTCAAAACTCAGTGTAGCATTTAGCTGTTTTATACCTTAAAATAACCCCCGGACCCCCCCCTCTCCGAGATGTCCGCGAGAAAGAGTGCTAAAAAAAATGTCAAGGTTGGCAGGTCTGTAATTTACTTTCTTCACCTCTGGAGACCTTGGTTCAAGTGAAAATGAGTTGTTTTGGGTTCATCACCATTTCACAAGTGGGTACATTTCTGTGGAAACAATAACCCAAACTTAGAATGAAGACAGAGGAAGCCAGTTGAACTGGGTGCTGTGCCTGCCTCCGGCTGGAGCTCTATCAAGTGGCCACACCCTGTGTAGTTCACATAATATCTGTTATGTGGGTGCCAGTGCTTGTCAGGCTTTGGGTGGGGTGGGGTGGGGTGGGGTGGGGGGATAGTTTAATACCAAGAACTACCTTCCAATGTCACTATAAAAGCTTTTAATAATAAAAACGAGTTAATTAGAGATCATCTGAAAAGACCTGTCACCGAGGGTAGACTGGATGGCAAACAGACAAGTTGAAAGAAAAACAGCTCTTTGAGATTGGATTAAACTTTCCGCACTGTCACAGGTTGCTTAGCAACTCCTTAAATCTGTAGAAACTGTGAAAGTTGAAGCTGGCTTGTTTCACCCTAATTACTTTAGGGTAATATCTGGGGTTGCAAGCTATTCTTGGTCTCCAGTGGCATGATTTGAATGAAGTAGCTAACAGTGTTCATTTACCTCAGATACTTGCTAGCCATTTTAAATTGCAGCAAAACCATGGAACGAACCACCAAAAATATGTATATAACCAGGAGGACCCCGGTTCAAATCCCACCTCAACCACTGACTCATTGTGTGACCCTGAGCAAGTCACTGAACCTCCTTGTGCTCCGTCTTTCGGGTGAGACGTAGTTGTAAGTGACTCTGCAGCTGATGCATAGTTCACACACCCTAGTCTCTGTAAGTCGCCTTGGATAAAGGTGTCTGCTAAATAAGCAAATAATAATAATAATAATAATAATAATAATCTTAACGGTTGTGTGGTTACCATAGTTTTATGTAACGTTCTAATTTCTGTTGTCATGGCAACTCTGCAGCAGAACATTTGGTTCCCTTGTACATGTCCCCTTTATTACGTTTCTGTTTGTTTATAATCTTAAAGTGAATTTGTTGCAATTTAAATACTTATCGAGGTGTTAAGGTATTTGATTGGCCTGTCATTGTTTTCTTCATTGAGATGAAAAAAGCATGAAGCAATAAAAAAATAAAAATAAGTCAGCGTGTTATCTGCAATATAAACGGATGTCTGCACATTTTCTCCAGCTTATTTTGTAAATTTAACAAGATAGAATTGGAAATCGAAAATTCTTATCTCGGTGTGCAGGGAAATAAATGTAAACGGACTAACAAAAACTGCTACCACTCTAATATCTAAACTACCTGTGTTTAACAATATGAAACAAATTACTTGAGACAGATTTATTCCATCTTCCTTGTGTTACACTGTCAGGATTATCTGCGTCTCTGCTAGATATTTCAGATTTATTCCATCCTCCTTGTGTTACACTGTCGGGATATTGTGTCTCTGCTAGATATTTCAGATTTATTCCATCCTCCTTGTGTTACACTGTCAGGATATTGTGTCTCTGCTAGATATTTCAGATTTATTCCATCCTCCTTGTGTTACACTGTTAGGATATTGCGTCTGTGCTAGATATTTCAGATTTATTCCATCCTCCTTGTGTTACACTATCGGGATATTGTGTCTCTGCTAGATATTTCAGATTTATTCCATCCTCCTTGTGTTACACTGTCGGGATATTGCGTCTGTGCTAGATATTTCAGATTTATTCCATCCTCCTTGTGTTACACTGTTAGGATATTGTGTCTGTGCTAGATATTTCAGATTTATTCCATCCTCCTTGTGTTACACTATCGGGATATTGTGTCTGTGCTAGATATTTCAGATTTATTCCATCCTCCTTGTGTTACACTGTCGGGATATTGTGTCTCTGCTAGATATTTCAGATTTATTCCATCCTCCTTGTGTTACACTGTCGGGATATTGTGTCTCTGCTAGATATTTCAGATTTATTCCATCCTCCTTGTGTTACACTGTCGGGATATTGTGTCTCTGCTAGATATTTCAGATTTATTCCGTCTTCCTTGTGCAACACTGTTAGGATATTGTGTCTGTGCTAGATATTTCACCCAAGTGCTGCTGCTTCTCCTCATTAGGCACCCAGTAGTGGACTGTGCAAACTGCCGATTCTGCTGATTAGCTGCTTAGCAATGAGGGCAGCAGCATACAAGCTGCGTGCTCTTACTGTATCTCAAATTCCCCATTTCCTGAGGGATTACTTTATTTTCTGACTGGAATTAAACAGCGTCTCCTTGCCTTACAATCCTCAGTAGCTACAGCGGGTTCATCATTTGCTCTGGGTCCCTTTTTAAATCCCTTGTACGATGTGGTGTTTTTTTTTTTATTTTTTATTCATGCACAGTCAGTAACATGGATTATCCACATACCACATATTTGTGACAATGAATTTGAATGATAGGAAGTACTATCTTAGCTGGAGGGTAATGAATGTGGTATATAGTATATTTTCACCCAGTACCTTGTCTGCTTAGTGTGGATCCCAAGTTTTAATTTACTGCAATACAGATTACTTAAGAATGGAAAAAACAATTCACGAAAGAGACGAGGCCGTTCAACCTTCAGTGCTCGTCTGGTTCCTAGTAGCTGGTTGATCTCAAAGTCGCTTCTTAAAGAGCATGGCTAGGCTACCCATTCCATACCTTCACCATGCTCTGTTTAAAGTAGTGTCTTTCACCCTCTATCCTAAGTCGCATTTTCATTTGTAACTGTACTCAAGTCCTGGTTTCTGTGTGGCCAGGGGTGTAGTGATGGGGGGTCGCCCCCCCCCCCCCACTTCCTGGGCAGGGAGAGCACCGCTTTCGTACTTCACGTGTAGAATACTGAACTGTTTTGCTCCTATTAATATATGGAGATAGATATACATGTGTATAACCCATACAAATAAGCAAAGAATACAATAACCGTAAGAAGCCTTTGAGAGATAAATAATGAAAAATGTTTGAATATAGCGTGCCTGGTCTGGAACGACAGGTGTGAATAATGTAGAGAGGTGAAGGGGACCTGTATCAACGCTGTGCTGAGGTGTCAGCGTTTTACAGTTAGATGTAATAATTGGAACAGTTCTTATTTTTAGACCCATATATAAGAAATAACGTAGATAAAATAAGCTAAACATTTACTTAAAAGATAAAACTCAATCGGAACAAGCAAATGAAGGGTATCTGTGGCCTTGCACATCTTTTTTTGCAAACGGATGCACTTCTGTTGCTACTCCAATAGGACAGTGAGACGAGCTGATTCTGGACCAAACCATTCAATATATGAAAAGGGGGAGTGTTACGCATAGTATTAAAAATAATAATGTAGGCGCTTTAATCATGTGTGTATTAGTGTATGAAACTGGTTGTGAAAATATGTACAGTATTTGTGTATTTATTTATCTTTAATATAAAGAGCTGGAAGTCTAGTTGCGTTACAATAATTCCTCAATATCTGATTGTCTGAACTTGTAATCGATTGGTACACTTGTTAGCCCTTTCAAATACCGTAACTGATAGTGATAAACAGCATTCCAAAACAATGCTACTCCAGACTTCACAAAACTGGATACCCAGCATTGTACATACCCATTCTGTAGCTGAGGCAGTTAAATGACACACCTTGTGGAAAGCTGTAGTTATGTGAATCGCTAACAGCAAACAGTGGAGCATTTCCCTGCGGGCCAGTCAGCTTTGTAAAAATGCTAAATCTTTCCACGCGGTCCTTTTGAAGAGTGCATTTGCATTTTAAATGGCAAAAGGCATGATTACATGCGAGGGCCCCTCCCCCCCCCTTCCCGCCTCCCTCCCAAATGGAACTGACTCTTTTGGAGGAGCACAAATTTCAGACTTGTGTTCAAGGGAAAATGAATTGATTTATATTCAGTTATGATCTTGATGCACGTATTTACATGTCTGAGGGTTAGTGGTTTTCTGATGACGAGCTGTTTGTGTAATAATGCTGAGGAATTTTTTGTATTTCATACAAATAACTGCAGTGCCATTGCTTGGGGATTGTGGGGGAGCTTGGAGAATAAAGCTACTTGCATTGAAAACATGAACATGCTTTGTTTTCTTTAATAGTTCGCTCTTTAGAAATATGAGACCAGGTTGTGTGAGTGATTGTTTGTGCTACTGGTTTAGTACTGTATGCAAATCTACTACAACCTTTTTGTATTCTGAAATTTGTCAGATTATTTGGATTAGGGCTGCAACTATGTAATATTAATACAATCAATAATGATATCTATTCTTTTGGGAAAGTTGTACAGAGATAAACATTATTTTAAGATTTAAATATTCATATTAAAGTGTCTTGTTTAGCATGTTTCATATACTGTATATTTTCAGTCACTGAATTCGCCCCCCCTGTGCAACACCTATGGCTCAGTTGCATTGGTTTCCATGCATTGTATGAAGTTCACCTATTATTGCATACTACTATAAACATGCAGAAATGAGTACATGTCAGGGCTCCAGACTACGACTGAAATAGTCGCCAATGCAACTTAAAACCAGCATTGACCGTCTCCTTTAAAAAAAAAAAAAAACTTTAAAACACCAACAAGCAGACCTGTGTTTTTTTTTGTTTTTTTTTTCAGCCATTACGCTCATCCATAATATGTAAACACACCAACACTTTTAACGTCTTTGCATGTGTGAGAGACGAGAATTTGTTGTTGTTGATGCTGTTGCGCGGCAGCTTATGGACGGATTCAGTCGGTGAACCGACAGAAAGTGCCCCTTCGCGGCAAGAAAAAAAGAAGCAAGTGCTTCAAGAATTTCCCTGGTTACATTACAACATGTATTGTGAGTTTTGCACCAAAGCAGGGCCAGTTGTTGCAGGGAAAACTGATTTTATTTCTGGAACTAACCATTTTAAGAAAGAGTCTGTGAAGAAGCGCGGTGAAAGCAGAAAACACAGAAGTGCTAGGGACTACGTTATTGCAAAGAGTATGCCAACCCAGACACCAATAGCCAGATCAATGGTTCATGCTGCAGAAGTAAATGAAGAAAAAACATTTAGGGAATTTAAAAAAAGAAATTCTGTGCGGTTTACAGATTCTGAATATGAGTTGTGTAATCTTTGTATATCAGGGACATGCAACCCACGGCCCGTTTATTGTCTGACTGCGGCCCGATGGATTTATTCCATTTCACTTATGAATATATCGTAAATATTTTTTGTAACTTCGTTAACTTGCTTTTTCTCATTTTTCACATAAAAAGCAGCACACCGTTTTAAGTCGTACAGCAGAGTGTAATTACTTCTCATCAGCTTAAGTCTACAACTAATTTCATGAGTCTTCCTCTCCTTTCTCAAATGCACAAACCCGCTGCATTGAAAGAACCCATTCCCAACATAGGAGTCAGGCTTGTTGCTAGGGAGGTGACTTCACTGCCCTGTGCCGTTTACAACATTGCTACCTGGCTGCTATTGAATAACTCGTCAGCTAAAATAAAAACCGCTTCAGCAAGCAGATATTTAATTTGCTTTGTATCATTATGCAATGCGTGTGTATGTGGTAACAGTACAGGGTTCTCCCCAGGAATTCTGTACAGCTGGGCGGCAGAACATTATAGCCTGGAGCACTTTTAACGGAAAAATAAACTTGCCTTACCTTAAATATATATTACGACGAAGAATTTGAATAAGGTGTTGTCTTTTGTTGACTATATCTGGTTGCACTTTTCAATGTTATACATTTTCTTTTTCATTACTGTTTTTTATTATGGTAAATTACCGTGCTTGTTTAGACACTGCGATTTGGCTGGGGAAAGATAACGTAGGGTTATTGGAGTTCACACAAAAAACAGTATCTTTTCACTTCCTTTTTAGCTTAATTATTGAGCTTCATTTAAAATGGTTTTCTTTATATTAAGTTGCCAGGGCATTTTGTTAATGCACGTCTGTTTTTGTTTTTCGCTGTTCTACATTTTTTTAATGCAACTGTTCATTTTAACCATTTTTTTTTTTTTTTTTTACACAACAGTACTCACACACGTTTGGTCACCATCATAACTGTTGCATGAAACCGCAGTGTAATAATCCAGCACCTCTGCACTTAAGCATTTGTATGTCAGCTGACAACAGGTGATATCCCACCACGCATTTCTTCTTAAAGGCATACAGCCTCTATAAATGAACCTCCAATATCACTTACAAGCACCTGGCTACATAATCTTACGATATCACAACAAAAGGAATACGTTTTTTTTTTTTTTTGGTGCACATGTATAGCTATTATGTACTATATATCACCTTACAGCACAATAATACGACAAAAAATACTGAATACTGAAGTATTAGGCGGTGGATTGCGTCGATCACCGGCTTATTTTGACCCCCTGCATTCATTGTCAGTATTTTTGCTTTGAAAATAATTGGTTATTTTTTTAGCAAACATTTGTAACGTTTTAGCCTCCCGAAGTGCTTAACACAGAAAACCCGACCTTTGAACTCTCTGAATGATTAAATGTTGCGTCAAGACGTAACACAACTGTCGTGGTTGCAAGATTTCTTTTTTTAAAATATGGAGCGCCATTTGTGCCAAAACTATCCAGCCATTAATTTGTCAATTCATGAATTGGTCAATTTGTCCAGCAATTCGTGCATAAATTCGTCAATTCATACTGTAATTCATAAACGTATTTGTTAATTGATCTAATAATTAATTAATTAATTTGTCAATTCATTAATATGAAAGGCTGTACGGACCTGCAAGTTTCCAATCAACCAGACAAACTTCTCTGCAAACTTCCCAACAAACAGACAAACTTCCAACTGTCAATCTCGCACTGTGCCGAAAACACTGCAACCTTTCTAGCCAATGGGAGCACACACTAATATTTTAACCAATGAAAATCCAGCCTCACTCAAAACTGCTTCAGCCAATAATATTGCAGTTTATTAGAACGGGATAGGAAGTGATGTCTTTTAAAGAACCATCTCTTCAGACTTGAAGATAATTACATAGATACACAATTTAACCGTTTCTGCCTTTTTAAAATCCATCAGTTTTGTTCTGTGCTTCCTGTCTTGGAATACTAACTTCTAATGTTGTGTGTGTTTCATATTTAAAACAACTCCCCTTCCAGCACTGAGTATTAATTTGGTTTGATGTTTTCCTGTCACCCCTCTGTATCCTACACTCCATTCCTGCTTATTGTGTCTTCTCTCTATATTGAAAACACCCTGCTAAAACTCTCTAATGAACGAAAGCTGGCTTTCCTTATGAGGTCAGTGGCTTCAGTGGTGTCATCAGCGCTCTGTTGTCATGGTTACCAGAACCTTGTCTTCATTTTGAGGGTTTGACAATCCGAATCTGGTGATGTCACTTCATGGGGACAGGTTCTGAAATGTACATGAGAATTCATCGTGCTGGAAAGGAAGGCAAATGTGTTTGTTTACAGTTCATCTAGGAGAGATTTTGTTTTTGAAATTGTCTGTAGAGTTCCAAGAGCAATTTTTGTTTTAACCTCAATAACTGTTTCTTAAAAAAGGACTCCTTTCCAGTTGATATTATATACAAAGAATACATTTAACCAGATCCCTCTGAATTTGTGTATGAATATGATACATTTATTTAAGTTTAAAGTAAGCCTAAATTTAAATATTTAATGGTAATTGAAAATCAAAAACAGCATGTTTTCCTGAAAGTGTGTTATTGTGTTTAAATATATATATATATATATATATATATATATATATATATATATATATATATATATATATATATATATATATAGTTGTAGTCAAAAGTTTACATACCCCAGTGGAAATTTATAATTTCTACAAATTTCTCAAAAACAAATAATTATAGGAAAAAGCTTTTGTGGATGATGAAAAAAAGTTACAAGAGTTCCTCAAACACTTGCAATGACAAGTCAGTTTTGAAAAGATTGACTAAACTATTTTAAGTCTGATGATGATGAGTTATCAGGTTTCACAGCAGTACTGTATCAGTTGTGAATGAATCGCTGTTGTGCCAAGAAGGTGTTCTTTTAAGTGAAGTTCCTGTCCCTTTAGGCAGAGCATTTACAATGGGGAAAATCAGTTTCACCACAAGGGTGTTCTCTTAGCCGAAGTGTTCTCTTAGGAGGTGTTCCTATATGCGGAGACTACTGTATTATAAATTTTGTGGAATTTTGAAAAAAATAATACAAAAGAAAAATGGCAAAATACTTAACATATTAGTTTAACTCCACACTAGAGCCCTATAAAGGTCTAGGAAAGAAAACTTAAGATGCTAAACTGTTTAATAGCTTGGGGTAAAGTTACTTGGTACTGAGTTAAATGGGAAAATAGTATATATATAGTTTATATAGTAGACCCTTCATTTACATAGATACAGAGATAGATAGATAGGTAATGCCTTTTGGAGAAGGCAGCACATCTATTTAGACAGAAGCAAACAATAAAATTATTATTTTTTGTTTCATGTTTGTGTTTATTAATGTCTGTTATTGCATCTGGGTGTTTCTGAGAAAATGTATTTTCCAAAAATCGATGGTCAGCTCTTAAGAAAATCACTGGATGAGTGGAGTTTAAATGGGAAATCGAAACGTTCCCAGTCCACCGGCCAGTGTTTTTGTTGTAGGCCTAACCTGTGACATTTAAGCAGAAAAGACTATTTTGAAAAACACAGGAATTGATTTTCGAGTTGGATAAACAGACAAAGTGAGGGTTATGTGAGGGGAAATGCTGAAGAAACTCTTGAGTCGGCAGTGCCATGAGAAATGTATATTTTTGCATTCCCTACTCTGGAACTGTACAGGTAATCCTCTGGGGTCATACAAAACACTTTCAAATACCTGCCACAACACTGTCAATAGGGGTCGGGACTGTCGGATTGCCAATGGCAACTCTATGTGGCGACGAGTTTGAAACTTTATTTTCTGCAATAACTTTTCTTTGGGATCGCATGGGATACTTCAAATTTGAAATTCACGTGTGCTCTACGAAGATATCATTAAGATCTTCATTGCCTGATAGTTGGACCTGACTGTGATGCAGTCTTGTACAAGGGACCACACCTCTTATAGTGTCCACCATACCACCACTCGAGGTGCAAGCAGAAACACATTTCCTAATCCAATATCCGACCGTTAGTAATGGACAATAAACAATGCAGTGTGAGAACACTAGCATTCAAAAGAAAGAAGCAAAAATGTGTTGACACGAATACAACAGAAAATGTTGTTGTTAAACATTTTATTATTTTTTATTCTTTCCTAACATTTCTCATCACAAATAAAAAAAAAAAGTACAAAATAAGAACGTGTGTAGAAATGTCAAGGAAAGCACGTGCTTCTGGGTAGCTAGCTACGTGAGGCTCCAAATAGGGCACCAGGATAATTAGTCGATTAGCAAAGGTTAATTTGAGGCTGGCAGAATAAAACCATGGCAATCAATAACCAATTAAATGATTTCTATTGCTGTAGCTCTAACACCATGCTTTGGTTGAGCTCTGGTTTGGAGGGAAGAGAGAGTGGCCCTAGAGTCCCCTGTTTATTCAGGTCACCTATCCGATTTCTTTATTACTGTAGCAACATCAGGGTACTGTATTTCATTTTCTACCAAGCATGCAAGTCCTAATTTTCTGAATGTTCTATAAGATTTGTAATCAATTACCTGAATACATGTATACCTTGGTGTTCATCTCTAATACAGAGGACTGGTCAGCCAGAAAGAACATTAGCATGATGAAGGGCGGGATAGGTATAGGAACACATGCCACGCTTACAATTGTTGGGAAGTTGCAGGCACTAGGCGAAAGTTTGTCTACTTGAATTTCCTTATATTTATGATGAGTGTTTTTGAAGAACAATGGAAGGGAATCTAGCCTAAGCATCGCTTGTTTCCTGTTCTTGTGCAACATGCTGGAGTTACTGTAACTGCAATATACAGACAGACAAAATCCATGCTTTATTTAACCCTCGGTAGTGCTGAATTTAAAAATACCAACAGAAACCGAAACAGTGATAACATCGAAGACATCAAGAAAGACTTCCAGTTGAGGAGTTTGTTTTTGAATTTACTACATTTCTTTTTTTGTGTTTCGGGACTACAAGTATTCCATTTGACAAAAGGGTTCGACATTATACTGTGCTGACGCAACTTAATATAAATAAAGATGAATCAACTGAATATTTTCCTGCAGAATTTGAATTATTAAAAAAATAAATAAATAAAATAAATACGGAAAGATTACGATCCGACTTAATAATCCATATTGAACAGTTTAAATGAAAATGTTGTATTGCCGTGATGTACAGTCTTTTGTTCTATAAACAACAAACTGGATGACTGCTCGTGGAGTACCTCATCTATTCTTTATTATATAATAAAGATGGAAATGGTAGCAGGGACACAGTGGGGCTTGTCTATACAAACACAATCTGGAGGTTTATCTACTAATTTCCCGTTTGGAAGGCTGGCAGCCCCGCATGTATGTGTATCCATGTCAAGCAAAATACATTCTCACCTGCTGCAGCTGCTAGCTTAGGCTCCAGAAAAGGTTGTGTTTTAATTCTGAAAGGATCACGCTAAAAGCAGCTCATTAAAAAATTGAACTATTGTCCTATGCGCCCTTTCAAAATGAATGCCGCATTAAATGAGACTCGGCACATGAGAAAAGAAGGAGCTGATCTTCCTTCAAAGCCGCAGTGTGTGTGTGTGTGTGTTTAGACTCTTAAATAAGCATGTTGTGTGAATCTAATTAAATGTTTTTTTTTCCATCCACAGAGGGAAGACTGCTGCATGTGTTTTTCAGTTTTGTGTTTTGTGTTTTTTTATTTTGGTGATTCGGAAGCTCCCATTCACACTCCAAGCTGGCGATGTCAAGAGTGTCGAGTCCCCCTCCTCCCGCGGAAATGTCAAGCGGGCCTGTGGCGGAGAGCTGGTGTTACACGCAGGTAACTGCGGCTCTGTGTCTCTGCCTGCACAGAGCAGCAAGGCTTTTATTATTAGGGATAGTTCAAAATACCTTTCATGTTTGTATTTCCCAATTTTGCACCTCTTTCATAAGTCTTCACCGAGCTTTTATCATACACTTCTAGTCTCCTGTAGACGTTTCGGATTGCAGTTGGCTATAATCCGAGAAACTCTTCATTTTCTCAACCTTTTGTATTTAGTACGACCTATTCTGTGATTATAAGGACCATCTGGGTTGTGTTTTTGCCCAGAGTTCAGAAGCATTTCTTCAGTTCTAGTTGTAGACATATATATGTGTGTGTGTGTGTGATGTGATGCAGTCATCTAAAATGTCTTTGAATCAGATGGCTTGTATCAGATATTACCTGTTGACATTAACATTGAAACGCACCACTCGTCTTTACAAGCTGTATTCTGTGATTGTCTATAAATGTATAGATGTCCAGTAGAAGTGTATCTTTTCACTACTTTTAATCACAGGACATATGAATGAAAAATATATTTTTTCACATATTAATATATTAATATTTGATCTGATATGATATACCGCTTTATGCTACCGGGATGCTTTGTTCACTAAAGCTTCCATTTCTTGTTTTTGCTTAAATTGACAAAACCAAATGCAAAAGGTGGGTTTGGTGGCCACAGTTCACAGACAGTTAATTAGAAGCAATTCTGACATCAGAACAATGTAGATATTAGCCATGAATTAAAAAAATAACAAGGAAATTGAGGAAGGAAATCGCATTTATAATAATAAAATGTTACTTTTGTGTTTGTTTTTTGTAAAAACGTGTTGTCTGTGGTTGGCTTCTGAAGAGATTAATGCTATTTTGATGTTACTCAGTGCCTTGTTCCCTGTCTGCCTGCACAGATTAAAGTGGTAAAGTTTTCCTACATGTGGACCATCAACAACTTCAGCTTCTGCAGGGAGGAGATGGGGGAGGTCATCAAGAGTTCAACATTCTCCTCTGGAGCTAACGACAAGTTGAAATGGTACGTGAAGGGGCTTGTGCTTTAGGAAGGGGCTGAAGGCATGAGCGCGCATTTGCCATGTTGTTCGTTTAACCTCCAGTATTAGTATCAGTAATGGGGACAATGACTGTTTGCGCTTGCCAGGCATAGGAAGTTACTCCTAGTCTACGTTCATGGAGTCTTCTGTTTTATAAAACAAGTACAGTGTGTAGAAAAATGTTTAATCCTAAATTAACTCTTTAGCTATTTTTGCCTGTTATTTATTTATTATTATTTTTTTTTTACTGTTAGATCTGTGCCTATAACTATTTTAACTATAAAGGTTGCAGGTACATGTCATACATGAAATGAAATGTGCACGCACACACTTGGCTTACATAAAAAAAAAAAAAAGGGAAATAGTCTAAGACTCAACCTGTTTAGTACAGATAACAAAAACCACAGAAAAGGAGAAACACTTTTTAGAACAACTCAGTGGTTCTGTCATTGGATTTAAATATATGCAAGGTAGATTACAAAATTAGATTTGGTTTAAAAAGAAAATACTTTCATTGCACGAGAATCCCAGAACCTTCTGAAAACGTACAGCAGGGAAGCCAATCTGTCTTTTGTTCATTTAATGTTGAGCGGTTTGAAGACGTCTCTTTTGTTGATGAAGGCTGTTTTACAAGCCATCTGCTGTGAAGCTTTCAGACTTGCTGACTCGATGCTCTGCCAACAGGTGTCTGCGAGTGAACCCCAAAGGGCTGGACGAGGAGAGTAAAGACTACCTGTCTCTGTACCTGCTGCTCGTCAGCTGTCCCAAGAGCGAAGTGCGAGCCAAGTTCAAGTTCTCCATTCTCAACGCCAAAGGGGAGGAGACCAAAGCCATGGGTAAGTTGCCCTGGAGTATGAAAGCAGTAACAGGGTGTTCAGATATGGTCCAATATCCGCACGCCTAAGGGTGCAGTTCATCACGAGAAGAAGCAGAGTATCTGTAAGCAGCCTAGGCCTGCGGAGCGTGTTTCCATGCTTGCCCCCTCTCCCTGCCCCAGCCCTACCAAAGTGAATGGGTTGTCAAGTGAATCGGGCAGAATGGTTCTAAAAGTTCCAAGCTGTGCTGGTACGGTGAAGCAGATTGAAACACTTGTTAGCCAGTGAGATAGCGCCCTCGATTCTTGCCATTTTTTTTAGTGTCACTTAGCTTAGGGGATATCCACACATGCTGATGTGGAGTGCTGATTTTTAGTACTGGCACACAAGAGGCCATAGGAAAACATTTATGCTTTAAAGAAAATAATGCCAATATGGGGTGTTGTTGAAGCCCATATGTGCTCATCACTTGGTTTATTAACTACTGGCTGAAGTACCCAGCGTTGCCCGGGGAAATTCAATATTTTAATATTTCATGCGTGACAAACTGGGGAACGGTAGCCTTATGGTTTGCTATAAGTTACAAATCTTGGGTGTCGCACAATGCGCTCGGACCCCTTTCCTTTTCTTAACTATTTTTTTTTGGTTTTTGCCATTTTTAATTTGTT
This sequence comes from Acipenser ruthenus, assembly GCF_902713425.1. NCBI lineage: Eukaryota > Metazoa > Chordata > Actinopteri > Acipenseriformes > Acipenseridae > Acipenser > Acipenser ruthenus. The sequence continues at coordinate 11,946,964 of NC_081221.1, forward strand.
TTTAATGTGTTCTTTTTATTATAATTTTTTTGGTTTTGTGTGTTTCTTTAATTTGAGATACATGGCTACTGTAGTGATCCAGCAATGGGGTTACTAAGTAAAGTACCCCGTGGGTCAAAATTTGGAATGCAAACATAGCCTTTGACCTCCCCCTGGATGAAAGAGGAGGTCATGCAAAGTTTGGTTGCACTGGCTCCTGCGGGGTCCGAATGCTTAAAGCAACAGACAGACAGACAAACTTTCTTCTTTATATATTAAGATGAGCAGCGATAAAGCTGTATGTTTTGAAGCCTCAGCTCATATATTCAGAGTGGTATTATTAAGTGATTTAATTGCTGAGGTTCTTTGTTTTCATTGTTTTTTTTTATTGTCAGGTTTTGCCACTTAATGCGGTAACAGGCATACAGTGGTGTGCACATTTATTAGAACACCAAGATTTGTAATTGATATTCTTTATATACCTACTTGCATGAAAAACTCTGGTTGTGAGAATTTCAATTTCCGGTCAGTAATCAGTGATATAGAAACAAAAGACAACTCATGTGTGAAAATGTTAGACCACGTTGTGTTTTAATTAGGCATCTTTAATTAGGCATCTAAAAAGTCTCATGCATTTAACAATTTTGGCTGTGTTCCTTTTCTCGTACTATTTTAAATTAATTGCATGCGTGGTCTATTAAAGCCATGAATTAAATAAGTCGATCATTAATTTGCCTGTTTCGATAACACCGTTGCAGTGGTTTGATTTCATATGCACAGCAAATCAAAACAGAAGCAATGGTAAACAGGAAAGCTAATTAGTCGAGCGCTGGTGTTAGACATGATCAGTACTATGCTACACTCTGTGTGTTTCAACTGGTTAAAGACAACAACTACATTTCATATTATTGCATGGAGCAGCAAAACCTTCGCCTTCACTGTTGCGCAATGACCAATTTCAATGAATAAATATGTTACTCTAAAAGTAAAGTGCTGTATTACAGTATTTCAAAAATAATTAAAAAGCAGCAATCCATAACTGAAATCATACTGTATATACAGTAGACCCCTGTTAATCTGTGCAGATTGGGACTGATTTGATCTTGAATTACTGAAAAACATTAGCTGAAATTGAGTTTACTGTTTGGGAAATCCCTGGGCTATTAATTGAAAACTCGAAAAATTCAATGATACAAACAGAATACAATGTCCCAACAATGGTCAAAATATGTACTGTACATAATCAGCGTTGTTCAGAGGCAGAGAGAGCTGGTTTAAAAAAGTCACTGGTCTTGCTCTGTCTTTAAATGTCGTAACTGCTCTTCATATTAAGACTGCCAGGCTAAGTCTGCTTTCTGCTCGCTTAGGTGTCACTGGTTTCAGGAACTACAATACAGCACTGCCCGTTGGCTTGAACTATACTGTACTCAGTTTAATTGAATTCAATTGAATGATGACGGTCCGCTTCCCTGTCTGTCAGTTCTGTGTGTGAGGTGATTACGTCACTATAGTGTAGTGGTTAGGGCGTTTGGCTTGCACGTCAATGATAGGTAGATTGAATTTATTTATTTATTTTTTTAATATTAATTATACTTTTATACTAACATAATTTAATAGTTTTGTGCTCATGAGTGCGAACATCCAAAATGCTAACAGTGTGTTACATTTTATATATTCAATATTGTAATGGCTGTACTAAAATTAAACGTCCTCTCTTTAAAACTATCAGCTATTACATTTTGCTGTGAGAGATGGTACAGCTATGGCCACAACATTTGCATCACCTACATTTTGGATTGAGACAATAAAAAAAATAAAAATAACTAAACTAAATTAACGTAATTTAGATGTTTTATTTAACATCACGTAATCAAAGAGAACGATATCGGCTACTCTGTCACAAGCATTAATACCCTGTATCTTTTTAAACAAGGGATTTAGAGGAGCTAATAGAAGCTGAATCTCAAAACAATAATTGTGTGAATATAGTAATTGTTACAGCTGTGTATAAAGGCATTTAAAACAGGATTCATTTTCTGACTTTTTACATATCTGCCCTTTCTTTGGTCCCACCGCAGTCAGATACGCAACTGATTACTGTGTGTGTGTATTATTATTATTATTTGTTTATTTAGCAGACGCCTTTATCCAAGGCGACTTAGAGACTAGGGTGTGTGAACTGTGCATCAACTGCAGAGTCACTTACAACTACGTCTCACCCAAAAGACGGAGCACAAGGGGGTGAAGTGACTTGCTCAGGGTCACACCATGAGTCAGTGGCTGAGGTGGGATTTGAACCGGGGACCTCCTGGTTACAAGCCCATTTCTTTAACCACTGGACCACACAATAATATATCTACAGTGCTCCCTCGCTATAACGCAGGTCTTGGGGGGGACACACGATATTAGCGTTCTAACCGAAGAGCGTTATAAACAGGGGGAGGGGGTGGGGGGTGCCACGGGACACACAACAATACACATCTGACTAAAATACAAAATACGGTAACACCCTCTCTATAATGCACATATATAGTGAAGCAAAAATTTAACTTTCCGTGAATTAAGCATGCATAAAGTACCAGTAAGCGACGCTATATTTTTTACAAAAAAAAAAAAAGGTAGCACTCCCACTTGTGGATCATTTTAATTAGCAGTTTTTAAACTATAAGTAGCCTGGCTAAGAGGCAGTCGCGAGTTCAGTTCGAAGCGACAGACTAGCAAACCAAGTACAGGTTGGGAGAGGGGAAGAAGCCATGGGATCACCCCAGGTTTGGCTACCAGAGCAGGGCTGAAGCGAAGCTGAAGCGTCTCGTCTCCCGGAGAAAGCTACAGCTCCTCTTGTAGCAAAAAAATAAATACATTAGGAAAGATAACCACGTAATAGGCCTAATATTTATTAAGTTATCAAAATAGAGACAGAAACAGAAGTTAGACTGAGAAGTTGTTTACAGTTTGAACAACACAGGTACTGTATTTACTGTAGAGATATTGCATGAATCACTAGTATAGGGAATTGGGGAACATGCTGTAGGAGCGTTGTATCCAAGGCACATGTTATAATCGAGAGTCTTGTAGCGAGGGATCACTGTGTGTATACAGTGCCTTGCGAAAGTATTCAGCCCCCTTGAACTTTGCGACCTTTTGCCACATTTCAGGCTTCAAACATAAAGATATGAAACTGTAATTTTTTGTGAAGAATCAACAACAAGTGGGACACAATGATGAAGTGGAACGAAATTTATTGGATATTTCAAACTTTTTTAACAAATAAAAAACTGAAAAATTGGGCGTGCAAAATTATTCAGCCCCTTTACTTTCAGTGCAGCAAACTCTCTCCAGAAGTTCAGTGAGGATCTCTGAATGATCCAATGTTGACCTAAATGACTAATGATGATAAATAGAATCCACCTGTGTGTAATCAAGTCTCCGTATAAATGCACCTGCACTGTGATAGTCTCAGAGGTCCGTTTAAAGCGCAGAGAGCATCATGAAGAACAAGGAACACACCAGGCAGGTCCGAGATACTGTTGTGGAGAAGTTTAAAGCCGGATTTGGATACAAAAAGATTTCCCAAGCTTTAAACATCCCAAGGAGCACTGTGCAAGCGATAATATTGAAATGGAAGGAGTATCAGACCACTGCAAATCTACCAAGACCTGGCCGTCCCTCTAAACTTTCAGCTCATACAAGGAGAAGACTGATCAGAGATGCAGCCAAGAGGCCCATGATCACTCTGGATGAACTGCAGAGATCTACAGCTGAGGTGGGAGACTCTGTCCATAGGACAACAATCAGTCGTATACTGCACAAATCTGGCCTTTATGGAAGAGTGGCAAGAAGAAAGCCATTTCTTAAAGATATCCATAAAAAGTGTCGTTTACAGTTTGCCACAAGCCACCTGGGAGACACACCAAACATGTGGAAGAAGGTGCTCTGGTCAGATGAAACCAAAATCGAACTTTTTGGCAACAATGCAAAACGTTATGTTTGGCGTAAAAGCAACACAGCTCATCACCCTGAACACACCATCCCCACTGTCAAACATGGTGGTGGCAGCATCATGGTTTGGGCCTGCTTTTCTTCAGCAGGGACAGGGAAGATGGTTAAAATTGATGGGAAGATGGATGGAGCCAAATACAGGACCATTCTGGAAGAAAACCTGATGGAGTCTGCAAAAGACCTGAGACTGGGACGGAGATTTGTCTTCCAACAAGACAATGATCCAAAACATAAAGCAAAATCTACAATGGAATGGTTCACAAATAAACATATCCAGGTGTTAGAATGGCCAAGTCAAAGTCCAGACCTGAATCCAATCGAGAATCTGTGGAAAGAACTGAAAACTGCTGTTTACAAATGCTCTCCATCCAACCTCACTGAGCTCGAGCTGTTTTGCAAGGAGGAATGGGCAAAAATTTCAGTCTCTCGATGTGCAAAACTGATAGAGACATACCCCAAGCGACTTACAGCTGTAATCGCAGCAAAAGGTGGCGCTACAAAGTATTAACTTAAGGGGGCTGAATAATTTTGCACGCCCAATTTTTCAGTTTTTTATTTGTTAAAAAAGTTTGAAATATCCAATAAATTTCGTTCCACTTCATGATTGTGTCCCACTTGTTGTTGATTCTTCACAAAAAATTACAGTTTCATATCTTTATGTTTGAAGCCTGAAATGTGGCAAAAGGTCGCAAAGTTCAAGGGGGCCGAATACTTTCGCAAGGCACTGTATATAAAATATAAAATATTTTAAAAAATAATAATTTTATAGTCTTTGTCTTATTTGTCCTGTTTAGTTCTTGTGTACTCATTTATTTTGATCACATACAGTGGTTCATTGAGTGAAGTGACAATTAATTAAATCAATCCGATGAAAAAACAAAGATGAGTTTTGTTAACAGTAAAATGCTGATGTTTTGTTTTGGTGAGTGAATGAACTTGTATCATTCAGTGGCCTGTCTCAAAAGGTGGCTTTCATTTTGTATTGTTTACCAGGGCCATGTTTGAAAGAATGATGTCATTCTCTGTTGAGCTGAGAGTGGCAGTCTGATCACAAGAAGAGATATGTTAGCTCAAGCCTCAGTGGGGTTTGTATAATGCAGCGACGAATATTCAACAAGCAAATGCTTTCGGTGGCCAAAATGACCATGTGCGTCATCGTTCACACAACAGAATTTATAAATGATTTTCAAAAAGATGCCATGCAAAGGAAAGCAACGCCTAAATGACGTGTAAAAAAAATACCACCTTCCATTGCACAGAAGAGTGTTTCTTTCTTTTCTTTAGCAGGGCATTTGATGGGGTACCTGGTTTTACCTGAGATTTTTTTTATTATTTTTTTTATTTTACTGTAATACAGTATACATAATACTTTTGTTTTCCAGCTAATTAGAAATTAAATAGTATTTGAGGAAAATGCATGTGTATCCCAGCACTAGTATCTGAATGTTTGTTGGGCGTGTAATGTATGGGTTGCTGTCAGATGATTTGAGGTAGCTTTGATGGATTGTAGTTGAATGCTGTATGACTAGTTTGTTCATTTGTTGTCTAGAAGCAGCAAGTAAACCGGATTCCTGTGACCTTTTTATTCTCCATGCTGTCAGATTACATTCCATTACCTATGTTTTATGGCACCTCAAGTAGCAAATGAATTGCCATAAAAGCAAAAGAATTGAGTGTTTCAAGGACTTGTATTGGCATCAGCTTCAACGCAGAAATGATAGAGGGGCTGGGGAGCATGGTGGATTAATGCAGAGGTTTAGGTCTTATTTTAGTCCTGATAGGTTTTTATTTTATATATATACAGTACTGTGCAAAAGTTTTAGGCAGGTGTGAAAAAATGCTGTAAAGTAAGAATGCTTTCAAAAATAGACATGTTAATAGATTATATTTATCAATTAACTAAATGCAAAGTGAGTGAACAGAAGAAAAATCTAAATCAAATCCATATTTGGTGTGACCACCCTTTGCCTTCAAAACAGCATCAATTCTTCTAGGTACACTTGCACAAAGTCAGGGATTTTGTAGGCATATAGTCAGGTGTATGATTAAACAATTATACCAAACAGGTGCTAATGATCATCAATTCAATATGTAGGTTGAAACACAATCATTAACTGAAGCAGAAACAGCTGTGTAGGAGGAATAAAACTGGGTGAGGAACAGCCAAACTCAGCTAACAAGGTGAGGTTGCTGAAGACAGTTTACTGTCAAAAGTCATATACCATGGCAAGATTGAGCACAGCAACAAGACACAAGGTAGTTGTACTGCATCAGCAAGGTCTCTCCCAGGCAGAAATTTCAAGGCAGACAGGGGTTTCCAGATGTGCTGTCCAAGCTCTTTTGAAGAAGCACAAAGAAACAGGCAACGTTGAGGACCGTAGACTCAGTGGTCGGCCAAGGAAACTTACTGCAGCAGATGAAAGACACATCATGCTTAGTTCCCTTCGCAATCGGAAGATGTCCAGCAGTGCCATCAGCTCAGAATTGGCAGAAAACAGTGGGACCCTGGTACACCCATCTACTGTCCGGAGAAGTCTGGTCAGAAGTGGCCTTCATGGAAGACTTGCGGCCAAAAAGCCATACCTCCGATGTGGAAACAAGGCCAAGCCACTCAACTATGCACGAAAACACAGGAACTGGGGTGCAGAAAAATGGCAGCAGGTGCTCTGGACTGATGAGTCAAAATTTGAAATATTTGGCTGTAGCAGAAGGCAGTTTGTTCGCCGAAGGGCTGGAGAGCGGTACACGAATGAGTGTCTGCAGGCAACAGTGAAGCATGGTGGAGGTTCCTTGCAAGTTTGGGGCTGCATTTCTGCAAATGGAGTTGGGGATTTGGTCAGAATTAATGGTCTCCTCAATGCTGAGAAGTACAGGCAGATACTTATCCCTCATGCCATACCATCAGGGAGGCATGTGATTGGCCCCAAATTTATTCTGCAGCATGACAACGACCCCAAACATACAGCGAAAGTCATTAAGAACTATCTTCAGCGTAAAGAAGAACAAGGAGTCCTGGAAGTGATGGTATGGCCCCCACAGAGCCCTGATCTCAACATCATTGAGTCTGACTGGGATTACATGAAGAGAGAGAAGCAACTGAGGCTGCCTAAATCCACAGAAGAACTGTGGTTAGTTCTCCAAGATGTTTGGGCCAACCTACCTGCCGAGTTCCTTCAAAAACTGTGTGCAAGTGTACCTAGAAGAATTGATGCTGTTTTGAAGGCAAAGGGTGGTCACACCAAATATTGATTTGATGTAGATTTTTCTTCTGTTCACTCACTTTGCATTTTGTTAATTGATAAATATAAACTATTTTCTATTTTTGAAAGCATTCTTACTTTACAGCATTTTTACAGCATTTTTTCACACCAGCCTAAAACTTTTGCACAGTACTGTGTGTATATATATATATATATATATATATATATAGTCATCGCCAATGGTTTTTACCCCGGTTTACTCCCCAATCTGGAATGTCCAATTATTATTTTTATCCCAGTTCATCGCTGCAACCCCCCGGGAAGCGGAGGCTGAAACACGCGTCCTCCGAAACGTGAATAAAATAAAAACATAGAGACAGCTGCAAATGTTGTGCACTGTATAACATACACTAAAACGTTGATTCTCTGGTAAACTGGCCGGTTGTGTGTAGTACTCTTGTGCTCTGTTGCAATGGAAACTCTCTCAATCTTTGTTATTTACAATACAGTGCCTTACTGTATACATTCTTAAGTGTAAAGGGGTTGGATTGTATTTTTGAGGTTTCTAGATTTGTGGAAACTCATATAAACAATTTCCCAGTTGTAATTTAGCTATCCAAACACCCCCTGGTCCCATTTAGTTTGGTTAATCTGTTCATTAATTATTCATTCTCCTCTCTTTAAAACATCACAATAGTTTAGCTCTCTTCTATGTTGGTCGGCAAGTTATGGTTAAACTTCTGAAATGCTTTGACACATGTTTTGAAAAAATAATTTTCAACTGAAGACAATGAGTAAGACTAGTTGAATAAGAATGTAACATTTGTCCTAGTGTAATAAATCCTGCTAAGGATGGATGTGGATCTAAATAGAGGCTCTGTCAGTGTTTGCGTGTGTCTCGTAAATTTTTACTTAAATCTAGAAAAGTGCGTGTTAGAAATGAAAAGTTTAACTGAACAGTGCTGCAGTGGATGGAGAAAGTGATTTTTTATTTTATTTTAAGGACTACAGCCGTTCATATTTCACAGCCGTCACCAAAATTATGTTTAAATCTCTTCTCGGGAGAGGCTGTGAGTGGCAGGTTGTCAAGTTTTTTTTGTAGGGAAGCTCGCTTGCATAGCGCCTGCCTGAATTTAGTCCTAACTCTTCATTGCGAAGACAGTTATATGGTACATACTGGAATAACTGTTTCAATATGGCCTTCACAGCATTATAAAGCTAAAATGTGAAAAATGATATCTACAAACACCAATTTAAAAGCAGCAATAAAAATGAAAAAGGAATATTACATGCAAGTATCAATTTGCAATACCAATCTGATGGTAACATTGAAATGCAGTAAACGTGTCTGCTCTGATATCTGAGCCCTGTTTCCTGGAGAAAGCTCAGCAGGGAAGACGCCACTGCTTTCCAAATGAAGGGGGTGCTGCTTCTGCACAGATTCATGCCTGGATCGGATCAGGAGGAATGGGTAAGGGTTTGTTAGGATGTCTGTAATAATTGTGCATAATTATTTAAATTGCTGGCCTAAGCTACTGTAGTCAAATGTGTACACAACATTGCAACATGATTTGCAGTTGATGTTGTTTTAACATAGTTTCCTAAAGGTAAGGACGTAAGAAATCTTGGATCCCTCTAACCTAGTTCCTCTGTCCTATGCCACGTTCCCATCATCACTATGAAACCTATGCTGTGAAATATCAACTCGTTCCACTATCAAACTGGGGTTCCATCTGCAACCTGACATTACACACAAGTCAAAGATCACCTTTATGTTTCACGTTTTTGTATTTCTACTATTTATAAATTGCCAACCTCCAATGTTTGACAGTATAATATATTCACAGCCCCCTACGTGTTTATTTTCTGCAGTCAGGGAATTAAACCCTTACCCATAACACTCCAGTGCAATGGACGTTAGCTTCCCCCATCAGCGTCAGTTGAAGAGGTTGAGTTCTGTCAGTCCGAATCCTAATTGAAATACATTTGATCTCAGTCTGGTGCTGATGGAAGTGAACAAGCCTGGTTTCAAATTGATTTCAAGTCAATCCCAGTTTTCCAGCCTGGGTTCCAAACACCATAGAGACAACTGTTTTCCATCACTGTGCGGTTTTCCAATTGCTCTTCAATTGGATTTCCATTTGCTTCAATGACAGACTCCATTCCTGGCAATACGCTTTTAAAGCTGCATTTCTCTTGTTTGCATAAATAAGCTGTACAAGGTTTATGTGCGGTTTGATGGCTAGCAAAAATGGTCTGTGTTGGAATCTAAGAGCTTCCTTTTATACAGCGAAGATGAAAATTACCTCAACTTTATGAAATAAGGGGAGTTTAGTGTCTCCTATTAGCCTCGATGGAAGTTGAGACAGTAATGTGCACTAGGGGTGTGACTCTTCATTGTGTATTGATGAATCATGATACTGCATGATATATTGTATTATAATAGAGGTATGTATTGTTTGTATTGTAGTTTATCAAATGGTTCTTGAATGAAGAATACATGTGCTTTTTAGACGGTATGAATACTATCTCATTTAATCATTTTTTTTTTATGCTTTGGCCTCTGGAGGAGAAAGTTCAGTCCTGCCGGTGTCCCCCTGAGCTCACCAGGCTTCTGGTTAATAGGGTCTGCTGTAGCACGATGAGGAGAATGGTTTTGCCCCCCTAACCTGCAGGAGCGCCAGAGCCAATGCAATGCTCCCTCTGGAATTAATCTTTGTCTTTTAACAAAATAGTCCACCATTAAATAATCACTTGATCTTATTCTGCATCGTACAAGTATACCATCAGGACCATCGCTTGTATTGTGGTGCATATTGTATCGCGACCTGCATATTGTGATACATATCGTGTTGAGTATCATTAGACCCAAAGCACATCATCTGGCTCCCATTTCAGCGTTAATAACTACTATTTTTCTCCTGGCTCCCAGTTCTGATCTCTAACCACTGTGCCCCATGCCTCTTCACTGACTTCTATAAACTGCTACGGTATCTGAATTGTTGAAGAGTGAAACGCTGATGCAGAGTTTTCCGACCCAGTTGATAGACTAGAGGCCATTTGTCTCCTATAATGGAGACAGATATACTGACAGAATGAGACAGACATTGCAGACTGAACCTTATTCTAGTGTTCAGTTCAACACATTTTTCTTCCAGGGTATTTTAGCAGCATCCCTTGGGTCTTTGTCATCCTATTTCCCAGCAGACTGGAAGAATCAGTCCTGGGAGAACTATCTGACAGCTTGGAGAACAAGAATATTGATTTACAGGATTTATTGAAATTGATTAAAAGTATAGCAGCATTGAGACCGCGGTGCCTATCTATCAAAGCTGTTTACTCCTCCAGAATGCAATTTACACCATTTTCTTTTGTGGATGGAAAATAAAACTGCCAATGTGACTTAAAAAACAACTTATAAGGTTAATTTTAGGACTGTAATTGAATTCCACTAGATTTGTATCATAAATGTAACATTGCTGGTATGTTTTCCTTTGGCCAGTAAAAAGTTATGAAATGCTGATCCAAGTAGATCAGCCTAGGGTTGTCACAGTAATAGATTATTGTGATATTATGAATTTAATTTTGTTGTTCTGAAAAGATTTTACTCTAATCGTATTATCTGCAATAATCACACTCCTGACAGTCCTCTAAAGCTACAAAGGAGCAATGCCACTGCCACCGAGATGTTGTGTTCATCATCACTGCCACGAAACGGCATCAGAAAATGACTAGTACATTCCAAACACTTTTGGGGGAAAGAACAGGGTTTTTTTATTATTATTATTTATTTTAAAAAGCCAAGAAGCAAAAAGCAGACCAAGAAAAAAAAAAAATGTCAGAGCGACCTAGTGGGAGTTGAAACATGATTTAAGATCATCATGATTGTCTTGATAATTTGTATCCAATAATCTGTAATTGAAAATGTCCTTATTGTCCAACCCTACCAGAGAGGAAAGCAAACTTCATTTGGGTCCTTTTCAGCTGGTCGCTTGACCCGCTGACTGCTGCAAGAAGTAGACAAGTTGCTTTTTTTCTCTTGCTTATCCCAGTCAGTGGAAATGCTTGCCAGGCAATGATTAAGCTCCCTGTTGAAATAGAAGACAAGATGTGCAAGAAGTATTGTAACAGGCTGCTCTCTCTTACTCTACAAGCAGACCCCATGGCAAACCAAGCTAATAAATACCCACAGTGAATTGCAATGGTGTGATTTGTGGCACAGCTCAGTAGTATTTTCTGACCTGTGTATTAGACTACAGCTGTCCAGCTTGTTTGGCTGAAATAGCCATTCAAAAAAAAAAAATCTATCTATGTATCTATGTATCTATCTATCTATCTGTAAAATATACACAGGTAGTGGGTAAATGAGGGACACCAAGTATATTGAAAGCAAGGGCTTCCACACAGGTGTGGCTCATACGTTAATTAAGCAAATAACATCCCAGCATGCTTAGGGTCATGTATAAAAGTGCTGGACAGGCCCGGTTGCCTATAATTATGGCTAGCATGGCTGCAAGAGGAGACCTCCGTGACTTTGAAAGAGGGGTGATTGTTGGGGCGCGTTTGGCAGGAACTTCCGTGACCAAGACAGCTAAACTTGCTGATGTTTCACGCGCAATGGTGTCTAAGGTGATGTCGGCATGGAACTCCGAGGGAAAGACATCATCAGCAAAGGGCAACAGTGGTCAGAAGCGCATACTCCAGGATTGTGATATCTGTGTATTAATTCGAAGTGCAAGGCAAAAGAGGCGAGCAACTGCAGATCAATTGACTGCAAATTTCAACCTGGGGCGCGAGCAGCCAGTTTCATCAAAAACGGTCCGCCGAGAACTCCACAGAGCAGAATACCATAGTGGCCCAATGTTTTGCTGCTATATTTGTATTCAGACTTGCGTGTCAAATATCACAGGCAAGATGGGGGAACGGCTGATTATAGCAGTGCAGAATATCCTGTTCTTTATGATAAGAAGCACAAGAAATATCTCGATAAAGAATACAAACAGAAATGATGGGAAAATATGAGGAAATCGAAAAGTAAGCACTATTGGTATGTTAAAATAAACATACTGTTTTGACTACAGGTTTTCGTTAAATGTCTGGGTGTAGCTTCTAGAAAGTGCCATGAGATACCGTGGGCCATTATATATATTCCACGCACAGTTGAGATACCCATCCTATAGCTGTATTCTGTGGTTGTGAAGGAGTCGCCGGTAACAAGGTATCTGTGAGAAATAAAACAAATTTAAAAAAATGATTGCGTTTGGTAATCCCTGTCTGTACGTCAAATTTTGTTTTGTTGCCAGTAACATTGTTTGAGATTATTTGTTACCAATACAGCGGCTGATCTGACACTCCGACAGTCTCCCAGTCACTCACTCATGCTCCTTTTTTATTGGCACCCCTGTTTTGATTTTTGTTTTTGCAGTGAATTTTGCATTTTTTTTTGCAGCGATTTACGCTCAAGTGTGAAAGGTACTATTTAAGTCCATAGGTTCGTTTTTTTTGTTTTTTTTTAACAGCAAATAAACACTATATAATGTGAATAGCCCTTAAATAATTGAATGAAAAATAAAGATAATTATTCTGCTCATTAAACATGTTTAAACACAGTTCTGTTGCATTTTGACCGCCACCAAAGAGAAAGTGCAGTTTATTCAATCCGATTAATATCCTTACACCGTCCTTCACCTTTCAATGAAAAGATCCATATTGTGGAGCTCAATAAGCCAGCTCTGTGTTAGAAAAGAAACCCAAACATCATTATGCCTCCACCATATTAGCCTATTAAAATCATTGATTGTCATTGTGTTTGGAGGGCAGACATTTCTTTTTATAATCAACCTATCGCAATGAGCTATGAATGAAAGTAATTAAATAACAATAAACAAATGCTTTCATCAAGCAAGTGGTTCCAGACCGACAACAATAACTGACAACAGTATGCAAGAGATGTCTGGTTTAAGCAATATTAAAACAATTACTGCATCATTTATTATAATTAAGGAAAGCAGGCTGGTCTGTGCAGTACATGTTTCATTTGGAGACAGTTGCATTTTCAGCATTTGTTTTGCCTGACAGGGAGGACGTTCTGCTCCGCTGGGGGAACGCTGCACAAGCCCGGCACTGGCAGATGCAGATGGTCCTCCATGGACTAAATATTTGTTGGCATCAAAAAACTAGAGTGAGTGACTAGAGTGATGAATCCAACATTGACCATTCATGCAGAAATGACCAAATAGGAAATTTGCATTACTGTGTTTCCAAGCTTGCTTATGAGTGACACAAAAATAGAAAATGTGTTATTCCCATTGAAATTGTTCTTCCTGTAGTTATTGTTTAAACGTGTTATATGGGGTGGTGGATCCTTCACATGTACTCCTCTTTTTTAAAATAATAATAATAATAACAACAAAAAAGAAGTTTGGAAACAACAAATGATTTACAGCAAGCCTAGGGATGGGGATTGTATTGCCCATGTTTCCTCTCAGACCCTTTACTTACTAAATATATTAGTATCCCTCAATATTTTAATGAGCAAGACATCTCGCAGGTACAATGGCACCCCGAAATATTCTCCTTTTTCTAATAAAGCAGTACAACTGGGGATGCAGAGTTTATTCAACAGACTACTTGCTCACTAAATATCTTGGTATCTCTGAATAGATCATTGTCTCCTCTTTAAAAATATGCTAGGGATTTTAATGAGCAATTCGTCTCACAAGTTCAGTGGTACTATAATATGATTAATTTACTAACAATGTTGAATGGCTATTTAGTAAGGGGTCAGAGTGAGGGGAAAATAGAGTCCCCACCCCTGGTCTTGCTTTTAAATCATTTGTTGTTTCCAAACTTTTGAACATTACAGTGTATACTTTTGCTGTTCTTGTGAGAGAGAAGTCTTCAAATAATATACATAAAACATCTACATTCACTGCAGTTTCTTTCTTGTTCATGGTTTGCTTATTTCTCAGTCCCGGTTTTTAAAAGGAGGACCACCAAACAAAAATGTGTTCGCACCTCTGCTCTAAAAAATATAATTTAATTCTTTAAAAAGAATCGTTGCTGACTTTTTCTTCTTTTTTTGTTCTTCAGAGAGCCAGCGGGCATACCGGTTTGTGCAAGGGAAGGACTGGGGCTTCAAGAAGTTCATTCGAAGGGATTTCCTTTTGGACGAGGCCAATGGACTCCTGCCAGACGATAAGCTCACCCTGTTCTGTGAGGTATTAGTTTCACACTTGTGTTTTCATATGCTTGGATTAGCACCACTGCTCAAGTGTTTCCAATATAACACTTCCCTCGAGACCCCCCACAAATCCAGCATATGTCATGTAAAGAATGTATCATGATTCAGGGCACATTGCAGTAACTTTTCATACTTTTGTATGACGAGTATGTGTAGAAAATATCTTCAGCAATGAAGGTTTGGGTTACTGCGTCAAAAATGCATCAACTCCTTGGGAACGTACTTGTGCATGAGTGCAGTCCTCCTGAACTATTGAAGTGAGCTGCTCACCAACATCATGTAACTGCATGGGCATTTTGTTGCTGTGGTTAGTGCACATGCAGTAAATGCAGATCACAGTTCTGATGTCTGAACTGTTGAAGGCTATCTTAAGAACTACGTGAGAGAATTTAATGTAACTTGAGTGTGAAGCTATTCTGTGGGTTTCTTTTTCAACAGCTGTGAGGTGTAAATTATCCTGTGCAGTGTCAAACTGCCCACGCTGTGTAGCCACAATCTCAGATGCCTCCCAGTTGGTCAACACATTCAAATCAAGAACATGTACTTCAAGCAGGCACAGTCACAAAGTGATCAAGATGGCAAAAAAATAATTGCACTTATCAAACTTAAAAAGTTCAACAATAGTTAGTGATTGGAGCTTTTATTGTCCAGACAGCCTCCCAAACCCTCTACATCAATCAAACAGAACATTTTGGGTGCAATATTTCTTTCTCCTCTTCCCTATATACCAGCGTCACTCCCTGTCTGCAGGAATGCATGCTTGAGCTCAGGGTAATGGAAAAAAGGCATGGGACAGTATTTATTTATGTCTGCAAAAACCTACTCTACTGACCAGTCAATCCTAAGAGACCATGTATAAACCTGATTTAAAAAAAATAAGAAGAAGAAATACAATGTAATAAAACAAAGAGAGAGAAGGAAAGTCAATAGAAATTAATCCTGTTCTTTGTAGGGGGGTTGGTTTGGGCCCGGGGGCTCGGCGCAATCATCTGAAACCAGAATCTGGGACAGCACAATTCATACTTACATTTCAGCTAATCTGAAGATAACTTTTTCTTTTTTTTTTGCTAAACATTTCTCAAAAGGAGGAAAAAATCCTTACCCTTCCCTTTCATCAACCACAAATTTTTACCCCAAACGTGTTCCTGCCAATCCGTCATTTTTCGCACTGCGGATCCACAGCGAGGCCACCAGTGCCGGAGGACCACACAGATCTGATGGCTCTACTGCAGAACCGCAGGCATCCTATCGACCAGGTGAACCCTGGATTCCCCTATCGACCTAAGCCCTCCGTACCCGGATGGTGCTCGGCCAATTGCGCACCGCCCCCTAGGAGCTCCCGGTCATGGTCGGCAGTGATATAGCCTGTATTTGAACCTGCAATCTCAAGGCTATAGGGCGCATTCTGTACTCCACGCGGAGCGCCTTTACTGCATGTGCCACTCGGGAGCCCCCTAACCCTTATTTTTCTAAATGATCTTTGTGTTTTGTCTGCCACCACCCCAATTTCATGTGCCCAGTACGCCACCAAAGAATGAGATACCCCGGCATAAGTATACTTTTTTTTTTAATCGGCACAAATCTGCAGTGCTTTGGTACCCATAAGGAGCCCCAGGTAATGCTGTCTAAAAGCAAGTGATTTTTATGGCCTTTGGTTACCTCAGGTACTGGTACAACATGTGGCATGGTAGTTTTTTCTGGGGTTTATTTAGTCCTTCCAGTACTCATTTACTTTGTGGTACCTTTTCAAAACATTCCTCCAAACAGAGACCTGGCTGAGAGGGACAACGTGGACAGTAGTACCCTGTATCTCTCCGTATGCCCTTGCGGGAACATACTCTTTCCATCTCTGGTATTTTTGTGTACCAAACATAAGGCTGGAGATCACAGAGGTCTGAATTTCCAGAAATCTGAGACAATTTTCTGGTGTCATACTTAGGTACACAACATAGGCGTTGTGCAAATAAATCTCGACCATGTACATGGCAAGCTTCTTATGCTATGCCGTGGTCTTCCTTGGGGCCTGTAACCAGGAGGTCCCCGGTTCAAATCCTGGCTCAGCCACTGACTCGTGTGATTCTGAACAAGTGACTTACCTCCTTGTGCTCCGTCTTTCGGGTGAGACGTAGTTGTAAGTGATTCTGCAGCTGATGCATAGTTCACACACCATAGTCTCTGTAAGTCACCTTGGATAAAGGTGTCTGGTAATAAACAAATAATACAAAAATAAATAAAAGTGTCACTTGGCTCATTCACTGCCACAATATCACTCTCTGAGCCAGACTCCATTAGAGGTTAGCAACAGTTGCTACCTAACCATTTTCTCCCCTAAATAACATCCAGTGACCAGTACAATTGCATTTATTTAAAAAAATAAATAAAATGCTATAATACAATTAGATCCTATACAATGTTGTGTTGAAGAAAAAATCAAACCAATAATTACAGTCAAGGGGATATGGGGAAAGGAGAGAAAAAAACAAATCAATATAGTATAAATCAGTCATGTTGTGTGTGCGTTTTTTCTTTTTTTTAACCAAGCACAACAGGAAACAAAACAACAAAATTGAAATCAATAATTACAATTATTTATTAGATAGAGAAAAGAAATATAGCCTGAAAAGTTGCAGGGGTGGGGGGGGGATAAATCAATAAGTATTAATCAAATTCTTTTTGGAAACAATCAGATGAAATATATAATTATGAATATGTTTCTCAATTATTTTAAATTGGGGACTGTAAACAAATGAAATGAGATCTATATAAAATTATAAAGCAAGAAAAATAATGTAATACAGGGATAACAAAAAAAGATAATAGAAAAAATATATTTTTCTGAAGACTGCTACCTAACTTTCTCTCCAACACCAATTCAACCAGACACAACACGGTCTGAGATAGGAGGGTTCAAGTACAGCAACTGGAATAAAACAAAGTCATCTGGTTCCAAATGTTTATTTTAGCCTCTGATTGCTGACTCACACAGCACTGAAGAGAGAAAGAAATAAGACATGTGTCGACATGATAGCCTCAGAAGTAGGAGGCAAGTTTCTCGTACTGTAACATCAACAAAACTAAACGCAGAAAATGATCAGATGTGTCACTTCAAAGCTACTTTCATGAAATGCGAGATGGTAATACACCTTCTAATCAAAGGACTATTTTTTTTTTTTTATTATCGATCCTTATTGCAGAGAAACAAAAGTGACACGCAGATTGCTTTAAATTCACTCTCGGTGTATCACACAGCCGTAGCCAGTGCTGGCATTGGAACAGGCTGAAATTACGTTTCACAACTGTGTCACATCAAAGTTGTTTTTATCACACGAACATATTGAAATTGTAACCACTGACCAAATATGATTTGTAAGAAATTCTCGATCGTGAGTGAAATAATGACAATCCAGCTTTTTTAAAAAACACTTTTTTGATTAGGAAGTACCTGGTTCGTCCGGCAGCCCTGAGCAAGCGTTTTGGAGGACGTAACAGGGTAATAGTAGTCAAGTTGCTAAACAAGCAACTTGAATATCATCCAGCTTTAGTAAAATCAGACTTGGGTTTGCGCTGGCCTGCTCAAGGGCAAATGAGTCTGGCAGTCTTTTGAAGTCTATCGCTGAGCAGATGGCACTAAATTGAGACTCTCGAGCCCTGCAGTTCCTACTCCTGTTTTGGGGTAAAGAAGCAGCAGCTCATTCAAACAACTTTATTTTAGTAATCTCATAAACGGTGCCGGATCCAAATAAGGTCATCGTTTTAAATCATTAATTTGATGTTTCACGGTTATGAAACCCTGTAGTCTTTCTCTCTCTCTCTCTCTCTCTCTCTCTCTCTCTCTCTCTCACTTACTTGTGGATTTTTATCTTGGTGTGTATAACCTGTATTTGAATTATATACATGGAGGCTATACTAACAGTGGTATCCATAAAAGTCAGCACCCTTCGGTTTCAGATGCTCGATCATAAAGCTGTCTGAATGTACTGTTACTAGTTAATTAAGCATCCCTGTGAAGGCAGCTTGTATGGGTTTGCAAATCCACCATCACACCTACCTACTACTGTGGAAACTTCTCAATCAACATCTTAACAGCACTCTTCACTTTGACCTGTGACCTAAGATGCCTGCCATATTGTGACCTTTTGCTTTACACATGCTAACCGTTTGAGATATTGGCAAAATACTCTGTACACGGCTGTATTCTATGATGCAGAATTTGTTCACAAAATGTATCCGTTCATTTTTCCAGGGTAATAGAAACCCTGCATGCCAAATGTGTTTCTAACCTCTGAGGTCATGTGACTTGAAGTATAGAGACTGTACACTATGAGCTATTGTCTGTACTTGGTACAGAGCTGTGCTGTTTGAATTTATATACAGGTTCCATAACAAATTAACCCTTTCACTGCTGCATTGCTTTACCTCTTGGATTACACTGTGTAACAAATTATTTTTTTTTTTTGGTTCCTGGGTAGTAAGTGTTATTTCCTAATTGCTTATGGCTCAGAAGTATAGAAAATGGCTATTATTCCCCACAAACTTTGCTTTTGTGACCAGGACAGTGATATTTTGAAATGTACCTATTTCCAATGAGAAAACGGGCGAATTTGTGTCTTTTCGTTCACATAAAGTCAGAAAAAAACAACATATGAATCCAAATTAACATGTATTTATACTAAAGTAATACAAAAATGACTACAAAAGATTTAGAAGTGAGTAGTTTTTTGAGATTTACGATTATACTGTAAATCACTTTCACGAATCAGCCCCCAAATGTAGTCTCCCATCATGTTCTCGTTATACTGTCCTTGGTAGCGGCGTTCAAAGTCCAGTATATCCTGGTGGAAGCGCTCGCCTTGCTCCTCCGAGTACGCTCCCATGTTCTCCTTGAATTTATCAAGATGAGCATCAAGGATATGGACTTTGAGGGACATCCTACAGCCCATTGTGCCGTAGTTCTTCACCAGAGTCTCAACCAGCTCCACATAGTTTTCGGCCTTGTGATTGCCCAGGAAGCCCCGAACCACTGCGACAAAGCTGTTCCAAGCCGCTTTCTCCTTACTAGTGAGCTTCTTGGGGAATTCATTGCACTCCAGGATCATCTTTATCTGTGGTCCGACGAAGACACCGGCTTTGACCTTTGCCTCAGACAGCTTAGGGAAGAAGTCTTGAAGGTACTTGAAGGCTCCCGACTCCTTATCTAGAGCTCTGACAAATTGTTTCATAAGGCCCAATTTGATGTGCAGTGGTGGCATCAGCACCTTCCGGGGGTCCCAGCCGTACTCATCATACTTCAAGGCGTCCAGCAAGGTCTTGATGCTGTTGTAATCCTCTTTGAGGTGCACCGAGTGAGCCAGGGGAAGAGACGGGTACTTGTTACCATTATGGAGCAGCACGACTTTGAGGCTCCTGGATGAGCTGTCAATGAAGGAAAGTATAACGAGAACATGATGGGAGACTACATTTGGGGGCTGATTCGTGAAAGTGATTTACAGTATAATCGTAAATCTCAAAAAACTACTCACTTCTAAATCTTTTGTAGTCATTTTTGTATTACTTTAGTATAAATACGTGTTAATTTGGATTCATATGTTGTTTTTTTCTGACTTTATGTGAACGAAAAGACACAAATCCGCCCGTTTTCTCATTGGAAATAGGTAAATTTCAAAATATCACTCC
Source organism: Acipenser ruthenus (assembly GCF_902713425.1). NCBI lineage: Eukaryota > Metazoa > Chordata > Actinopteri > Acipenseriformes > Acipenseridae > Acipenser > Acipenser ruthenus. The sequence goes on from NC_081221.1 coordinate 11,967,058, forward strand.
TGGTCACAAAAGCAAAGTTTGTGGGGAATAATAGCCATTTTCTATACTTTTGAGGCATAAGCAATTAGGAAATAACACTTACTACCCAGGAACAAAAATTGTGTTACATAGTGTTATATATCCCTCCTCATTCATGGAGTAACTACAGCACTACATGAACGCTTATGTTATATTCTCTATATATTTGCTGATGTTTTTATGTTGTTAAAACAAAGCCTGTAGTCGAGCTTACAGTCGGAGACAATGGAGGAGTTTCTCCAGGATTAAGGCATGTTCAAACAAAGATCATTTTGAAAAGGAATTCTAACATGGGTCAGAATTCTGGCCTGATTAAGCCCTGTCTATCCTGGTTAACCCTCCCATAAGAATGACATCCCAGGTGAACAGAGGTTCCATCTTTGTAAAAAAATATACAAGTACTGTGTAGTTATTTTGGTTATTTAACCTGTGAATTCACAAGGCTCTGTACTATTTATGCGCTGATTTTCAGACCTGCTGCTACCATGAGTAATTGCATTTTAATAATCTGCATATATTAATGAATACATGCATAAATCTATAAAAATGTAGTTGCTATTTAAAACCGTTCTAATGAACCCTGAGGGTACCACAAGCAGGTCTCTTGAAATTGGTGGATAGTTGAAGGCTTGGGAAAGCTTCTTGAAAATTATTCCAAGTTGTCGAATGGGTGAAGAATAACTCAAATGTGTGAATTATTTTTTTTTAATTAAAAAAAAAAAAAAAAAAAGTGCTGACTTTCTTACTGCAACCTGCCAGTCACGGCAAAGGATAAAAGGATATACAAGTTTGCTAAATTATTGGAAATAATAATACAGCACTGCTTTGGAATTCAGTCAGTCCTCCACCATTGTGTTAACAAATGCTCAAGCCTACTGTTAACATTCGATAGTCCTTTATTCAAAATACATACATACTGCACCTCTGAAAGTTTCAATGGGGAAGTAAAGCTAATGTATTTAAAAAAAACATTTGGCCTGCTGTTTCTGAAGTAAGGAATAATGCAATGTATATTACAGTAGTCTCCATGTATAGGACCACCTCCTAAGAGAACACTTCGCCTAAGGGAACACCCTTGTGGTGAAACGGATTTTTCCCATTGTAAATGCTCCGGCTAAAGGAACAGGAACTTTATGCTCTTTACACTCAGCCCCATTCCTTTCGGTGCGGCGGCGCACCAAACTTTACATGCATATTACTCAGGCACCGTTAAAGACACCTGCATGGTTCAAAAGTACAAACCCGGCGCTTTCCAATGATTGGTACTCCTAGCCAGAGCTACGATCGCATACGTAGTTCAGAGAGAGAGAGAGAGAGAGAGCTAGAGAA